>NC_080676.1:1236500-1545625 GCF_030445035.2 Dasypus novemcinctus | reverse complement strand
TTAACTTTATGGAGCACTTTGTATGGGGCCGTGTACTAAGGAATGTAGACATATGCTTTCATTTAACCCTCCAACAGCTCTGGGAAATGGATACTATTCTTACCCATTTTCTAACACTGAGCCTTAGAGATAAGTACAGTATCCAAGGTCATATCCATAGTAAATATATTAGCATATATTAAAACCCAGCTCTGTATTGAGTCCAGTATTTAGGCTCTTATTCACTGAATCTCGTTTGGGGTTTGGAAGGATTCTGAAGATGCACTTAGGTTCAGCAGGGCAAAGTGCTGTGATAGACTGATTGGGGGAAAGGGGACAGTTTGGAAAGTCGTGTATTTGCCATCTCTGTGCCACAGCTGAATACCTCCAAAATATATACATCCTATTAAATAAAAGTAGATGCTAGAGGAAGCCTCTCAACTAGCTGTCTCACTGTAAAGTGAGTGCCTTGTGGGAAGCTGCCTTACTCTAAAAGGTAGATCACTACGAATTGCATCCAACTTAGAAAAAGAAAAGAAAATTGTGATTGTACTTCATACTTTTTAAAATAGAATATCATATTCCTATTCTAATGTTAGGTTGTAATTCTCAGGTAAACTAATTAGAAAGAAAATTGTTTGACAAATTTGGCACCTAAAGGTCTCTAGGTACCTTAACACAAGAATCCTAAAAACATTATGAAAGATTAAAAAACCTACTCCCTGAACCACTTCTTTTCAGTGCTTAACTGGGGAGTCACATCAGGCTGGAAAATGGTTCTGGGGCTAAGCCAAATTTGGAGCTGTCAGGGGAAAGGCTGCAATGAAACAGAATTTCATCCTCTCTGGGAACCCTCTGTTAATTGGTATAAAATGACATTGTTGTTATTGGATGATCTCAAGAGAAAAGAATATTTTAAACTTCTATTATGGCTTTCTTCCCACCCTTTTTCTTGCCCCCAAAGAGAGAACCTGTTTACTTTTCTTACGTAATTTCACTGTTCTTTGTGTTGCCAAATATCTTATGGTAGTATTACACTTGACAGATCTCTCATTGAGAAGTTGCCAACAACCAAAAAATAATTGGCTTAGTTCTCTGGGTGTATGAAAAAACAGTGCATGGACTATGCACATTTCATCACAGATAGAGTCCAACAGCTTGTATCTCAGTGAAATTTGGGGGTAAGCAATTCTGCATCTTAAAGAACACTTTGTTGCTATATGTATATATAAAAGGAGATGAATCCTTATCTGTAATGGAATAGAAAGGGGGCAGGGCCTTCTTGGAATGTCTACTTGGCCACCCATAGTGCTAGACTATGATGATATGAACAAGAATGAGATGGAGGGAACTGAAAATCTTATAGAGGGGAGAGAAGACTTTATACAGCCACTCTTACAATGAGCGAAGGGAGATTTGTATGAATACATTAGAGTGTTTCTCAGAGTTGTGGTCCCAGACCAAGAACATCAACATCAAGCTGGAACTTGTTAGAAATGCAAATTATCGAGCTCCACTCCAGACATACTGAATCAGAAACTCTGGAGATGAGGCCAGCAACCACCCTCCAGGTGATTCTGATGCACAATCGTGTCTGGAAACCAGTGGATTGGCAAAGGTGATACTATTAGCAGTCATATGGTACCTTCTTTGCCTTTGCTACAAAAATTTTACAATATTACTGTTAACTACAATCTGTAAGTCACATTACTTCCTGTGTATCATCAGTTTGTTTACTGGGCAGACATCTCTCTCTATAAAAATTCAACCAAGCATCCGTGGCTTAGTATGTCCACAAAGAGCAGCATCAGTGAGTTTAGCAAGGCATGTGCTTAACCCTCTGAGCAGTCCTGCTTATTCCTATGTTCTCATGCCTGCTAGACATCTCCACCTGAGTGGGTCCAGACTGAACTCTTCATTCTTCTCCCCTGTCCTGCCACTGCTGCCCCAGTCTGTCCTTCCTTGAGTCCCTAACTCAGATAAAGACACCTGACCTATTCACACAACCCAGAAGTCCACATGGAATCCTGGGCTTCTCTTGCTCTTTCATCCCTTCAATCCTGCCCCCCACACACATCTAATTGGCCATGAAGTTCTGTCAAGGCTACCATCTACATAACTCTCTTCCTTTTCAACCACATTGCTCAGGCTTGGCTCAGGGGCTACCATTCCTCACCCACAGTTTTATAAGGGCTTTTTCCCTTTTTGTTTTAATATTATTTTTTAATTTTAAAAAAAGCTACTTAGATTACCAAAATGTTACATAAAAATGTAGGGGATTCGCACATGCCCCACTCTCTACCCTTCCCACACTTTCCCACACTAACAACATCCTTCATTAGTGTGGGACATTTGTTACAACACATATTGGAGCCTTGTAACTAAGTGTGGATTATAGTTTACATTATAGTTTACATTCCCTCCTGCACAATTTTGTAAGTTACGACAAAATATAGAATGGCTTGTATCTGTCATTGCAATGTCACTCAGGACAAATCCAATGTTCCGAAAATGCCCCCATATTACACCCATTTTTCCCTCTCCCTCCCCTCAGAACCTCCAGTGGCCTCTGTCTCCACATCAATGATAAAAGTTCTTCCATTGCTAGAATAACAATAAATCTGTAGTAGAATAACAATAAGAATCCCCCAAATACAGGGACAGTGACTAGTAAAGGAGGATGGACCGTTGACAGGCCCTTGATATTGATGACTGTACTTCCGAACCTATTCTTTTGAAATTGAAACTTAGCCTAGTATTATAGGTTGCCTAAGAGTTACCTCCTGAGAGCCTCCTTGTTGATCAAATGTGGCCTCTCTTTAAGCCATACTCAACATGTAAATGCATTGCTTTCCCCCCCACTCCCCCACCCCCGGCATGGGACAGTACTCCAGGGGATATGCCTCTCTTGCACTGAGGGATTACTACCAAGCACTAACAAGCAATGCAAGTGGAAAAAGACCTTGACCAAGAGGGGAAAAGGGTGAACATGAATGACTTTATATGGCTAAGAGACTTCAAAGTGAATGAGGAGGTCATTCTAGAGGTTATGTTTATGGATATCTCAGCAGGATCTCATTGACTACCACAGTAAATATTGACTCAAAAAGCAGGGACCTGGATGGCTCTGGAGACATCCAAGCTCTATAGGCAGGTCAGACAGCTCAGGAGCCTGGACCTTTGCCAATGGCCCTACTTTGGATTATGCTCTCCAGTGTGACAGAGTTGGACTCAGTTGTGGTTTCCTACACATGGATCTTCTGCCCCTTTTCTTTGAACCTATAGTTAGTACTAGAGTTGATAGGTGTATATCCAAGAGACTTAAATCTTTTTGCTGTCCCTGTGCCAGTCGGGCCTTGAATCTCAAAAGAGTTGCAACACCTACTCTCCAGTTCATTGGACTTGTCCAGAATAGCTAACAAGGAAATGATGATGGACAACGTCCATCGCAAGAAACAGAGAGAGTCTATAACTGCAAGCAAGATAGTCCCATCCATCTGCCCCATGGGATCTAAGCCCTGTCTCAATTAGAGGTGGAGTGGGCATCACCAGTATAGAATCCTCAGGATTGAGGAATGCAAGGGCCTTCTAACTAGTTTTTCTGGCTCTAGGATCACTTCCCCTTTTCACCACTACCAGGATAGTATTTCCAAAACATCACTCTGTCTCCTCCACCCCCACTTCCTCTCTGCCATTTAAAATTCCCTAACATCATCTTAGAAAAAAGACTAATTTCTTTATCAGGTGCATAAAGTTCTTTGTGACATGGCTTTGCTTGCCTCTTTGGCCTGATGATTGTCCATTTCCTAACATGACAAAGCAAATTTTGCAGGTCCTGGGATGCCCCTTGATCCCTCATACTCCAGCCATTTAGCCAGCTCTTTTCTTTGCTGGAACATCCTTACTTGCCTCTGCCGGGCTTGAAGGAAGAGTCTGAGTCTTAAGGCATATTACTCTAGGGATATTTCTCTGGCCTCTCCCTTCTGTCTTAATACCCACTACACATGTCTATCAAATACTCATCCTGAATTTCAATTGGTGATTAATTTCTCAGCCCAGTAGACTATGAGCACCTTAAATACAAGGATTAAATTTTATTTCTCTCGGACCACTATCAAATACCAACTGATGATGCAACTGGAAAAGGACCTTATACGGAAGGTTCAATGCGGATCAGCAGAATATCCATGTCTACATAAAATAACATGACTTTAAAATGCTGTTTGACCTAAAGTAAGGGGGAAATGGAAAGGAGAAATGAGTTTATATGGCTACGAGTTTCTAAAAAAGAGTCTGGAGGCTGGCAGAAGGATTGCCCTCATGCACAACTGAGCAGAGTCAGAGAGACAGATAAAGCAGATACAACCCCCAGATATTGGTTCCTTTGAAGGCTAAAGAGACCCGTGAGAGTTATGGCCATGGCCGATGGGGTTAACTACCAGGGCAGATGGCCCCTCTTTGGAAATGGTGTTTATGTGTGATGAATCTGGACTCAGATGGGATCTCCCTTCATAAGACTTTCATGCTAATGTGCTGGAGGTGCAGTTAACGTTGGGATTTAAGATATATTTAGGGGATTTGAATCTCTGGACTGACAATGTGATAGCCAGGTCCTGAGCCTCAACAGACTCCAGCACCTACAATCTGATTTATTGGACTTACCACACTCAGCTAAGATGGAGTTGAAGAAGGACAATCACCACACCATGGAGCCTAGAGTGATTACAACTGAAAATGGGAGGATTGCATCCAGCATACATGTGGAATTTGAGCCTCCTCTTGACATAGAGGTGCAATGGACACAACCAATCCAATGTCCACATAGAAGAGGTGGTATTGGATTGAGAAAAGTGGACATGGTGGACGATGGGTATGGGGAAAGGCAGGAAGAGATGAGAGGTGGAGGTGTCTTTGGGACATGGAGCTGCCCTGGATGGTGCTTCAGAGGCAATCACTGGACATTGTAAATCCTCACAGGGCCCACTGGATGGAATGGAGGAGAGTATGGGCCATGATGTGGACCATTGACTATGAGGTGCAGAGGTGCCCAAAGATGTACTTACCAAATCCAATGGATGTGTCATGATGATGGGAACGAGTGTTGTTGGGGGGGGAGAGGGGGGGTGGGGGAGCGGGGTTGAATGGGACCTCACATATATATTTTTGATGTAATATTATTACAAGGTCAATAAAAAAAAATATTGAGACTTCTAATCATAAAAAAAAAAAAAAAAATTTTATTTCTCTCATTATTGCCAAGACTCAACATGATTTAGAGCATACAGAAGTGTTCAATACAATTTTTAGTTGAATTGAGATAGGAGAATATTGGGAGATGCTGGCTAAGAAAAAAAAAAAAAGAGTGGGAATTAGGAGGAGAGTTAGGTTAGAGTCCTAGGTACCTAGTATTTGGCGCAGCCAGCAAACTTTAGGTGGGACCATCATTACGTACAGCTATGGGGCCATAAAGAATAGCAAGAGAGGGATTTCAATAATGTCACCTGTTCCTAAAGACCAAACCAAGGAAAAGGTCTTTGGATTGGACAAACAAGAAAGTCACCAATGCCAGCGCATGCAGGGGTCAAGCAGTGCTTCTCACGCTTCATTGTGCATTAGACTCTATGGAGAATTTGTTCAAATGCATATTCCAAGCACCACATGCAGAGATTATGATTCCATCAGTCTCGAGGTGGGGCCTATGAATATGTGTTTTTAACAAGCATCTCCACTGATTCTAATGCAGACAGTCACTTTGAGAAACACTTAAATGGATATGTATGTAGTAAGATACTGAATGTAAACTATGTTCTCAAGAATGTTGAGATGAAAGAAAGAAAGAATGTGGCATTTATAGTTTTGGAGGGGGTTTGGGTCAAAGTATCAAGAAATATATATCAGAGTTCAACAACTGCTATGAGATGCACACACACACAGGGATTTGTTACAGGAATTTGACCTCAGGAAATGATGAAGACTAAGTAGTTTCTGTAAGGTTACTGCATTTTCTTCCGATGCTGGAGCATAAAATCCACAGAGGAAACAGGAAGGGAAGATAAATATAAGTTGGAGGTGCTCAAGAGCAGTGTGGGACCCACAAGCATCAGCTGGAACCCTACAAGAATGGACTGAAAGTTGTGTCAGTCGCCCTTGCCTCTGACTTTAGTGGTGTGGTATTCTGCCTGAGCTGGGGAATTCCTCACTGAGCTGTGTAAATACACAGGGCCTGGGGGTTGGAGAGCAGAGGAAGGACAGAGGGGAAGGTGGAGAAATGCAGACCAGGTGGAGGTTGTTATGGCCCACCCTAAGCAGAAAAATACAGGAAAGGGGATTCTGAAAAATGTAGTTCAGCCTAGCCCAGTTGACACTGAGTAACCACAAGGGTATATATGTGCTTGTGTTTTAAGAAAGAACAGGGAGTCATCAGGTAAAAAGCATGAGGATCAAATAAGAGGGACAGTTTTTAGAGGAATATCCTAGCAAAAGAAGGAATGGAAGAGGTCCAGAGGTTGATATTTTAAAGCAGGGACATTCTTTCTTCTAGCATAAGAAGGAGGAAGCTGGGTAAGAGGGAAAGGGAGGGCAGGGCTGGAGTGGGGAGACCATGGTCTCTGTGGCACCAAAACACATTTGCATGGAAGGAAAGGGAAGAAGGAATATAACTTGAGAAAACACTTTAGGGAGGATAGTCCCTCTTAACACATAAAAAACTAAATTGTGTCACTTTTCCATTCTGAGGGTCTTCGCACAAGTATACTTCCAAGAACAACCATCTCAAAGACAATCTGCATTTTTCTGGTTATGGATGCATAAGAAAGCTGATGCTCTTCCAAAACTCAAATCATAACATAATTTACAAATATGGTTATTAAGCACCTGCTTGTTCATCGCTGTGAATTTAAGGACATCCACAGAGGTCGCATCTTAGCATATGTTCTGCTTCTTCCTTGTTGAAGTTGTTGGCAACAGAGCTGCTCACAGCTTGGTATGCTGTGCTAGCACCAGCATGCAAATGTAAGGGATGCCATACTGCAAGCCCATCCATCTGAGATTCTTGGCCGAGAGAGGTCCCTAGGGAGACTTTGAGGGGAAGGCCGAGTTCTTCTTAAACCGTAAAATTACAAGTTAAGGATGTATCCAAATACCCATAAAACTCCTCTAATTTGACTCTATCGTGAATGAATGACCTGAACCTACTTGAGCTGATGTATAATATCAGTCTACAATTTTTTCTTGGGGTAATTACTCCTCTTAGTCACCTTTGTACATAAAGTAGGACAATTCCTTCTTTTTTTTTTTAACTTAGATTCTTCTGGTTTTGAGATTCAAAAGCAGTCCCCCAATTCTGGTAGACAGGATTTGATAAACAAATCTAGTTCAAACAATCCTTCTTTAGAATTTTATGAACTTTTGGTCAAGTCTCCATGGTCTTTTACTTTCTATACTAGAAATGTTTTTATTTTGCTACTGAGAAGAAATAATTTGGAGAGAAGTATTGGACTTGAAAACAGGTTATTTGGATTGAATTTGTAGCTTTTCCACATATTAGCTGAATGAACTTGGGCATATTACTTACTCTCCAAATCAGTTTTTTCATCTGTAGGTGGGGATACCAACACAAACCTCATATGATAATTTATAAGGATTTAAGAAGACAATACACGTACTAGTCAGGATACCGACTAAGCTGCTATGACAAGGAGACTTCTAAAATACAAGACCTTAAATAAGATAGAAACTGGTTCTTTTTTAGTAGTCTAGTTGTAGTGGGCAATTTAGGGCTTTGAGATGCTTCTGCAGTCTCAACATGTGGCTTCTACTTGTAGATGGACTGAATCACCTCCTAGCCATCAAGATGGGTGGAAGAGCTAGGGGTTGGCAAAGAGCTTCCTTCTTTTTTTTTTTTTAAGATTTATTTTTTATTTATTTTTCTTTCCCCCTCCCCTCGTTGTCTGCTCTCTGTGTCCATTTGCTGTGTATTCTTCTGTGACCGCTTCTATCCTTATCAGTGGTACCGGGAATCTGTGTTACTTTTTGTTGCGTCATCTTGCTGTGTCAGCTCTCTGTGCATGCAGTGCCATTCCTAGGCAGACTGCATTTTCTTTCGCACTGGGCGGCTCTCCTTACGGGGCGCACTCCTTGTGTGTGGGGCTCCCCTACGCAGGGGACACCCCTGCATGGCAGGGCACTCCTTGTGCGCATCAGCACTGCGCATGGGCCAGCTCCACACAGGTCACGGAGGCCCGGGGTTTGAACTGTGGACCTCCCATGTGGTAGACAGACGCCCTAACCACTGGGCCAAGTCCGCTCCCCTTCCTTCTTAAGGTGAGACGCAGATCACCATTACTCACATCCCTTTGTACATTGGTAAAAATGTAGTAGTTATATAGCCAAATTTAGCTGCAAGGGTGGCTGGGATATATGGTCTCTACCTGGATGACCATATGCCCAGTTAAAATTGTGGAGTAAGTGGTCTATTTCTAAGAGAAAATAGATACTAGGGTATAATGAGCAATTTATATGTGCCTCTCTTTCACTATTACATAAATTTCCATTATGATGAACTTGACATTTTATTTTTTGTTCTCCTTTCTAGAGAAATTGATGCTCATATAAAGAGCATCTTCAGGATCCATTTTTTTTTTTTTTTTTGGCTTTTATGAAGGGTATTTATTTGGAGTAGGACCTTACATATACCAGGCCATAAAGCATAAGTTACTTCCTTTTGAAGATGGAGAACCATGCCTTATTCGTCTTCACATCCCCAGAGCCCAATACAGAATTATGTTTAATAAATGTCTGTTGAAGTGAACAATTAACACTCACTCTCAGAGCCCTCATCTAGATTGAACCCTTTTACTAGCATGTGGATTATAGACTCTCCATATTTTAAAGAGCTACGTGATGCCACGAATGTGGCTCTGTTGGCTTTCCTTCACATGTGATCCAATCCGTTGCATAGCGAAGCTCTTTACTATACTTTTGCTGTGTAGTATATTTCGGAAGAAAAGAGTAAAATTTTTTAAAAAAGCAAAAAACACCTGATCCCAAACAGTGTCATGTTCTCTCAAGCTGAAGATCTAAATAAAACCTGAGGATATTAACTTAAAAAATGTTTGTCATCCATTTTCTCGGCATCTATAACTTGACTTCCTACCATCTTATGACTGTTTTGCCGGAGGTTGGGCAAACCAACTGAAGGGAATCACAGTCTCCCAAATCTTAGATTCTGCATGTTATTTATGGTCTCACGAGGTGAGGAGTCTGAAAAATATTCACTTAACTTTCTAAACAGGAAGAAAGGCTAATTGGGAAACAGAAAGGAATTTAATATTGACCCTCTATCCTGTGTCTGACACTGTGCTATGGTCACTCAAACACATGATCTAATTTAGTTCTGAAATGAGATACGCATTGTTATAGCCAACATTTTATAGGGTTAGAGAAGTTGAATAACTTTTAAAGGATTGCATGCTGGGTTTCCTAGGAAGCAGGCTCTGAAGTGCAGATTTGTTTGCAGAACACTTGTTAGGAAGTATTCCCAGGACCTGGCAGAAGGGGCGGGAGGGAGGGAAGAAAGTGGGATTGAGCAGAGGAGAATTCGGGCTTCAATGCAGTCCCCATGAGGCCTCAGCTGATCCCAAAGTGCACTCTGGAGCTGCAATGGCCCCGAGTTGTCCCGACTTAGGGTGAGGGAGCCAGGATTTCATACTGTCAGGTCAACCAATGGATGCCCTCTGCAGTCCTTGCAGCTGCTGGGGAAATAAGTCCTTCAGTCAGGAGTATGGGTTTGAGCAGAACATCACTGCATCTGCAGCCAAGTGGCTACAACCAGCCTGGAGTAACAGAGCCAGAAGAGGAGCACAGCTCTGACACCAAAACCCATGCAGGTTTCTACCGCATTCGCCCTACGAGGTGATTGGTCACTTAGGTACCTACACATGTAGCCATTTTAGAAAATGATAAAGAGGAAAATCATTTGCTTGCTGGTCCTGGAAATATGACCTGGGTGTCTTGACATCATGACAGTTTTCCCAGTTTCAAGTAGATAATTCAACCTTGGATCTATTATCATTTTTATGATTAAAACCGTTTGTAAGGCCACCCTCAAAATTTCCTTTCAACGGAATTCAACCAAAACAATAAGTATATTCAGCATAAAGACTTAAAACATATGCTATTTAAGCTGAAGCAATACCTAACTTCCAAATGCTTCATCTTAGAATTCATTTAGAATTCAGGAATAATTGCGTAGGATAACTTATGTCAGGTGTGTGGTATTCATTTTTAAATATATCTAAGCTCCCAAAGCCTATTGGTTAAGCATAGATACTGGTTCAGAGCTCCAGGAGAAAAAGATATGTAGAAACTCAGAACATCTTAATGGAATGCATATGCCTCTCACCTTGATATGAAAAGTGTAGTTAAAATTCATCAGCCAAGGTCTTCAACTTGAAGAACTTGTAGGCTATCATGACAGATAAACCATTTATCCATTCAACAAAAATTTATGGAGTATGCAAGAACTCTGGCCATGACTTAGCTAAAGAAATTTGATCCACCTTCTAGCTGTATCATGCTGGAATTAACTGGCTGCCTTATTTAAGGCTAAAACATTTTTTTTTGTCAAATGTTATAAAAATTATATCTAAGATTTGGAATGTATGAAGTTCTGCAACTCATGATTAGAAAAATAAAAAGTACCAGCATTTTTGTTTCTCTCTCCCTTTCAAGCTAGCCTGAAAGTAAGCCATGTGTTCCAAAGTGTACACTGAAAAAGATTAAGATTATTGAAGAATGTATGGAGCGATTTTCTACTCGTGTGTTATAACTTAGTACTGCCTTATCACTGAACTGTTGTCTTTCCTCTAGTGCAGTGACTCATCATGCTCTGTACCAATAGCATCGGCATTACCTGTGATCTTGTTAGAAGTGCAGATTTATGCCCTACCCCACACCTGCTGAATGAGAAATTCTGGAGATGGGGCCCAATAATATCTGTGTTAACTAGCCCCACAGGTGATTCTAATGCACGCTCGAATTTCAGACCCACTGTTGTAAGAGTACATATTCAATTAGGGTTCTAAATTTTTGTTCAATAAATATTTATTAGAGGGGGCATGCCATGAGTGCCATTGGTCTAGGTTTTACCAATGGCACTTGCACATCATGTATAAGTTATTTTAAAAATATTTTTACATAATATTATATGTTATATATATTGGACAAAATTGTGTTTTCACAAGCTCTCCAGATAATTCTGATCCATACTCAAGTTTGAGAAACACTGTTCTAACACATTATCCATTAGTCTGGCTTTAAACAGAAATGATCCACAGCAACAAATATACGTTTGACTCATTTTCAAAGAACAAAAGCATGATGGTTGCTGGGGGTAGGGAGTGGGAGGAAGAGATGTGATGTGGGGGCATTTTCAGGACTTGGAGTTGTCCTGGGTGGTGCTGCAGGGACAGTTACCGGACATTGTATGTCCTCCCGTGGCCCACTGGGTGGACTGTGGGAGAGTGTGGGCTGTGGTGTGGACCACTGACCATGAGGTGCAGCGGTGTTCAGAGATGTATTCACCAAATGCAATGAATGTCTCATGATGATGGAGGAGATTGTTGTTATGGGGGGAGGAGTGGGGTGAGGTGGCTGGGGGGCATATGGGGACCTCATATTTTCTGAATGTAACATTAAAAAAATAAATAAAGACAAAAAAAAAAAAAAAAGAACAAAAGCAAAGAAAGATCTAAGAATTCTTGGCAGCACAAAACATCCTGATGCATTACCAGGCAGTGAAGTGCACTGGCTAGAAGAGCAAATTCTACATAAGAAGACAATGGATTGAGTCTTGGCTCTTTGACCTCCTGGCTATAGCTTCTTAGGAAAGTCTGTATATCTACAGGATAATGTTTCCTCATCTATAGCAGAAGGGCTTTACTTGGGGATCTCTAAGATGTCTTCCAGTTCTTTTTTTTTAATACTTATTTTTATTTTTTAAAAATACTTTAGATTACATAAATGTTATATTAAAAATATAGGGGATTATCAAATGCCCACTCCCTATCCCTCCCACAATTTCCCTCATTAACAACATCATTCATCATTCATTCCTCAATCTTGTGTATCCTGGGATGGTGATGCCCACTCCACCTCTAATTGAGAAGGGGCTTGGATCCCTTGGGGCTGATGGATGGGACTAACTTGCTTGCAGTTGCAGACTCTCTCTGTTCCTTGGGATGGTCGTTGTCCATCATCATCTCCTTATTAGTTGTCCTGGGTGAGTCCAGTGAACAGGATAGTAGGTGTTGCAACTCTATTGAGATTCAGGTCCCAACTGGCACAGGGACAGCACAAAGATTTAAGTCTCTTGGACATATACCTATCAAGTCTACTACTAACTATAGGCTCAAATAGAAGGGACAGAAGAACCATGTGAAGAGAAACCACAATGAGTCCAACTCTGTCACACTGGGGAGCATAAATTCCAAAGTAGGCCCACTGGCAGAGAACCAAACTGCTGAGCTGTCTGCCCTGCCTATAGTGTCTGGATGTCTCCAGAGCCCTCATAAGCCCCACTATTTGAGGCAATATTTAATGTGGCAGTCAATGAGATCCTGCTGAGACATGCATAAGCATAACCTCTGGAATGACTACCCAACTCACTTTGAAATCACTTAGCCATAAAAACTCCTTTGTCTTTACACTTTCTGCTTTTGGTCAAGGTCTTTTTCCAGTTGCATTGCTAGTTGATGCTTGGTATTAATCCCTCAGTGCCAGTGAGGCTCATTCCCAGGAGTGATGTCCCACGCTGGGGCTGGGGGGTGTGGAGTGGGAAGGCAATGCATTTACATGCTGAGTTTGGCTTAGAGAAATGCCACTTTTGAGCAACAAGGAGGCTTTCAGCAGGTAATTCTTAGGCAGCTGGGCTAAGTTTCAGTTTCAAAAGGAAAGGTTCATAAGTACAGTCATCAATATCAAGGGCCTGTCACAATGGTCCTTTCTCCTTCACTAGGCAATGCCCTTATACTTGAGGGATTTTTGCTATCCCATTAGGGAATGTGGCAGAGTTCCCCAGGATGGGAATTTGATATTCTCTTTGTTATTGTGTGGATCTCCACCCACCGTGACAGTGTCCCATGGACACTTCAACATACTAGTATGCCTTATATGCATGCCCCAGGTGAACGTCCTCCCATGCATCCCCCTTTACTGACACCCTGCACCAATGATTCTCCCCTGCCAGTTGTGACCCTTCTGTGATCCAAAGCTTCTTCAAAAATGAAACCAACCAAATAATGGGTTAAACTTAATAAGAAAATGAAATAATAATGATAGTTTAAAAAATAATGAATAAAATACCAAAAAATGAAAAAAATTGAAATAACTTAAAAATATTTTTGTCATTGTGTCTCTCATCACTGTGAGATCTGTTGTCTTGTATGTACAGTGCCATTTTATTCCATATATTCCCCCAGTGTCTCATTTTTTTCTTTTTATCTTCAAAGAAGCTTTAGATTACAGAAAAGTCACATACAGAATATAGGGGATTCCCATCTCCCCAAAATCCTCCCTCTTTTCCTCTCTCCCCTATTAATAACGTTTTACATGTGGATGGTACATTTAATACAACTGAGGTACAAATATTGAAGCATTGCTACTAATCATAGTCGATGAGTTACATTATGGTTTACATTTGGACCATACAGTTTTATAAATTTCGATGAAATTTAAAATGGCCTGTATCCATTATTGCAAGATTGTGAAGAACAATCGTAATGCCCTAAAAATACCCTCTGTTCCATTTATCCTATTCTTCCTTCCCCTTCCACTCAGGACCTATGGTAACCACTCAGTTTCACTTTTTGAAGTATAAGATTCATAGTTACCTGTAATTACATTGAGGGCTTGACATATTGGTCTGTTTTCTTTTACTAGGCACTGTCTATGTTCTCCAGACACTCTTGGCAATCTGTTTGAGAACATGCAGGACTCCCCAGGATGGTAGTTTAATACAGCCTTGCCTCTTATGTGGGTCTCCACCCACTGATATAACACACTATGACGAGATGAACACTTACATATTCCACAGAAGCCTGTCCCAGGTGTACCATGTCCTGTATGCCCCCACACATCCAGTACCGTACACCAGTAACCTCCCCTGCCATATTTGCCAGAAGAACATTCCCAGTGCTGTAGTTTTAACTACAGACCTGCAGATCCCCAGAATTCATCTGCTCCTTCCCAAAACCCTCCTTTCAGTTCCATGGATAGTCCAACCCAACCATCCCCCACCTTATCCTGTTCTCAGACCAGCACCACTGAACCCAGTAGTATCACTGCACCACTGTCATGCCCATCCACTGCACAACTGCACCGATCCACTTATCATAGATTTTGTGGGCATTGGCCCACAACCCTCTACTCCCTTTCTGTATCCTGTAAACCTATCATCCAGACCCTAGGTCTGTGAGTCTGTACAATTTGCTTAAGTCATATCAGTAAGGTCATGTAATATTTGTCCTTTAGTGCCTGGCTTGCTTCACTCAACGTAAGGTCTTCAAGGTTCATCCATGTTATCCTATGTGTTAAAAATGCATTCCTTCTTACACCTGAGTAATATTCCATTGTAAATATATATAACACCACAGTTTGCTTATCCATTCATCTGTCGATGGATATTTGGGTTGTTTCCAACTATTGGCAATAGTGAATAATGCTGCTATGAACCTTGGTGTGCATATATCTGTTCATGTCCCTGCTTTCAGTTCTTCTGAGTATATACCCAGCAGTGGGATTGCTGGATCATATGGCAGTTCTACAGTTAGCTTCCTGAGGAGCCACCAAAGTGTCCTCCACAGTGGTTGCAGCATTCCACATTCCACCAGCAGTGGATAAGGGTTCCCTTTTCTCCACATCCTCTCCAACACTTGTAGTCCTGTTGTTTTTTTTAATAACTGCCAATCTAATGGGTGTAAGAGGATATCTCATTGTAGTTTTGATTTGCGTTTCCCTAATAGCTAGTGATATTGAGCAACTGTTCATGTGCTTTTTAGCCATCTGTATTTCTTCTTTGGATAAGTGTCTATTCAAATCACTTGACCATTTTTTAAATGGGTTGTTTGTCTTTTATTTTCTAAATGTAGGCTTTCTTTATATATGCTGGATTATAGGCCCCTATCAGATAGATGTTTACCAAGTATTTTCTCCAATTGGGTAGGCTGCTTTTTCACTTTCTCAGCAAACTTCTTTGAGGTGTGAAAGTTTCTAATTTTGAGGATATCCTATTTATCTATTTATTTCTTTTGCTGCTTGTGCTTTGGGTGTAAAGTTCACTAAACCATTTCTTACAACAAAATCTTGTAGATGCTTCCCTATATTATCTTCCAAGATCTTTATGGGCTTGACTCTTATATTTAGATCTTTGATCCATCTTGAGTTAATTTTTGCAGAAGGTGTGAGATGGTGTTCCTCTCTCAATCATTTGGATATGGATATCCAGTTCTCCAGCACCATTTATTGAGACTTGGGGGCCTTGTTTATCAATTGACTATACATACAAGTATCAATATCAGAATTCTCAATTAAGTTTTCCAATTCAGTAAAAAATGTCATGGTAATTTTTATTGAGATTTTATTAAATCTGTAAATCAGTTTGGGTAGGATAGATATCTTAGTGATGTTTAGTCTTCCTATCCATTAACAGCCTTCCATTTATTTAGGTCTTCTGTTTATTTAGGTTTTCTTTGATTTCCTTTAACAGTGCTGTATAGTTTTCTGAGAACAAGTTATTTATTTATTTAGATAATTTTTTTCCCATAGGTATTTGGATCTTTCAGTTGCTAAATAGGATTTTTTCTTGATTTCCTTCTCAGATTGCTCATTACTGGTGTGCAGAAATGCTACTGATTTTTGAACATTGATCTTATTCATAAGTTCTAGAAGCTCTAGAAGACTTCTCGTAGACTCTCACAGCCTTCTAGTTATAGGATCATGCTATCAGCAAATAGTGAAATTTTTACTTCTTTCTTTCCAATTTCAATGCCTTTTATGTCTTTTTCTTGCCTAAGTACTCGAGCAAGTACTTCTAGCACAACGTTAAATAAGAGGAGTGACAGTGGGCATCCTTGTTTTGTTTCAGATCTTAGAGGGAAAACTTATAGGATTTCACCATTGGATATGATGTTAGCTATGAGTTTTTTTCATATATCCTTTATCATGTTGAGTAAGTTTCCTTTTATTCCTATCTTTTGAAGAGTTTTTATCAGGAAAAGCGGTGCTGTATTTTGTTGAATGCCTTTTCTACAACTATAGAGATGATCATGTGATGTTTTTTCTTTTGATATATTTATGTGGTGTATTACATTGATTGATTTTCTTTTGTTGAACCATCTTTGTATACAAGAGATGAAACCCACTTGGTCATGGTGTATAATTCATTTGCTGTGTTGTTGAATATGATTAGTAAGTACTTTGTTGAGGATTTTAGCATCTAGGTTCATTAGAGAGATTGGTCTATAGTTTTCCTTTCTCATTGCATTTTTGTGTGGTTTTGGTGAGGTTGGCTTCGTAGAATGAGTTGGGCAATGTTCCCTCCACTTCCTTTTTTTGGAAGAGTTTAAGCAGGATTGGTATTAGTTCTTTCTGGAGGGCTTGGGAGAATTCACCTGTGAAGGCATCTGGTCCTAGGCTCTTCTTGGTTGGGAGGGTTTTTATGACTAATTCAATCTCATTACTTGTGATTGGTTTGTTGAGTTCATCAATTTCTTCTTTCATCATTGTAGGCTGCTTGTGCATTTCTAGAATTTTGTCCATTTCATTTAAGTAATCAATCCATCTTGTCAGCATAGAATTTTTCAAAGTATCCTTTTATGATACTCTTTATTTCTGTAGGTGATATCTCCTTCCTCATTTCTTATTTTACATATTTGCATCTTCTCTCTTTTTATCTTTGTTAGTCTAGCTAAGGGTTTGTCAATTTTATTAATTTTCTCAAAGAGCCAGGTTTTGGTTTTATTTTTTCTAGTTTTTTATTTTCAATTTAATTTAGCTCTGCTTTAATCTTTGTTATTTCTTTCTTTCTACTTCCTTTGTAGATGTGAAGTTATATCTTTGGTTTCAGCTCTTTCTTCTTTTTTAAGATAGGCATTTATGACTATGAATTTCCCTCTCAGTACAGCTTTTGTTCTGTCCCATAGGTTTTGATATGTAGTGTTGTCATTTTCATTGATTTCAAGGTAGTTACTAATTTCTTTTGTAATTTCCTCCTTGGCCCACTTATTGTCTAATAGTGTGTTGTTAAACTTCTGTATCTTTGTGCTTAATCTGCTTCTGTGCCCAGCTTCTTTCCACTGTGGTCAAAGAAATTTACTCGTATAATTTCAATCTTTCTGAATTCATCGAGAGTTGCTCTGTGGCCTAGCATATGGTCTATCCTTAACAATGATTCATATGCACTCGAGAAGACTGTATATCCCCCTGTATTTGGGTGTAATGTTCTGTATATGTCTATTAGGTGCATGTGCTCTACTGTATTATTCAAGGTCTTTGTTTCTTTATTGATTCTCTGTCAAGATCTTCTGTCTAATGATAATGGTGTATTAAAGTCCTCCACTATTATTGAAGAGGCATCTATTTCTCCTCTTGAATTTTTCAATGTTTGCCTCATGTATTTGGAGGCAAACTGGTTAGCTGCATAAATGTTTATGATTGTTCTTTCTTCTTGATAGATCACTCCTTTTATTAATATATATAGTGTCCCTCTTTGTCTCTTACAATAGTTTTGCACTTAAAGTCTATTTTGTCCCATATTGTTCATATGCATAATTATTTCCCAACCATTCACTTTCAGACTCCTTGCACCCCTGAATCTAAGGTGAATTTCTTGTAAAGAGCATATAGATGGGTCATATTTCCTTATCCATTTCTGTCAATCTGTGTCTCTCATTTGGAGGGCTTAATCTAATAATATTGAATGCTATTACTATCAAGGAATTACTTCCATTAGCTTTATTTTTTTTAAGTTTAGGTATGCCATATTTTTTTTTAATTTCTCTTTTTACCTTTTTTTGTCACTCTTATGCTTTCCTCCAAACTCCTTTTTTTCCATTCACCCTGCAGAACTCCCTTTAGTATATCTTGAAGGTCAGGTTTCTTATTGATAAACCCTCTTAATTTCTGTTTATCTGTGAATATTTTGAACTCCCCTTCATTTTTGAATGCCAGCTTTGCTGGATACAGAATTCTTCACTGACAGTCTTTTCTTTTGACATCTTAACTATGTCATACCACTGCCTTCTTGCCTACATGGTTTCAGATAAGAAATCAGCACTTAATCTTATTGAGCTTTCCTTGTACTTCTCTTGCTGCTTTCAGTATTCTCTCTTTATCTTGAGCATTGGACATTTTGACAAGTATATATCTTGGTGTAGGCATGTTAGGATTTATACTGTTCAGGGTGATCTGTGCTTCCTGAACACTTAAATCCATGTCCCTCAATAGAGTTGGGAAATTTTCAGCCCATATTTCCTCCAACATTCCTTCTGCCACTTTCTTTCTGGGATGCCTATAATGGGTATGTTTGTGCATTTCATGTTGTCATTCAAATCTGTAAGCCCGTGCTGGATTTTTTCTATCATTTTATCTATCTGTTCTACTATCTGTAGGATTTCAGCTGTACTTTCTTCCACATCACTGATTCTTTCCTCTGCCTATTCAAATATGCTATTGTGTGCTTCTAGGGTATTTTTGATATCCTGCATTTTGCTATTCATCACCATCATATCTGTTACCTTTTTATTTATGTTTACAATTTCTTCACTATGTTCTCCCAGTGTCTTCCTAATATCTTTAATTCTTCCTTCACTTTATTAAGTTGATTCATGGTATTTATTTGGACATGCCTAATTTGTTGTTCCATGTTCTGCATCTCCTCCTGTTTTTTAATTTGTTCATTGTTCATTAGGCCATGTCTCCCTGTTTCTTAGTATGGCTTTTACTTTTTTGTTGATGTCTATGCATCTGTTTATTTTGATGGGCTTGTTCTGTTGGTTAGCTTTTCTTTTTATTCTAGGGTTTTATTTTGTTGTTTTTGAGTGTGGTAAAGTTTCACTTTGACACTTTATTCCTCTTATTCTGTTTCCTTGCTGCATTCTGTGTTCACTTGGGGAAAAAAAGTATGACCAGGGAAAAGAAAAGAGATAAGAAAGGCAAAAAAGAATAATAGTAAAATAGGGTAGAAGTGGAACTGTGTGACACCTAGGTAAATAAATAATTAACACATTCTATTTATATCCAAATCAGCTCCTTTGGATAGGTCCCTGCCTTCTCTCTGATCTTTTTTTTTTTTTGAAAGAATCAGACTCTGCCTACTTACTTTGGCTCTATTTTCCTGAAAGTCTCTTCCAGTTCTTGTGTTCTTTGATTCTAAGCAGTCCAATCAATATGCATAATATTATCACTTTGGAGATGTCTATGTGGCTACTTTTTTTAATTTATCATATTTATAAAAAGCAAATCAGAATTCTCTTACAACTCAATAATAAAAGGACAAATAATCAAAATGTGGGAAAGGATATGAATGGACATTTCTCCACAGAAGCTATATAAGTGGCCTATAAGCACATGAAAAGAAGTTTGGCATCATTAGCTATCACAAGAATGCAAATGAAAACAGCAAGGAAATTCCATTTCACAGTCACTAGGATGGCTAGAATCAAAAAAGTCAGGTAGTAAGAAATGCTGGCAAGGACATGGAGAAATCAGAATCCTCATAAACTGCTGGTGGGAATGTATAATGGTGCAGTGGTTTGGAAGACAGTTTGTCAGTTCCTGAAATGTACCATAGATTTAACATATGACCCAGCAGTTTTATTCCTAGATATCTACACAAGAGAAATGAAAGCATATGTTCACACAGAAACTTGTGCACAAATGTCCATAGCAGAATAATTCAGAATAGCTAAAAAGTGGAACAATCCAAATGTCCATCAATGGTGAATGAATAAATAAAATGTGGTATATTCAACAACATGAAAAGGAAAGAGCAAAGACTTCTACGTTCAAAATCATGTTAAACATATGAAGTTCATTGCCAGGACTTTGATGGTATAGGAAGTGAATGTGGAAGGTGCACACAGGACCCTAAACAGAACCTTACCATGGATGGGATCATTGGGAATATAAAGCCAGGGTAGTACTGTGAGAAGTCACCCTGTCAGTGACAGTGGGAAAGCTATGTAATCTGCTGGCAGATCTACAACAGAAAAATGGCTCTCAAGATCAACTTCTTGATGCAAAAGAATTTGGGGCAGGTGCCAAGAAGGGCTGCTGAGTCCTGTGGAGAGGAAACCCAGTATGAAAATCATCATCCAGTTCATGTCTCCAGCTCTTTTCTTTTTCCAAACCCATTTTCTCTTACCTTTCTCTTCTATAAATTCAGTCACATATAGGCAAGAAGGCCTGTATCTAATGGGGCAATCCCACCAGGCAGTAATGGACTCTATTATTAAGTGAAAGAGAAACTGGGTCAAAAAGTAGTTCTAGGAGAGATGAGGGAAAATTCTAAAATGTCGTGAAATATATCTCCCATTTCCTATTATTATGAACCTCAAAACAAGATCTTATTATTGGAAAATAATTTGTTGTCATTTACTGAACTACCCTCCACCTAGAGGAAGCATGTATGTACTTGAAATAAGTTTTCCTTCTGAAAAACCCATGAAGAAGAACAGGAAGAAGAAGGAGGAGGAGGACAACGAGGATGAGGACGAGGACGAGGACGATGAGGAGGACGAGGAGGACGAGGACGAGTAGGACAAGGATGAGGATGAGGAAGAAGAAGAAATAATGAAGTACTGATATATGCTACAATATGGATGGACCTTGAAAATACTATGCAAAATGAAAGAAGCATAATATGAAAAGATTGTATGATTCTATTTATATAAAATATCCAGAATAGGCAAATCTATAGAGGCAGAAAGTAAATTGGTGGTTACCCAGGGCTGGGGAGGTTGGGAAGAAATTTTGGAGTGGGTAGGACTGAAAAAAAGAACAGAGTTTCTTTTGGGGTGATGGTTGCATAGCTCTGTGAATTTACTAAAAAACATTAAATTGTACAATTTAAGTGGATGAATTGTATGGTATGTGAATTATATTTCAATAAAGCTATTGCTAAGGAAAAAAAAAGGCATATCAGAACTTCCTTTCCTGCTCCAATTCTCCCCTCATCACATCGAAGGACCGTCAGTGAGGTAATGAGCTAGCGCCTCAGGACTTTGGTGGTCTGAGCATCAGCACCATCCCACTGAATCTCATTCATTATTATTATTATTTTACTTTAGAAATGCTTCTTTTCCTTTTTTATTAGAAATGTTGTAGATTTACAGAAAAAAATATCATACATGAAATACAGAGCTCTCATATACCACCCTACTATTAACACCGTCCATTAGTATGGTACGTTTGTTGTAATTCATGAAATAACATCTTTATAACTGTACTATTACCTATAGTCCAACATTTATAATAGGGTTCACTATTTGTGTTCTACAGTCCCTTGTTGTTTTAAACTTTTATTCTACATTCATTATTTTAATATTCAAGCAATTTGGATGCAGTAAGGATTGGCCAACCCAGAATTCTGTCACTTGTATTCTAACTCCTGAAGAAAGACCTTCACTAGGATGAATGATAGAAGCAATATTGTTCGTGTGATTATGCTGGAAATGATCTTTGCAAGTTAATGGCCTACTATGAATTTGCCATAACTAGGACAGCCACAAGATAGGCAAACATTTCTTAATTCCTTTCTTTAATTCTTGAATTTGCTCATTGTGAACTCTAAAAGTAAGTATGAGGAGTTTGCAAAAGAAACTTTATCACTTATAAAACTTCACTGACTTCTTAAGTTTCACACACATACACACTACACATACACAAATGGTGCTTTGAAAATTATGCACATGAAAATAAACAGCAATCTAGAAAACAAATTTCCAAAAGACTGTAATGATGAGGCTAATCACTATCATAAATTGGACCTTACAGAGCATGCCAAATGTCTGCCGCAATTATCCCTACCTGTTTTATTTGCTCAAGTTCAGGTAGAACAAAAGACATTCATTGTGAAAGGCACCATACTAATATTTCCTTAATCAAATCAGAAATGCAAATTTCCTTTCCTAATAGCACAAGGCAAAAGGACATGATTTTCATTATAGAAAGGACTGTGGATGTATGAGACAACTTTAGAAATCTGGACCAAATGGTACTTTGAGACATTAAAGCTAATAATGAGTAAAGTGTTAGGTTTAAATGGGTATTGTAGCAAAAGAAAAGCTTTAAGGTGTAAGAGCATAAATGGTTAAAAAGTTATGGTCTAACCTATCAAACTGACCAGGAATCACATCTTTAGAGACTCTTCTTTGTCTGATTGTGACATTTGAAAGGATGGACTCTGCCCTCATAAAAAATTAAGTAGGCATACATTTTTGCATGTAGCTTTATAAACATACCAGCAGAGTTCCAGAGATTCCATATTAAGAATCCATGAAAACTGGAAAAAGAACCAAAGATACCATGATACACCCATGGCTAAAAAGAAAAAAGATTGACAGCACCAAATGTTGGTAAGGATATGGAAAAACTGAAACTCTTAGACACTCCTATTAGGGAGTGTAAAGTGATATAGCTACTTTGGGAAACTCCTTGGCTGTTTCTTTAAAAAGTTAGATGTGGATCTGCACTATAATCCATCAATTCCTCTCTTAAGTATTTATCCAAGAGAAATCAAAACATATGTTCAGACAAATACTTGTACAATAATGTTCTTAGCAACCTTATATTTAGTTAAAAACTGGAAACAATGCAAAAGGCCATCAACAGGAGTATGTATAAATAAATTGTTTTATGTCCATATACCTGGACTCCTACATGAGGAAAAAATGGAAAAATATACTACTGGTAGCCACAACAATATGATGAAATTTCAAAACATTATGATGAATGAAAGAAGGCAAACACAAAAGTGTATGTGGTGGGTTGTGTGAACGTGATGTCAGATTAGGCAGGTAAGGCTCAGTACTCCACCAAAAAAATGAAGAGCCAAAAGCTGCCATAGGGACCTGCTTTAGGGGTCAGCAAACCACAACAGTGCTTCTCAACTCCCAGGAGGGTGGTGGACAGAGAGATGAAGAAGTCAAAACAACAAACTGTGAGTTACTAAACCTCCCAGCTATTGGGAAAGGCCCCCTTCCCCCACCCCAGGATATTCAGCAGGGGTAAAACCCCCGGCTCATTCAGCTGACTGTGAGGAGAACAGGTATCTTCCTCCCTGCCCGCTGTTACAAGGGAAAAGGGAAGGGCAGTAGGGGGGCTTTTCTTCAGTGAATTTGGCCAGCAGAGCCCACTTTGAATCTTGACTCTAGCCAAAGGAAAACAAAGGAAAACACAGAGAGATACACCTCAGTGGAGAGGTGCACCAACAAGTGCAATCTGCTAGCTGGTCTGGAAATTGCAAGAACAAAAACCTTTTTTAGAGCTCTCTTTCACCCACCCCTGGGAGAAAGTCTACACCCCATTAGTGAGGCCCTGAATGATTTTGGTAACTGAACCTGGACAATTTTAAAGACTTAGGATAAGTTCAACCAAATATCAAAGAGCTATGAAAAAATAATAATAAGCAAGAGAGAGAAATTGGTCATTAGAATAAATTCACAAACATCTCAGATGCCTAGACATAAGCAAAAAATTACAAGTCATGCTAGGAAACAGGAAGAGATGGCCTACCCAAAGGAACAAACAAAAATCCTGAAAAGACACAGGATTTAAGACAATTAATCAAGAATACTCACACAGCACTGATTGAAAAGAAATATTTCAACTGAAAGAAAATATGATTAAACAGTTAAAGGATATTAAGAAGACACTGGGTGAGCATAAAGAACAATTTGGAAGTCTACAAAGAAAAGAAACTTGTTATAGGAATGAAAGACATGATTGATGATATTAAAAATACATTAGAGGCACCTAAGAGCAGATTTGAACTGCTTGAAGACAGAATTAGTGATTTTGAAGACAGAACATCTGAACTGGAAAAGACAGGAGAATAGAAAGAGAAGAGAATGGGGAAAAATGGAACAGGAACTCAGGGAATTGAAAGACAACATGAAATGCAAAAACATACACATTATCATGTCCCTGAAGGAGAAGAAAATGGGAAAGAAGTAGAAAGAATATTTGAGGAAATAATAACTGAAAACTTCCCTATCCTTATGAAACACATAAATAAATATATCCAAGAAGGACATTGCACCCTAAACAGAATAAACATGAATAGACACATACAGAGATACCTACTATTCAGAATGACAAATATCAGAGATAAAGAGATGGTTTTGAAAGCAGTGAGAGAAAAGCAAAGCATGACATACAAGGAAAACTCAATAAGATTAAGTGCCGATATCTCATCAGAAACCATGCGGAAAGTAGAAAGTGGTATGATGTATTTAAAGTACTGAAAGAGAAAAACTACGAGCCAAGAATTCTGTATCTGGCAAAGCTGTCCTTCAAAAGTGAAGGGAAGTTCAAAGTCTTCACAGACAAACAAAAACTGACAGAAAATTTATCAAAAGACCAGAATTGGAAGTAGATTGGGCTCAACTGATAGAGCATCTGCCTACCACATAGGAGGTCCAGGGTTCAAACCCAGGGCCTCCTGACCCATGTGGCAAGCTGGTCCATGCACAGTTCTGATGCATGCAAGGAGTGCACCCTGTAAGGAGAGCTGCCTCATGCATAAAAAGTGCAACCTGCCAGGAGTGGCACCACACACATGGAGAGCTGAGGCAGCAAGATGACGCAACAACAAAAAAAGAGATACAGATTCCCAGTGCCATTGACAAGAATACAAGCAGACACGGAAGAACACAGAGCAAATGGACACAGAGAGCAGACAGTGGGGGCGGGGGAGATAAATAAATAAATAAATCTTAAAAAAAAAAAAGACCAGAATTACAATTACTAAGTACTGCATACAGAAAGGAAAAAAAAAAAGGGTGAGAGACTTGGAGAAGAGTGTAGAAATGAAATATATTAGAAAGGTTATAAAGATAGGCTATAATATGATATGACAACAGAAAGCCAAAGGTCAAAATGGATGAAGTAAGTAATGCCTTTACAGTAAACATTGAATATTAATGGCTTGAACTCCCCAATCAAAAGGCACAGACTGATAAAATGGATGAAAAAATATGAGCCAACTTCATGTTGTCTACAAGAGACTCCCTCAGACATAAAGACATATCCAGGTTAAAAATGAAAAGTTGGAAAAAGATATTCCATGCAAATAGAAACCAAAAAAGAGGTGGAATTCATGTGGAACCTAAGCCCCCTCTTGATATAAATGTGGAGTGGACACAACCATTCCAAGGTCCACAGGATGGAGGAATAGAGTATGGATGAGAATGCACTTACTGATATTCTATTCATGAACTATTGTGATTAATAATTGAAGAAAATGTGGCATTGGTGTGGAGAAAGTGGCCATGGTGGCTGCTGGGGGTAGGGAATGAGAGGAAGAGATGATATGTGGGGGCGTTTTCGGGACTTGGAGTTGTCCTGGGTGGTGCTGCAGGGACAGTTACTGGACATTGTATGTCCTCCCATGGCCCACTGGGTGGACTGTGGGAGAGTGTGGGCTATGATGTGGGCCATTGACCATGAGGTGCAGCAGTGCTCAGAGATGTATTCACCAAATGCAATGAATGTCTCATGATAAAAAAAAAAAAAAAAAAAGGAGCTGGAGTAGCAATACTAATATTGGGCAAAATAAATTTTAAGTGCAAAACTGTTATGTGGGATGAAGAAGGTCATTATGTATTAATTAAAGGGGCAATTCAATGAGAAGAAACAATTATTCTTAATATTTATGCACCTAATCTCAGTGCCCTAAGATACATGAAGCAAACACTGACAAAGCTGAAGGAAAAAATAGATGTCTCTAAAATAATAGTTGAAGACTTCAATACAACAATCACAGTATTGGATAGAAACTGTGTAGAGGATAGATAAAGAAACAGAGACCTTGAATAATATGATAAACGAACTCGACCTAACAGACATCTATATAAAGCACCCCAAAATAGCATGATATACATTCTTTTCAAGTGCTCATGGATCCTTCTCCAAGATAGCCCATAAGTTGGGTTACAAGTCTCAAAAATTTTAAAAGATTGAAATTATACAAAACACTTTCTCTGATCATAATGGAATGAAGCTGGAAATTAATAATGGATAGAAAAAAATTAATAAATATATGGAGATTAAACAACACACTCTTAAGCAATCAGTGGGTCAAAGATGAGATTGCAAGAGTTTAGCAAATATCTTGAGATGAATGAGCATGATAACACAGTTTTTTATTATTTCAATGTTTTAAAAATTTTGTATATTATTTATTATTTTTAAAGCTATCTTTATTATCTCATTTTCTTATCACTTGTATTCAGTATTTTATTGGCTTCATTTTTCAAGGAGTTTTGGATCACAGAAGAGTTATAACTGCGGCAGGGATGATCATTGGTGCAGTGTGTCAGCGATAGGGGATACATGGGAGGAGGTTCACCTGAGCATGTATATAAGGTACATCAATGTGTTCAAGTGTTAATGGGGCATTGTCACAGTGGGTGGAGATCCACACAATAACCAAAAGAATATCAAATTCCCATCCTGGGGACCTCTGCCACATTCTCTAATGAGACAGCAGGGAATATCCCAAGTACAGGGGTAGTGACTAGTGAAGGAAGATGAAAAATTGATGGGTCCTTGATATTGATGACTGTACTTATGAACCTTTACTTTTGAAATTGAAACTTAGCCTAGTATTATAGGGTGCCTAAAAGTAGCCTCCTAGGAGCCTCCTTGTTACTCAAATGTGGCCTTTCTCTAAGCTAAACTCAGCATATAAATGCATTACCTTCCCCTTGGCATGGGACATGACTCCCAGGAATGAATCTCCCTGGCACAGAGGGATTACTACCAAGCACAATGCAGTGCAACTGGAAAAAGACCTTGACCAAAAGGAGGAAAGGGTAAAGACAAATGAGTTTAAATGGCTAAGAGACTTCAAAATGAGTCAGGAAGTCATTCCAGAGGTTACACTTATGCATGCCTCTGCAGGATCTCATTGACTGCTCAAGTAGCTACTACCCCAAATAGTGGGGCTCCTGAAGGCTCTGGTGACATCCAGGCAGACACTATAGTCAGGGCAGACAGCTCAGGAATTTGGTGCCTTGCCAGTGGGTCCGACTTTGGAATTTATGCTTCCCAGTGTAATAGAGCTGGACTCGGCTGTGGTTTCCCTATGCATGACTCTTCTATTTGAACCTATAGCTAGTGCTAGAGTTCATAAGTATATGTCCAAGGGACTTAAATCTTTGGGCTGTCCATGTGCCCATTGTGCCCTGAATCTAACAGCAATGCAAAACATCTTCTCCAGATCCTTGGACTCACCCAGGAAAACTAACAAGGAAATGATGATGGACAACTCCCATCCCAAGGAACAGAAAGAATCTGCATCTGCAAGCAAGATAGTTCTATCCATCTGTCCCATGGGAAATAAGCCCCACATGAACTGGAATCAGAGTGGACATCACCATCCCAGAATCCCCAGGATTGGGAATGAACAAGTAAGAGTAGACTTACTGATATTCTACTGTTCATTTATTGTGATTCTAGCAATGGAAGAACTTATATCATTGATATGGAGGCAGTAGCCTCTGGACGTTCTGAGGTGGGGGGAGGGGAGAAACAAGTGTAATATGGGGCCATTTTTAGGACTTGGGAATTGTTCTGAATGTTATTGCCATGACAGATACAGGCCATTATATTTCTCGCCATAACTTTAAAAATTGTGGGGGAGAGAATGTAAACTACAATGTAAACTATAATCCAAATTTAGTGGAAATGCACCAAAATATGTTCATCAAAGGTAACAAATATACCACACTAATGAAGAATATTGTTAATGTGGGAAAATATGGGATGGGTAGGAGTGCAGCATATGGGAATCCTCTATATTTTTTTATGAAACATTTATGTAATCTAAGTATCTTCAAAAACAAAAACAACCCATGGGACACTACAAAGGCAGTGCTGAGAGGGAAATTTATAGCCCTCAAAGCTCACATTAAAAAGAAAAAAGAGCAAAAATTGATGATGTAACTCTACACCTTGAAGAATTAGAAAAAGAACAAGCTAAACCCAAACCAAGCCAAAGGAAAGAAATAGTAAAGATCAGAGCAGAAATAAATGAAATTGAGAACAAAAAAACAATAGAGAACATCAACATCAACAAAAACAAAAGTTCATTCTTTGAGAAGATCAGTAAAATCAACAAACCCTTAGCTAGACTGACAAAGAAAAAAAGAGAGAAGAAGCAAAGAAATAAAATCAGAAATGAGAGGGGGTACATTACCACTGACCCTGTAGAATTAAGAGAGATCATAAGAGGATACTATGAACAACTGTATGTGAAAAACTAGAAAATGTAGATGAGATAGGCAAATTCCTGGGAACACGTCCACCACCTACACTGACTTTAGAAGAAATAGAAGACCACAACAAACCAATCACAAGTGAAGAGATTGAAACAGACATCAAAAACTTCCCAAAGTCAGAAACCAATATCACCCTAACACAAAAGCCAGATAAAGATACTAATAAAATAGAAAATTACACACCAATCTCTATTGAATATAAAACAACAATCCTGAACAAAATACTTGCAAACAAATACAAAAGCACATTAAAAGAATTATACACCACAGTCAATTGGGATTTATTCCAGGTATGCAAAGGTGGGTCAACACAAGAAAATAAATTAGTAACACACCACATTGATGTATTGAAGAAAAAAATCACATGATCTTCTCGATTGATGTAGAAAGGCATTTGACAAAATATAGCACCCTTTCTTGATAAAAACACACCAAAAGATAGGAATTGAAGGAAGTTTTCTCAATATGGGCAAAGTGCATATATGAAAAACCTACAGCTAGCATTGTACTCAGTAAGGAAAGACTGAAAGCTGTGTTGCTGAGAACAGGAAAAACACAAGAATACCAACTGTCACCAGTATTATTCAATATTGTGCTAGATGTTCTGACTAGAGCAATTAGGCTAGACAAAGAAATAAAAGGCACCCAAATAGGAGAGGAAGAAGTAAAACTTTCACTATTCACTTATGACATGATCCTATACATAGAAAATCCTGAAAAATCCACAACAAAGCTACTGAAATTAATAAGAGTTCAGCAAAATGGTGGAATACAAGCAGACACAGAAGAACGCACAGTGAATGGACACAGAGAGCAGACAATGAAGGAGGGGGAGGGAAGAGAAATATTAAAAAAAGAAAGAAAAGCCAATAATCAAATTTATTTGGAAGGGAAAGGGGCCCTGAATAGCTAAAAGTGTCTTTAAAAAGAAGACCAAAGTTGGAAGACACTCACTTCCTGACTTTAAATATATGACTTGGCTACAGTGGTAAAATCAGCAAGGTACTGGCATAAGGACAGAAAGATCGATCAATGGATCAAACCATGAACTCAAAAATTGACCCTCATATCTACAGCCAAGAGATTTTTGACAAGGCTGTTAAGCCCACCCATATGGGCCAGAAGAGTCTATTCAACAAATGGTGCTGTGAGAACTGGATAGGCTTATCCAAAAGAAAGAAAGAAGACCCCAATCTCACTTCTTATACAAAAATTAACAAAAAATGGACTGAAGACTTAAATATTAAAAAAACAACCATAAAGCTCCCAGAAGAAGATGTAGTAAAATATCTTCAAGATCTTGTAGTAGGTAATAGTTTCTTAAACCTTATCCCCAAAGCATGAGCAGCAAAAGGAAAAATAGATAACTGGGACCTCCTCACAATTCGTCACTTTTGTACCTCAAAGTACTTTGTCATAGTGTGAAAAGACAGCCAGCTCAATGGGAGAAAATATTCGGCATTCACATATCTGATAAGGGTTTAATACCCATGATCTATAAGGAGACCATACAACTCAACAATAAACAAAGTATTTGATTGAAAAATGTGCAAAAGACTTCAAAAGACAACTGTCCAAAGAAGAAATACAAATGGTGAAAAAGCACATGAAAAAATTTTCAACATCACTAGTGATTAGGGAAATGCAAATCAAAACTACAATGAGATATTATTTCACACATATTAGACTGGCTGCTATTAAAAAGACAGAAAACTGTAAAGTTGAAGAGGATGTGGAGAGATAGGAATGCTTCTTAACTGTTGGTGGGAGTGTGGAATTGTACAGCTGCCCTGGAAGATTGTTTCGAAGTTCCTAGGGAAGTTGAATATGGGCTTGCCACGGGACCCGGCAGTACCTTTGCTAGGTGTACACCCAGAAGAACTGAGAGCAGCGACACGAACAGACATCTGCACACCAGTGTCCATAGCAGTGTCATTCACAACTGCCAAAAGTTGGAAACAACTCAGGTGTTTTTTATCCACTGTTGTTTATTCACTGCTGAATGGATAAATAAATTGTGGAGGATACACATGATGGAATATTATGCAGCGGTAAGAGAAAATGAAGTGATGAAACATATGACATCATGGATGAACCTGGAAGACATTATTTGAAGCAAGGTAGACATAAAAGAACAAATACTTTATGACTGCCCTAATATGAACTAAATATATTACATGAAATATAAATATATTATGTGAAATGTAAATATGGGTAGAATTGCATATATGACTATTTTTCTTTGAAGCTGAACAAATGTAAGTTAATAGCACAAAATTTTAATATCAGACCAATAAAATCCACATTATACTAAGTGAAGGAAACCAGATACAGAGTACTACATATGGTATGATAACATTTATATAGAAGGTAATATAAATCAATTTATAAGTTTGAAAGGAGATTAGTGGTTATGTAGGTGTGAGGAAGGCGTGTAGAGTCTTTCTTTTTGGATTAATGAAACGGTCCTAAGATTTTTTTTTAAAAAAGATTTATTTATTTATTTATTTATTTATTTATTTATTTATTTATTTATTTATTTATTTCTCTCCCCTTCCCTCTGCCCTGCCCCAGTTGTCTGTTCTCTGTGTCTATTTGCTGTGTGTTCTTCTTTGGCCGCTTCTGTTGTTGTCAGCGGCACGGGAATCTGTGTCTCTTTTTGTTGCATCATCTCGCTGTGTCAGCTCTCCGTGTGTGCGGCACCATTCCTGGGCAGGCTGCACTTTCTTTCGCGCTGGGTGGCTCTCCTTATGGGGTGCACTCCTTGTGCGTGGGGCTCCCCTATGCGGGGGACACCCCTGCGTGTCAGGGCACTCCTTGCGTACATCAGCACTGCGCATGGGCCAGCTCCACACAGGTCAAGGAGGCCTGGGGTTTGAACCATGGACCTCCCATGTAGTAGGCGGACACCCTAACCACTGGCCCAAGTCCGTCGCCCTGGTCCTAAGATTTTTGAGATGATGAATGTACAATGTTGTGATTATACTGAATAGCTATTGATTATACTCTTTGGATAGAATAGATAGAAACAGCAGCTATGCACAGTGGGGGAAGCATAGAGAGACTGAAAGGTGAGAAATTTTGTTTGTCTGGTTTTTTTTGTTTTAATTATTATAGAAAAAAATGAAAATGTTATAATATTTGAAGTGATAAATGCACAACTATGTAATTACAGCAAATACCATTGATTGTACACTTTGGATGAATTGTATGCTTTATTGATGTGTATCTATAAAATTGATTTCTTTAAAAAAAAGAGTATGACACTTCAGAGCAGGAAAAACTAATATACTGCAATAGAAATAAAATAGAAATTAGAACAATGTTTCTGAGGAATGTAATTGAGTAGGTGTCATGAGGGATATTTTTGGGGTGCTGGAAATGTTCTTTATCTTGATGGAGGTGTGGATACACAGGTGTAGGCAATTATCAAAATTGATGGAACTGTGTACTGATACTCTGCATTTCACTTTATGTAAAATATAACTCAGGAGAATATTTTTTAAAAGTAGAGATGGATTAGAGATTTGTATGTATCAGTATAAGAGAACTCAGGTTTTGACTACACATTTAGGCATATATTTGTAAAAACACTAGAAGGGATGGAAAGTTATTTTTATTTAGATATATAGCTGTAGACACACAGAAAGGATGGCACCATTAGTAGAAATGTGACTTTGGACTTTTGTACACTTATTGGGCATTTTCCTCCATGTCTTGGAGTTTCACAGCAACTCTGTGAGGGATGTGGCAGGATCTCTCCCTAAGTGCAGAAAAGGAACATGAGGTTCTGAGAGATGAGGTTGTACCCGGTCACACAGTCCTTGTGGCAGAGCTCATTTTCTAAAGGAAGCTGAGCTCAGAGTAAGAACACCCACATATCGCTCCTACAAAAACAAAACAAAACAACAACAACAAAAAAAAACGGCTGACTGGGGACAAAATCCTGCCTGAGTGAGCAGTTTTGGGAACTCACAAAGCAGGAGGCTGCTGGACATCAGTCTGGAAAGAGTGTGACAAGAAGAGTGAGAGGTCAAGGTAAAACCACGGGTCTCTGCCCCTCTCCCAGGACAAGAAGCCTCAGCTTTCCCCTGAACCTCGAAGGCCACACAACCAGAGGAGAAAATCTCTAAGGGTGGGAGGGTTCTGGTGAAGGGTGCAGAGGAGTCCTACGAATGCAGGTTCAATTGTCTGGAGCCCCCTTTTTGAGGCTTTGAGGTGCAATTGTCTGGAGCCCCCTTTTTGAGGCTTTGAGGTGCATACCAGCTGGCGTGAGGAGAAACCAGGAAGAGGGGAGAGGTGAATTTGCGGAGGCAGCTCGATTTACCTAACCTCTGTGGGTTACGGCTGGGAAAAGATGGAGCCAGGAATTAACCAATCCTGCTCAACACACAGTAGGAAGTGCTTGGTAGGCTTCCAACAGCATATTTAGGGTTCCTGGCAAGGTGTGGGTGCTCTCTCTCAAAGAGACTGAAAGTCATTATTTTCTGATGTAATGTGGTTTGGCAGGGTCCCATTTGAATTTTGGAGGAGAGCTCTCACGTGGCTTCCTGATGCCCTGGGAGAGAGGGAAATGAGAAAGGGAGAAAGGGGGAAGGGCAGATTCCAAATCAGTTTATCCAATTGCAAAGAGTCTATCTAGCCCCTGGAAGGGGTCTTTTTTTTAGGAGCAGGTTGACACTGAAGGAGTTTTCAGCCTTGAATGTGCAAGATCTCTCTTTCAGTTCACAGCTCCTCTTAGAGTAGTGACCCACTGGGATATTAGCTTATACTTTGAGACAGGAAAAACATAAATAATATCCTTGTATTAGTTTCTCTTGGGTCTCTTATTTTCCCTAAATAAGCGCTTAAGAGGGAAGTCTGTTCGTTTTTTTTTAATTGTTTGGTTGACTCCTTGCTTGAGGGCTTGTTTTGTTTCTTTCTTCTTCTCATCTTGTCTTTCTTTACTCTTTATCCCTCCATCCTTTTTCTTTCTTTTTTTCATTTTCTTTTTCCTTTTTTCAATTAGGTGCTGTGAGCTTGTTTATTGTTTGCTGTGCTTCTTCACCCTCAATCTCCTCTTTTCTGTGTGTACTGACTTTGGCTACCAATGCTCTTTTCCTTCCTACATCTTTATACATTCCACCTTCTCTTGTTGCTCTTACATTCCCTCTCTTTGTTTAGCCCCCAGTTTTTCTGGCTTTTTATTTCTAACACTTCAATTCTGTTTTCTACCTTTTTTTAGAAAAACTCTATCTTATTGTCCTTTCTTTTCTCTTTCCCTCTCTCCTGATCATGCTAGCCTTTTAATTCATACTATATTCTTCTCCATATTCAGTTCCCATTTCATTGTAGGTACTACACTTTCTTATTCCTATAACTATACACTGCTTACATGAGTTTAATATTTATGTTCCTAGATTTTATATGGTTTTTCTGTTAACATTTACTACTAAAACTACTATTATACTTTTTCTTTTCATACCTCTTTTGCTTTTCCTGGCCCTAATCTTTATCCTTCAAGGTAAATTAGACAACAAGGTAATAAAAAAAGAAGAACAAGTATCAAAGAGAAAACTTAGCACACACACAAAAAGAGCAGCTAAAAACCTCTGAGACTAGAGGGAGAAGCTAATCAAGTGAATGAACCCACCAAGATAAAATGATATCCGAACAGAAAAAAAAAAGTACAAAATAAACCTATAATCAGGAAGACATGGCCCAGTCCAATGAACAAACTAAAAACCAGGAAGAGGAGCGGAACATTGAACAACTAATCAAGGTTCTCCAATCATATATCATGGACCAACTTAATGAAGTGAAGGAAGAAATTAAGGATATTAAGAAAACACTTGGAGCTCTGAAGAAATTGTAAACATACACAAAAAGATAACAGATATGATGGTGATGAATGGCACCATTCAAAAAATCAAAAACACACTCTCAGCAAATAACAACAGATTTGAAGAAGCAGAGGAAAGAATTAGTGATGTGGAAGAGAGTAAATCTGAAATCAAATAGATAGTAGAATTGATAGATAAAAAGATGGAAAAAATCCAGCAGGGACTTAAGGATTTGAATGACAACACAAAATTCACAAACATAGACATTTTAGGCATCCCAGAAGGAGAAGAGAAGGGAAAGGGGACAGAAAGAGGGTTGGAGGAAATAATGACTGAAAATTTCCCAAGTCTATTAAAAGAAATATGTCCAGGAAGCAGAGTGCACCCAAAAACAGCATATATCCCAACATCCCTACCACAAGACATACACTTGTCAAATTATCCAATGCTAAAGACAAAGAGAAAATACTGAAGGCAGCAAGAGAAAAGAGAACCATCACATACAAGGGAAGTTTAATTAGATTAAGTGCTGATTTCTCATCTGAAACCATGGAGACAAGAAGGCAGTGGTTTGACATAATCAAGGTAAAAGAAAAAAATTTCCAGCCAATAATACTCTATCCAGAAAAGCTGGCATTCAAAAATGATGGAGAGTTCAAAATATTCATAGATAAACAGAAACTAAGAGAGTATGCCAATAAGAAACCTGCCCGTCAAGATATAGTAAAGGGAGTTCTGCAGGAGGAAAGGAAAAAAAAGGAGAGACAGAATTGGAGGAGAGTGTAAGAACAACCAAAAAGAGAAATAAAAACAACATATGGCATTCACAAATCCAAAGAAAATATGGCTAATGTAAGCAATGTACAGTAATAGCATTGAATGTTAATGGATTAAACTGACCTGTCAAGAGACACAGATTAGCAGAATGGATAAGGAAATATGACCCATCTATATGTTGTCTACAAGAAATCCACCTTAGACCCAGGGATTCAAGGAGGTTGAAAGTGAATGGCTTTAAGTAAATCTTACAAGCAAATAATAACCAAAAAAGGGCAGGAGTAGCTATACTAATATCAGACAAAATAGACTTTTAAATGCAAAACTATTGTGAGAGACAAAAATGGACACTACATATTAGTAAAAGGGGTAATCTTTCAAGAAGAAAGAGCAATCATAAACATTTATGCACCTAAACAGGGCACCTCAAAATTTGTGAGGCAAATACCAGAAAAATGAAGTGGAGGAATAGATGCCTCCACAATTATAGTGGGGGATTTTAATATGCCATTATCACCATTAGACAGAACATCTCAACAGTGAATCAATAAAGAAACAAAGGCTTTGAATAATATATTAGAGGATCTGGACCTAATAGACATATACAGAACACTATACCCAAATACAGCACAATGCATTCTTCTCAAGAGCATATGGATGATTCCCCAAGGTAAACTACATGCTAGGCCACAGAGAAAGTCTCAATTCAGAAAGATAGAAATCATATGAAATAATTTCTCTGACCTCAGTGGAATGAAGCTGGAAATTTGGAAGGGCCAGAGACCCAGCTTGGCACCAACATATGGAAATGAAGCAACACATTCATAGGCAAACACTGAGTCAAAGAGGAAATCTCAAAAGAAATCAGTAAATACCTTGAAACTAATGAAAATGACAACACAACATAAAATACACTTATGAGATGCAGCAAAAGCTGTACTGAGAGGGAAATTCATAGCCATAAATTCATACATCAGAAAGAATAAAGAGTTAAAATTGAAGACCTAACTGCACATTTGGAAGAATTAGTAAAAAAAAAAAAAAAAAAAACAAAACAACAAACTAACCCCAAAGGAAGAAAAAAGAAAGACATAACAAAGATCAGAGCAGAATTAAATGAAATAGAAAATAAAGCACAAGGAAAAATAAAGACTGCTTCTTTGAAAGATCAATAAAATTGACAAACTCTTAGCTAGACTAACAAAGAAAAAAAAAGAGAAGATGCAAATACACAGAATAAGAAACAAAGGGGATATCACCACTTACGCCACCGAAATATTATCAAAAGAGGATACCTTGAGAAACTATATGCCAAAAAAGAAGGAAAATGTAGAGGAAATGGACAAATTCCTAGAAATACATAACCAGCATACATTGATGAAAGAAGAAACTGATGAGCTCAACAAACCAACCACATGTAAAGTGATAGAAACAATCATTAAAAACCTCACAAATAAGAAGAGCCCCTGGCCAAACAGATTTTCAGGTGAACTCTACCAAACATTCCAGAAAGAACTAACACCTATCTTGCTTAGATTCTTCCAGAAATTTGAAATAGAAGGAACATTGCCTAACTCATTCTATGGTGCCAACATTACCCTAATAACAAAGCAGAACAAAGACAACACAAGAAATGAAAATTATAGTCCAATTTTGCTAATGAACCTAGATGCTAAAATCCTCAACAAAATACTTGCTAATCATATTCAAGAACACATCAAACGTATCATACACCATGACCAAGTGGGTTTCATCCCTGGCACGGGAGGATGGTTCAACATAAGAAAATCAACCAATGTAACACACCACATAAACAGATCCAAAAAAAAAAAAAAAAATCACATGGTCATATCTATAGATGCAGAAAACCATTTGACAAAATACAGCACCCTTTCCTAATAAAAACACTGCAAAAGATAGGAATAGAAGGAAACTTTCTGAACATGATCAAGGGTATATATGAAAAACCCACACCTAACATCACTTACAATGGTGAAATCCTAAAATCGTTCCCTCTAGGATCATGAATGAGACAAGGATGCCCATGATCACCCTTTCTATTTAACATTGTTAGAAGTACTTGCTTGAGCGAGAAACAGATAAAAAAGACATCCAAATTGGAAAGGAAGAAGTCAAAATCTCACTGTTTGCAGACTACTTGATTCTAAACATGGAAAACCCTGAGAAATCTACAGTGAAACTTCTAGAATGTGTAAATGAGTTCAATAAGTCACATATTATAAGATCGATGCACAAAAATCAGTAGCATTTCTGTACACCAACAATGAGCAAACCGAGGAGGAAATAAAAAAAAAATATACCATTTAAAATAGTAAGTAAAAAATCAAATACCTAGGAATAAATTTAACAAAAGATGTAAAAGATTTACACACAGAAAACTACATAACACTGTTAAAGGAAGTGAAAGAAGATTTAAATAAATGAAAAAATATTCCCTGTTCATGGATAGGAAGGCTAAATATCATTAAGATGTCTATCCTACTTAAACTGATCTAAAGATTTAATGCAATCCCAATACAAATCAGCACAGCCTTTTTTTAATTCATTTTTTAAAAAATATTACATTCAAAAAATATGAAGTCCCATTCAACCCCACCGCCCCCACCCCCCACTCCCCCCACAGCAACACTCTCTCCCATCATCATGACACATCCATTGCATTTGGTAAGTACATCTCTGGGGATCGCTGCACCTCATGGTCAATGGTCCACATCATAGCCCACACTCTCCCACATTCCATCCAGTGGGCCCTGGGGGATCTACAATGTCCCTTAATTGTCCATGAAGCCCCACCCAGGACAACTCCAAGTCCCAAAAACGCCTCCACATCTCATCTCTTCCTCCCATTCCCCACACCCAGCAGCCACCATGGCCACCCTTCCCATACCAATGCCACATTTTCTCTGTGGACATTGGATTGGTTGTGTCCATTGCACATCTATGTCAAGAGGGGGCTTAGATTCCACATGGATACTGGATGCAATCCTCCTGCTTTCAGTTGTAGGCACCCTAGGCTCCATCGTGTGGTGGTTGACATTCTTCAACTCCATGCTAGCTGAGTGGGGCAAGTCCAATAAACCAGAATGTAGGAGTTGAAGTCTGTTGAGGTCAGGCTCAACTACCCCAATGCCCTGGGAGCCACCCTTTCTCTCGAGAGATACAGTTCCCTCTATTTGATGGCATTAGTCCTCCCCAGGATGTGGGTCCACCCCAACTCTCACTATTTCGGTCTCTATCCAATGGTATAACCCACCCTGGCAAAATGAGCATTCAGACATTCCCCAGGAGTCCGTCCTGCATCAGACCATCCCCTCCGAGCATCCTAAACAGGTAACCCTCCAAATTATATTTTGATACGATTTTCTCAGCATTTTTCTCTCAACCAACACCTGACACTCTCCTATGTTCGTATGTTGCCCCTCCCTCCCCCCAACTTTTTGGGCAATATTACCCATCCGCCCATCCCCAGCCCCCCTCAAACCCGCAAAGCCCCACCCAAAGGCAACCCCTTGCCCCCATTTTATCTCTTCTTTGTCAACACAGCATTTTTTACTGAACTAGAAAAACTAACTATGAAATTAATTTGGAAGGCAAAAAGGCCCCAAATAGTCAAAGACATATTGAAAAAGAAAAATGAAATTGGAGGACTCACACTACCTGACTTTAAAACATACTACAAAGCTATAGAGATCAAAACAGCATGGTATTGGCACAAGGACAGACACACTGACCAATGGAACTGAAATGAGAGTTCTGATATAGATCCTCACATATACAGTCACCTGATATTCGACAAGACCACCAAGTCCACTTAACTGGGAGATAATGGCCTCTTCAACAAATGGTGCTTGGAGAAATGGATATCCATATGCAAAAGGAGAGAGGATTACCATCTCATACCTTATACAAAAATGAACTCATGATGGACCAAAGATCTAAATATAAGAATCAAGACCATAAAGACCTTGGAAGACAATGTAGAAAAGCATCTACAGGACCTTGTAATAGGAAATGGTTTGATATACTTCACATGCAAATCAGGAGCAGTGAAAGAAAAAAATACATAAATGGGACCTCCTCAAAATTAAAGCCTTTTGCACCTCAAAGGAGTTTATCACTAAAGTGAAAAGACAGCCTACCCAAGGGGAGAAAATATTTGGTAATCATATATCTGATAAGAGCCTAATATCCAATGTATATAAAGAAATCCTATACCTCAAATATAAAAGACAAACAACCCATTCAAAAAATGGGGAAGAGATTTGAACAGATGCTTCTCCAAAGAAGAAATACAAATGGCTAAAAAGCACATGGAAAGATGCTCAGCATCACTTGCTATGAGGGAAATGCAAATCAAAACTACAATGAAATACTATCTTACACCCATTAGACTGGTGGTTATTAAAAAAGCAGAGGACTACAAGTGTTGGAGAGGATGTGGAGTAATAGGAACCCTCATCCACTGCTTGTGGGAATGCAGAAGGATCCAGCCATTCTGGAGGACAGTTTGGCAGTTCCTGAAAAAAAACTAGCTATAGATTTGCCATATGACCCAGCAATTCCACTGCTGGGTATATACCCAGAAGAACTGAAAACAAGGACACAAACTGATATACACACACCAATATTCATAGCGGCATTACTCACTATTGCCAAAAGTTGGAATCAATGCAGATGTCCATCAACAGATGAATGGATAAACAAAATGTGATATATACACACAATGAAATACTACTCAGCTGTAAGAAGAAATAGAGTACAAACACACGGGAAAACATGGATGAATCTTGAGGACCTTACGCTGAGTGAAGCAAGCCAGGCATTGAAGGACAAATACTACACGATTTCTCTGATATGAATTAAGTAAATCAAGCTGTCTCAGAGAGCTAGAGACTGGAGGAGAGGCTTACAGGAAATAGGGGGGCGGGGAGAGGAGAGTTGCAAGCTGATGCCTACACAGGCTAAATCTATGATAAATTGGAAGTAAGTAGTTGTGCAGTGAAGGGATCAGACGGGGGCATAGGGATACTATTGGGTGCGACTTTGTAGGCTGGAGGGGGGCTAGGGTTGGGAGGATGAGTCAGATGGTGGATGGAATTGGGGGGAGGGTTTGAGGGGAGTGGGTGAACATGGGAGATTGTCAGGTACATGGTTGAAACTATAATGTTGAGAAAACTCTTAGAACATATAGTAAGGAAGGCTTACTTATTTAACAGGGGGCATCTGGCACAGGGTGCACATGGGCAGGCTTCTAGGGAGAGTGTGTGTGCTCATCTTGTTATATTGTGTTATATCAGTTGTGTCAGAGTCACGCACCCGAAGGCTATCTGGAATGAAAGATAAAGAGAGATTGGGATCAGGGGATCTGATAGCATTGAAGCCTCAAGCTCATCAGACAAGTTTATTAATATCAGGAGCTTCTTTATATACCCCAAGCAAACATGAGAACCAGCAACTATTGTAGCTAACTATTCCCATTACCTCATTCTTGAAAACACAGTGCACAGTGGATAAGATAGTAATTAAAGCCCAAGATGTTCTATTATGTTACTGAAACAAGTATAGTCATAAATCTTGTTGCCCACGTTACTCGTGCTATCAAGTCCGGGTTCTGCTGGAATGTTATGTTTCCCTGAGAGATTAGCCACCTGCACGTACATCTCCAGGGACAGCATGACCCAGCGGTCAGAAAGTAACTTGCTACTATGGAAACAGCATGCCTTTGTTTCCCACACAGTTGGTGGAGACACATACAATGAATGGGAAAGTGGTATACTCCATCCTGGGGAGACCTGATGTTCTCAAACAGAGGAGAGGATGTCTCTCAAGAGCATGGGCAGCTCCCAATGGGGGAGGACAGACTAGAGTGTCAAGCCCTCAGCATTGTTGCAAGTATCATGAATCTTGTCCTTCAAGCAGTGAAGCTTGGTTGTCACTGTGGGCCCTCAGGGGAGGGAGAGAGAGGAATAGAAAAGATAGAAGTGGGGATAACTGGGGTGCAATGGAAGTGTTCCACAAGATTGTGCAATGATGGATATAAGCCATGTTAAATATTACCAAAAATTTATAAAAATGTATAGTCTAAAATGTAAACCATAATGTAAACCATAATGCAACCAAAAATTTAGAAAAGTGAACAGTCTAAAATATAAACCATAATGTAAACCATAATGGAACCATAGTTAATAGCTATGTTTCAATATCTGTACATCAGCTGTAGCAAATATAACATGCACATGTAAAAAGATCATTGCTGGGGAAGGGAGAAAAGGGTTTGATGTTGGGTATATGGGAGTCCCCTATATTGTATATATGTGACTTTACTGTCATCTAAAATTTTTAGAAGACAAAATTAAAAATTTTTTAAAAAGGATGTAGACACTGAGAAAGGAATTGAAGAGATTGCCTGCCATTGTAAATGAAGGGCAATACATATTACTATGATGAAAGGCAAAACATCAAAAACAAAGTTTTATGATATTTTTTATTTTTTAATACTCTTATTTATTTTTTACTTTATTTTAGTTTTCCTAAATTTTTATGTATTCTATTTCTCATCTTTAATCCTGTCAATATTATTTCATTTTCCTAATAATTGAATTTGGGAATATATTAGGCTTCATTTTGGAAGAAGTTTTGGATCACAGAGGGGTTCAACTATGGCAGTGGAGGAGCACTGGTGTGGGGTGTCAATGTTGGGAGATGCAGGGGTGGGAGGGAGTTCTCTTGGGGATGCATATAGTGTATATAGATATGTTTGGATGTTCATCGGGTATTGTCAAAGTGGATAGAGTTACACATAACAAATGAGGGAGTACTGAGTTCCCATCCTGGGGAACTCTGTCACATTCCCCAATGGAACAGCAACAATCCCCCAAGTGCAAGGATGAAGACCAGTGAAGAAGGATAGCTCAGTAATGGGCCCTTGATACTGATGCCCATGCTTGAAATTTCAACTAGGCCTAGAGCTTCAGGGTGCCAAAGAGTTACCTCCTGAGAACCTCCTTGTTGCTCAAATGTGGCCACTCTCTAAGCCAAACTCAGCATATAAATGCATTACCTTCCCCCCAGCATGGGATATGACTCCCAGAAATGAGCCTCCCTGGTGCCGAGGGATTACTACCATCACCAGCTGGTGATGCAACTAGAAAAAGAACTTGAATAAAATGGGGAAATGGCAAAGACAAATAAGTCTGTATGGCTAAGAGATTTCAAAATTAGTTGGGAGGTCATGAGAGGGGTCATGCTTACAAATGTCTCAGCAAGATCCCAGAGACAGCTAAAGTAGATACAACCCCAGGTAGTGGTGTTCCTGAGGGCTACAGAGACACACACATTCTATGGTCAAGACAGATGGCTCTGGAGTTCATTACCTTGCCAGTGTGCCCTACCTTGCAATTTGTGCTCCTGAGTGTGATGGAGTTGGACTCAGATGTGACCTTTCTACACATGCCTCTTCTGTCACTTTTACTGAACCTGTGGTTGGCAATGGGGTTTGTGGATGCTCAGGAGACTTGAATCTCTGGACTGTTCATGTGCCAGATGGGCCCTGAGCCTCAGCAGATTTGCAACACCTACTCTCTAGTTTGTTGGACATACCCAGGTCAGCTGACAGGGAGGTTAAAATGGTCAAACACCACCCCAGGGAACCGAGACTGCCTACAACTGCAAGCAGGAGAATCACATCTATCAGCCATGTGGAATCTAAACCCCGTCTCAATTTAGAGGTGTAATGGACATCACCATCCCAGGGTCCACAGGATGGAGGGATATAATATGGATTGGAATGGATTTGCTGGTATTCTACTATAGAACTGCTGTGACTCTAGCAATGGAAGAAATTGTATCATTGATGTGGAGACAGCTGAGGGCAGGGAGAGGGAGCAAGAGGTGTGAAATGGGGCATTTTTGGGACTTGGGGTTGTTCTGAATAATATTGAAGGGAGAGATGCAGGTCATTGTATATCTTACCATAGCCCACTTGGATGGACTGGAGGAGAGTGTGAACTACAATGTAAACTATAGTCCATGCAGGGTGGCAGTGCTCCAGGGTGTATTCACCAAATGCAGTGAATGTTCCTTACTGATGAAAGGGGATGTTCATGTGGGAGGAGTGGGTGGGGGTGGGGGTGGAGAGTGGGGTATATGAGAACCTCTTATGTTTTTTAACATAAAGTTTTTTGTGATTCTTTTTTTAAAGACAATCCAAAAAAGTCAAAAATAAAAGTAAAGTAAGCTGAGAACTCATCTGGCTCATTTTCCTGTACTTTTACAGAGAAGGAAAAGTTAGCCAGGGAAATAGATAAGACTTAGATTCCAGAATAGGAATATTATTTAGTAAATTGAAAATCCAAAATATCTGACATGCTTTGCTGAGAGCTTCTAGAACCCCTTGTATTTGAGGTTCAATAATAACTCATTCATTGAAAAAGCATGGTTGGAACATACCAGCAGCTCTCTGGATTGAGTTGAGTCTGTCAGATCAGGCTCACACAAATCAGAGGTCTTACCAGTCCAGGCTTTACTGGAAATTTCAAGGATACAAGCAATTGAGAAGTGTGGCTGGAGCAGGGAGAGCTCTAGGGCAGGAAGGAAGGAGACGTCCCCAGGTCATAGCTTCCTGCACCAGACATGCACCCTCTGAACCAGAGTAATAGAGAGATCTCTAAGGAGATAGGTGGATTCCCTCACTGCTGGATGCTTCAGTAATGAATCACCTCCATTTTATACCCAGATCGTTATGTAACTTAAATGAAATTCTCCAGAGAGCCATGCCTCAGAAATTGATAGATTCTAGGCTGGTTTTCAGAAGCAATCTTTAACCAGAGTCATTCTGGCTAAAAGTATTCCATAGGTAGGGACTCTCCTCCAGCAAAACCCATCAGTTTATTAATAATCAGCATTTTTATAAGGTGATTACATGGGGCCATGGCTCTCTTTCTCTCCTGGGAGTGTCCTCCTGGGAATAGGAAAGAAATGGATCACAGACCAGCTGCTTACCTTCTTCCTTCCCAGGAGTAGAATGAAGTGAGACAGCAGGGACCACAGTCAAACCCTACCACAGGTTAGTTCTCTGAATCTCCAGCCCTTGGGGGGTTCCTCCTAAGGGCATAGTGCTTGGGCGGCATCTCAGAGCAGAGCCATCCCAAGGACCAGGTGACTGGGCAGTGGAGCTGGGAGTGATTTAGGGCAGATAGGGAAGGAGGAAGTAGGTAGTGCTACATAGACAAGGATAGTAATCTAAGTATTAGGGTCCAGGCAAACAACCACTGCTTTGCCTTCTGTGATTATAAATTAGTTTGCCTTTTCTAGGATTTTATATAAATAGAATCAGACAATATATCTATTAAGTTTGGTTCTTTCACTTAGCATGATTTTGAGATTTGTCCCAGTTGTTACTTTTATTAGTAGTTCATTTATTTTTGTTGCTGAGCAATAATCTATTATATAGATGTATCATAGTTTATCCAGTATTGATGGACATTTGAGTTATTTTCAGTTTGTGGTTATTATGCATAAAGCTATCATAAACATTTGTGTATAAATCTTTGTGTGTTACATACCTAGGAGTGAAAATATTTTAGTTTTAATAAAGATGTGAAATTTATATAGCAAAGAGCACAAAGTAGACAAATTGTTGATTTCTTATATTCATATATACCTGCCCAAACTGATAAAATTTAGAACATTTCCAACATTCCAGAATGCCCTCCTGAATCATTTCTCAATCAACAACCTCCTGCAGATGGTAACCACTCTTCTTACTGCTGTCTCCATAGGCCAGTTTTCCTTGTTTCCGAACATCATATAGATGAAATTATATAAAATGTATATATACTTTTTGCCTGGCTTCTCTAGCTCAACATTATGCTTGTGAGATTCATTCACACATGTAATTGTAATACCTTCTTCTTTATGGCAGTGTAGTTTTCCATTGTCTGGGTAAACCCCAAGATTTATTTATACATTCTTTTGTTGATTTTCTTCCTATTATGAATACAACTGCTGTGAAAATTCTTGTACGTGTTTTCTGGTGAACATATATTCTCATTTCTTTTAGTAAAACCTTGGAATGGAATTGATAAATCATAGAATAGGCTTGTGTTTAGCTTTCTGAAACACTTTAACAATGCACATACCCGCTAGTAATGTTTGATAATTTCAATTATTCCATACCCTCATCAATACTTGGCATTAAAAGTACTTTTTTATTCTAGTTGTTCTGGTAGATGGGTAGTGGGATGTCATTGTGGTTTTAATTTATATTTCCCAGATGAAAAATTGTAAATCTTTCCAAGCACTATCAACCATTTGAATATCTCTTCTGTGAAGAGTGTTTTAAGGGTTTTTGCACATTTTTTGTTGCTTGTCTTTTATTGATTTGTAGGTGCTTTTTACATTGGTGATATAAATCCTTTGTTATATAGTATTATACATTTTCTCCTACTCTGTTGCTTGCCACCACTCTGCAGTGTTTTTGCTTTTTTAATTAACAAAATTTATAATTTTAATGAAGTCTAATTTATCAATCTTTGTCTATTTGTATTCTGTTTACAAATCCATCTCAATATCACTTAGCATTCATGTAGGATGATTTACCCATGTGAAATTTCTGGGGTCAGGGAGCAAGGGTGCACATGCTGAGTCAGGACTTGTGGGTCCTCTGCCCTTCTGGGCAGCCCTGACCTCCATGCAAGGGTGTGAGGGGGAAAGGAAAGTTCCCACAGAATAAGGAGCAAGAAGAGCACTTGAGGGAAAGGAGAGAGACAAAGCTCAGGAGAGAAGGACAGAGTGTGTGGGGAAATGGAAACAGGCAAAAGGCAAGATGGAGAGAAGCTGAAAGAGGAAAAGTGAAGGTGAGGAAGGACAGGAGTTCCTTCTCCTCAGGAGTCTAAGCACTCAGGCCAGGGAGAGATGAGCTGAGAGGACAGGACTAGAATTACAGAATATTTATTTCTCACAGATGTTCTTACTAAGTGTGATGGTTAGGCTATTGTGTCAACTTGGTCAAGTAATTGCACCAGTTGTTTGGTCAAGCAAGCACTGGGCTAACTGTAATATATGGGCATTTTATGGACTTTAGTGACCATTGACTTTACTGTAATGGTAAATCATAGATAGCTGGTTATAATTACATCAATCAGAGAGATTGCCATCAGCAATGAGTGATGTTTAACCCAATTAGTTGAATCCCTTAAAAGAGGAAGTGATTCCAGCATTGAGAGAGAATTTCCCAGCTCGTCTTTGGAAAACCAACATCTCCCAGAACTCGTCAAGAACCTTCATTGAACTTTCATTGCAGCCCCTGGTTGCAGCCTGCCTGCAGAACCAGGATTTGTACATCCCCACAGCTGCGTGAGAGACCCTTATAGAATCTCATACTATTGACAGATATCTCTTGTTGATTCTATTTCTCTAGAAAACCCTGACTAACACACTAAGACATCATGACACAAATGTGTACCTCAAGACACCTAGATTATGGCCACTATCCAGAAACTAACCTTGACAAATGTGTAGTAATTAAAAACCTGGGCTTTGGGGTCATGGGGACCAGGTGTCATGAGTCACCCACTCTTCTCCTTGGGCGAGTTACTCAACTTCTCTGAGTTTCAGTTTCTTGATCTGTTAGATAAGGATTCATTCAATCATTCATTGCTTCAACAAATATGTGTGTAGTGCCAGGGATTATGTGCCAGGGACTGTTTTAAGCACTGAAGAACAGTATATAAAACAAATAAAAATTCTTGACCCTTGTGAAGTTTATCTTCTAATGGGTGTGGCAGACAATAATAAGATAAAACAAACATGACACAAAGGTTTGTGGCCTGAGAAACTGGATGAATGGAGTTGCCATTAACTGGGATGGGGAAGGTTGCAGGAGGTGCTGGCTGAGGAAGACTGTTAGGAGCCCATTTTTGGATACATTACATTTTAGATAGCTATTAGACATCCAGAAGGAGGTGTCAAGTAGGTAGTTGGATATACATGTTGTTCAGGGAAGAGGTCCAGGTTGGAGATATACATTTGGAATCAATCATCAATGAATGAATAATTTTCAGAGTCATGATATTGGGTTAGATCACCCTAGGAGTGATTATAAAGAAATAATATAAAAAACTGCTCTACTTACACAGTTGGTTATGGTGGTTGTGATGGTGGTGGTAGTGGCAGCATGTGTGTGTGTGTGGTTTAGGTTGGATTAATTTAAGATATTTATTTATTGAGTGTTTATTATGTGACAGTTGATGCGCTAAGAATTTTATGTCTCTTAACTCATTTAGTTATCCAAGAAGTGGTGATAATATTTTCTTCCTTTTTATGATAATGATACTGAAAAAATTTAATATTTGCCCAAAGTCATAGAGTAAATGATAAAAATGGTTTTGAAACCAGGTATCTAACTCCAGAACCAATGTTCTTAATTCATATACAATGTCTTTTTCTCTAATATTAAGATATAATGCCCTTTGTTCATTCTAACAGATGACAGACACTTAATAAATGCCCCCACTCCCACACTACTTATCAGCATGTGGCCTTTGGACAAGAATTTATTTGACCAAGATTCTGAGATCCTCAGTTTCCAATGGGTATGTTAATAATAATCACTCTTCTACTCAACCAACAGAGCCTAATGAGGGCCAGAAGAGTAAGCGTCTGAAGAAGTAGATCATAGAGAGTTCCATACTGGTTAGAGAACATTATCACTATCACTTCAAAATGAGTCTAAATTACTGTGATCTAAAACTTTTGTGAAGATAAGCTTAATAATTAGGAAAAAGAAAAAAGAAAAAAAAGACACTGAGGAAAAGACGGAAGTAGTTGCCTTGCCAATTTGCATATGGGGCAACACTTATTGCAGTGATGGAAGGCAAAACCTCAAAAACAAAGCTTTTGCATTTTTAAATTTTTTGATACCCCAATTTACTTTTACCTTAATTTTTCTAAATTAAAATGTATTCTGTATCTAATATTCAAAATTATCACTATATTCCATTTTACTATTAATGGAACCTGGCAATATATTGGGCTTCACTTTTGAAGAAGTTTTGGATCACAGAGAGGTTCAACAATGGCAGGGGAGGAATACTGGTGTGGGATGTTATTGACAGTGGACACATGGTTGGCAGGCAGTTCTACAAGGCATATATCCTGGGTACATAAAAATGTTTGGGTATTTTCATAGTGGTTACAATTAAAAACAACAACTGAGGGAGTGCTGAGTTCCTAGCCAGGGGAGCTCTACCACAGTCCCTAAAGGAACAGCAACAATCCCCCAAGTGCAATGGCAAAGACCAAAAAAGAAGGCAAGTCCAACAATGAGGCCTTGATACTAATGACTATGCTTGTAAGCCTGTGCACCTGAAATAAGAACAAGGCCTAGAGCTGCAGGGTGCCTAAGAGTTACCTTCTGAGAGCCTCCATGTTGCTCAAATGTGGCCAGTCTTGAAGCCAAACTCAGCATGTAAATGTGTTGCCTTTCCCCCAGGGTGGGACATGACTCCCGGGGATGAGCCTCCCTATCACCAAGGGATCACTACCAAGTACCAGCCGATGATGTAACTAGAAAATGACCTTGAATAAAAGGGTCAGCTCGGACCAGCCAAATATCTCAGTCTACATATAATACCAGGAGTTAAAAATGCTTTTTGACCTGAATAAAAGGGGGAAATGGAAAGGACAAATGAGTTTATATGGCTATGAGTCTCCAAAAAGAGCCGGGAGGTTATTAGAGAGGTCGCCCTTATGCACACCTCAGCAGAGTCCCAGAGACAGATAAAGTAGATACAACCCCAGGTATTGGTTCTTCTGAGGGCTACAGAGACCCACAGGTTCTATGGTCATGGCAGATGGAGTTCAGTGCCATGTCAGTTGGCCCTACTTTGGAGTTTGTGTTTCTGTGTGATGGAGCTGGACTCAGATGTGATCTTTGTTCACAAGCTTCTTCTGTTACTTTTACAGGATCTATAGTTGGTACTGGGGTTTAGTGTATACCCAGGGGACCTGAATCTCTGGATTGACCATGTGATAGCCAGGCCCTGAGCCTCAACAGACTTGCAACTCCTACACTCTGGTTTATTGGACTTACCACACTCAGCCAGCATGGAAGCGAAGAAGGTCAACCACCACACCAGGGAGCCAAGTGTGCCTACAACTGAAAGCAGGAGAATTGCATCCAGCATCCATGTGGAATCTAAGCCCCCTCTTGATATAGATGTGGAGTGGACACAACCATTCTAAGGTCCACAGGATGGAGGATTAGAGTATGGATTAGATTGAACTTACTGATATTCTGTTCATGAACTATTGTGATTAGTAATTGAAGAAAATGTGGCATTGATGTGGAGAAACTGGTCATGGTGGCTGCTGGGGTAGGGAGTGGGAGGAAGAGATGTGATGTGGGAGCATTTTTGGGGGTTGGAGTTGTCCTGGGTGGTGCTGCAGGGACAATTACCAGACACTGTATGTGGCCCACTGGGTGGACTGTGGGAGAGTATGGGCTATGGCCCACTGGGTGAACTGTGGGAGAGTGTGGGCTATGATATGGACCACTGACCATGAGGTGCAGTGGTGCTCAGTGCAATGAATGTCACCAAGTGCAATGAATATCTCATGATGATGGAGGAGGTTGTTGTTATGGGGGGAGGAGTGGGGGGAGGGGGGTGGGGAGTATATGGGGACCTCATATTTTTTAATGTAACATTAAAAAAATAAATAAAGACAAAAAAATGAGTCTGGATTTTGTGAATCCGATAGAATCAGATCAAATGGTTTTTTTTCATGAACTGAGTGCTCAAGTTGCACAGAAGTGTTCCAATTTAGAAACATACCCTTCTTTCTGTGATAATGTTTGACCTTGACTAAGGACTAACATTTCAACAAATGACTGCTCATGAACTAGAACATAAACTGAAGTATTTATGTGCCAAAATAAAAATCATGTCAAAATCTCTACACTGACAAGAAATTTTTGAAAATAAGATCTTGAAATTTTTTTTCAGTTTTACTATTGGATTATCTTACCCTTTTCTCTTTTTAAATTTATGAAATACTGTAAAAACATTTTTGTTGGGTGAGAAGCGTTTGCTTCTCTAATTCTCAATTTTAATGTTAGAAAATATTCCTATATTCCTTCCCATAGCTGAATGGAATTTCATCCAATTTTCCTGTTCCCCAGTCTGTGTTTTTAAAGTAGTAAATAGGTACACAAAGTGTGGGATTTGAAGTCAGAAGACTGACTTTAAGTTCTGACACACTGGCAAAACCATTGAATGGCAAGTTTTTAAAATGTTTGGCCTAAAATAATATTTTCGGTTTTCTCTTCATAGTATCTATATACAGATATGCCAGGGCCTGAGACACAGTCAGGAAATCTCTTTGATCTTGTAGTACTTCACTGACCACCAATCAGTACAGTTTTGTCTGGAACCTTCCCCTCAAAACAATACAAGACACCTAGCAAAGAACTAGATTCAAGTAAACATCCCCTGGCCCCTAGTTACATGGTTGTGTGCCCCACACACTAAGGAGACATAAAATTAAAAAAAGTCATTGTCCTTGCTCTCCAGCAGCCACAGTCTAGTGATCAAAATTAAACATATGAAGAAATCATTTTAAACAATTTTAAACAAATATTTTAATTATTTTTAAAATGACTAATATATTCACATACCATACAATATATCCAAACCGCACAATCAATAGCTTTTAGTATAATCACAGTGTTGTGAATATATCTCAATAAAACTGCTTTTAAAGAAAAAAGAGTATAAACACCACACAAAAATAAATAAATAAAATGACTATGGTTTACATTTTTTAAATGTATGAAGAAACTGAACATGTGGAAAATGTATTATAGAATCATTAGGGAAGGGTTCATGGAGGTTCACTGGAGGATGCTGCATTGTTTCATTTCCTACCAAAGAATTTATTAGTTTTTGCAGTCATAGCTATTAGGTGATCTTTGTTAGACATTTCACTCAGTTTCCTCATATATCCAAAGGATATCACATTCTTCCTTTCTTATACAATTCACAGGATGATAGTTGGAAAGATTAAGAAGTATTGTCCCATTTTATCATTGCAGATATATTAGAGGTGTTCTTGTTAAATTACATATTAAAGTCAATTATATCTATGATAATTTAAAAACGGTACAGTGGGATGACCAGCAAGATGGTGGCAATGTAAGGAGCTCCTAGAGTCAGTTCCTGCTACAGGGCAATTAGTAAATACCCAGGCTATCCGGAGCTAGCTGAAGCACCTGATTGTGGCTCCAGGAGACCAGAAGAGCATCCTGCAACATCCTTAAAAGAGCGGAAGGAGGTGACTGCCTATCTGCAGAGAAGACTCATAAGTAGAGGTTCCACGCCCTGGAGGCTGGCGCCCATCCTCCTCTGCAGGCACAGGGTGCCTCGGAAGCTGTTCCATGGCTGGAATTGAAAGCTCCACTTCCCCAAAACAGGAGAGGAAGAGATGGTTGGGCACCAACTTCAGCTACTGATGAGTAAATTCAGTGGGCTACAGTATGATCCTGAGAACAGCTAAGTTTGAGCCTGTCCATGTCAGAAAGAGTCTGGGAGCCACCATCTTAACTCCATGCCTGGCATGAGGGGAAGCGGCATGGACTGAAAACCACAGTGCTGGTGGGGGTTGGCTTCTTTCTATCCAGATCAGATTACAGCTCTAGCCTAGGCCCCAGTGCCACCTCCAGCAGGAAGCTGCGAGGACCTGCACCAACCTCTCTAGGAAATGACTGGCCAAGCTGCAGAGGCCAGTGACCATCCTACTCTGGCATCATGAGCTGCCCCAGGAGCTATTGTGTGGCTGGAATTGGAAGCTCCAATTCCCCAAAAATGGGAGGAGAAGAAGGTTGGCTGCTGATTTCAGCTATTGTTTGGTACTTTCCTGGCTAAGGTATAACCCTGGGAAAGCTGGGGTGTGAATTTGCCTGAGTCAGAAAGAAGCCAGTGGCCACCGTTTCGACTCCACCCCCAGGCTGAGGGGAAGCCAGCCTGACTGAAAATCACAGTGATGGGGAGGAACTGGTTTCTTTCACCCAGATCGGCCCATAGCCCTAGACTAGGCTTCAGCCCTCTTGCAGGGAGGAGGCTGGTGGGCCCTGCACCAGCCTATCCAGGTAACTGCAGGTACTATTGACTGGCACAGACTGAAAATTGGAAATCTACCAGGGCAACTGCGGTCATCTTGGACCTTCACTGCATAGATTGCTGCCCACACCTGCAGCTCCATCCCTACCCTAGGCAGGGGAGAAAGGGGCATGAAGCTTCAGTCTCTCTGGGCAACTACAGTCTAGGCCTGCATGACTTGGATTATTCTACACAGCTGTGACTCTGTCCCTATCCCTGGCAAAGGAGAAAGTTGCGAGAAGCTTCATTGGTCCCTGGTGCAATGAGGGCAGCTTGAACCTCCACAACTTATAATACCAATTGCAACCTTGGTTCCTACTGCACAACCAGCAAAGGAGAAAGGGAAGGAAGCCCTAAACTAAGGAGAAAAACTGTACCCGGAATAAATTCTCTAGTAAGCCATATGCCAAGACACCAACAAAAAACTTCCAAGAAACAGGAAGCTATGGCCCAGTTAAAGGAACAAGATAATCCTCCAGATGAAATAAAGGAGTTGAGACAACTAATCATAGATGTTCAAACAAATCTCCTTAATAAATTCAATGAGATGACTAAAGAGATTAAGGATATTAAGAAGGCACTGGATGAGCACAAAAAATATGAAAGCAGGCATAGAAAAACAACAGGTCTTATGGGAATGAAAGGTGCAATGAATGAAATTTAAAGAACATTGGAATCATATAATAACAGATTTGAGGAGGCAGAAGAAAGGATTGGTGAGCTTGAAGAAATGGCCTCTGAAAGCGAACATACAAAAGAACAGATGAAGAAAAGAATGGGAAAAAACTGAACAAGGTCTCAGGGAACTAAATGACAGCAAAAGTTGTGCAAACATACATGTCATGGGTGTCCCAGAAGGAGAAGAGAAGGGAAAAGGGGCAGAAGGAATATTTGAAGAAATAATGGTAGAAAATTTCCCAACCCTATTAAAGGACATAGATATCCCTGTCCAAGAAACACAATATACTCCCATCTGAAATAGTCCAAATAGACCAACTCTAAGACACATACTCATCAGAATGTCAAATACCAAAGACAAGAGAGAATTCTGATAATAGCAAGAGAAAAGCAATGCAAAACATATTAGGGATACCCAATAAGATTAAGTGCTGATTTCTCATCAGAAACCATGGAGGCAAGAAGTCAGTGGTCTGATATATTTAAGATACTACAAGAGAAAAACTTCCAGCCAAGAATCTTATATCCAGCAAGACTGGTCTTTCAAAAATGAGGGTGAGATTAGACTATTCACAGATAAACAGAAACTGAGAGAATTTCTAAGCAAGAGACCAGATTTTCAGGAAATACTAAAGGGCGTGATAGAGCCTGAAAAGAAAAGACAGGAGAGATTAGGAAGAGAGTCTTGAAATGAAAATTAGATAAATAAAAGTGAAAGTGTCAAAAGAGTGGTGAAAATAAAATATGACAGATAAAACTCAAATAGTTAGAAATAAACTTAACCAACGATGTAAAGCACTTGTATTCAGAAAACTGCAATTCAGTGTTAAAAGAAATCAAAAAAGGCCTAAGTAACTGAAAGAACATTCCATGCTCATGGATTGGAAGACTAAATATCATTAAGATGTTAATTCTTATTAATATAATTAATATACAGATTCAATGCAGTCCCAATAAAAATTCTACCAGCATTTTTTAAAAATTGAAAACATGATCATCAAATTTATTTGGAAGGGTAAGGGGTCCTGAATAGCCAGAAACATCATAAAAAGGAAAAGCGAACCCTCATCTCCAGACTTTAAATCATATTACCTAGCTATAGTGATAAAAACAGCATGGTATTGGCATAAAGACAGACACATAGACCAATGAAACCAAGTTGATGGTTCAGAAACAGACCCTCACATGTATGGTCAAGTATTTTTGACTAGCCTGTCAAACCCACACAGCTCATGCAGAAGTCCATTCAACAAGTGCTGCTGAAAGAACTGGATATCCATAGCTGAAAGAAGGAAATAGGACCCCTATCTCACACCTTATCCAAAAATTAACTCAAAATGGATCAAAAACTTACAAATAAAAGCAAGAACCATAAAACTAGAAGAAATTGTAGGAAAATATCTTCAAGACCTGGTGTTAGGTGGTGGATTCTTAAAGGAGATAAGAGGAAGACTGAGTGGACTAGTGATGTTTAATGTATGTAGAAGTTTTAATTAGCTTTACAGTAAAAGTGTGGAAATATATGAGTGGATGGTAAAACACAGTGAGTAACAGCTAGTTTGTAAATGGGAATGTGACTGAAAATGGTGGTCTAGGTACATAAATGCCAACTGGCAGAATGCTAGAGAATAATCTAGGAACTGAATAGTACAGTAAACCAAGAGGCGGATGAGAATTACAGTTGATGGTACAGACGCAAGAGTGTCCTTTGTGAGCTAGAGCAAATGTGCATTACTACAGCAGGATGTTGGGAATGTGGAGAAACATGGGGAAAATACAACTGGAGTGAACTATGGACTGTGGTTAGCAGTAATAATATAATATTCTTGCATCTATGCAAAAGATGTACTGTGTTGATAATGAGGCAATATGGAGAATGTGAGCCAAATGTACACTATGGACATAATAACAATCAGGTGGCATTATCTTATCTGTAGCAAATGTTCCACCACAGTGTGGTGTATTGATGGAAGGGTGTTTTGGGGGATTCTGCACATGTGCATGATTGTTTTAAGTTTACAACTTCTGTCATAAAAATATATTTTAAAAATAATAATAGGGCGGGTTGGGGGAAAAACACACCAAATGTAGGATAAGGACTATGATTAGCAGTAAGATTTTGACAATATTCTTTCATAATTTGTGACAAACGTCTCACAACAATGCAAGGTGTTGGTGGAGGGTTGATGTATGGGACCCCTGTATGATGTTATGCATGTTTGCTTTGTAAGTTCATAACTTTTACTATACACTTAATTGTTTATGTATGTTCATATATAAATGATATAAAAATAATAATAGGGTGGATTGGGGGAAAAACACTTTGGTTAGTAGTAATATTTTGACAATGCTCTTTAATCATTAGTTTAAAAGTTTTAAAAATAATGCAAGTTATTGGTGGTAGGGTGAGTTATGAGAGTACTGTATGATGTTATATATGTTTGTTTTGTAGGTTCACAACTATTATTATACACTTATTATTTATGTATGTTTATGTATGAGTGATATACTTCAATAAAATAATTTTATAAAAAATGGTACAGTGAGTTAACTTATCTGTGCAGCCTGAATTTAGAGAAGACAAAAATAAAATCTTATAACAAGGTAGATTCTCACAGAATTGTGAATGAAGCTTACAAGTTTTTAAACATTTCAAGAGTGGGAGGTTGAGAATTAAATCAGTAATGTGCTTCTAACAAGGAAATAGAGGCTGTTTCATTAGAATTAAGTTTTTGCAAAATCAGGTAAAAATTAATTAACTCTATTGCTGCCAGGAGCTTTTGAACATTCATCTTTTCTTGTGTTAGTTGCCCAGCAAGCAAGGATTTTCTTCACCAATTCCTGTGTGAAAGATATAAACGAAATTCTTCATCTTATTCAATATATGAGAAGAGATCTAGGAAATGTTTGTCCAATAAATGAATAAGTAAATAAATCAATCAATAGTTAAAAAAAGAAACATCTAATACTAAAAATGATCCCCATCTTTTAAGAGGGGATGATCTATAGTTATTACTGTATTTGCCAAGTATTTTCTGTTTTAACTTTGAAGTAATGGGATTCTAGACATTTGCTCTGAGGTAGTTACCTAATGGACAAATTATCTAAAAGAACTTGGAAAGATGAGTGAGCACAAGGCCCGTCAGTATTCTCCTTTCTACACATAAGCTGAAAACTAGAGTATTCCTAAAAGGGAGCAGCAATTTACCTGCCGTTTAACAAGAGGCTCCAGTGGAATAGAAGGAGATGAGGAGACTGTGATTAAGAAACAGGAAGCTAACAGGGCCCTTGGAAGGGCAGGGCTCACCCTTAGGGGCCCTCCAATAGCGACCCCAGCCGACCAGATGGAGAGAAGCAGACCCAGCAGGCTCCTGGTGAACATTGTTCAGATACCCTGGCTTGGGCGGGCAGAGCAGACCAGAGGGGAGGACGGACCTTGAGGACACGTCTCTCCCTGCAGCTCAAGGAAGGGAAGGGAGACCCTGTGCGGTCGGGCTGAAGCTCAAGACAACTGTGTGAGGTGAGCAGAGAGGCCTGTTCCGGCAGGACCCACAGGAACAGGGGAGCTTCCAGGAGGAAGTTTAACACCAGCCAGGGCCAGGTAACTTAGCTCCAGGCTCTGAACCCAAGGTTCCCACTCAAATTTTGTGAGGGGAATGAAAAGGTCCCTCTAGGGCTGGCTTCTAGGTAGTGTGTGAGTGTTCATCCTGTCATAGTGTGTTGTATCCGTGGGTAGAGACCCTCAAAATGAATGGGAAGGTGTTGGACTCCCATCCTGGGGAGACCTGCTATGTTCTCAGATAGAGGGGCAGGAGTGTCTCAAGGGCATAGGCAATGCCTAATAGAGGACAGGCCAGTATGTCAAGCCCTCAATGCTGTTGAAAGTAACTATGTATCTTGTTCTTCAAAGAGTGAAGCTTGGTGGTTGTTGTGTGTCCCAAGGGAAGGGGAAGGAAAGAGTAGAACAGATAGAACATGGGGCATTTTGGGGGCATTGGAATTGTTCTACATGATCTTGCAATGGTGGACACAGGCCATGTTAAATTTCATCAAAGTTCATACAAATGTCCAGTCCAAAATCTAAACCATAACGTGAATTATTGACCATGGTTAGCAGCAATATTTCAATATTTGTACATCAATTGCAAGAAATGTACCATCCACATGTAAAATGTTATTAATAGGGGAAAGGGGGAAAAGGGGGGAATTTGGGGTATATGAGAATCCCTTATATTCTGTAGGTGACTTTTTGTAACCTGAAGCTTCTTTGATGATAAAATGAAAAAAACAAGACATTGGGGGAATAAAGGGAAGAAAATGGCACTGTATGAATAATACAACACAGCTTACCAGTGATGAAAGACATAATGCCAAAATTTTTTTAAAATTTTATTTTTCACTATTTTTTAATTATTTCAAAATTTTTAATTTTCTGTATTTTATCTGTTATTTTTAAATAATCATTCATTTTCTTATTAATTTATTCATTTATTATGTTTGCTTCATTTTTAAAGACGTTTTGGATCACAGAAGCGTCACACGGTGGCAGGGGAAGATCGCTGGTGCAGGGTGTCAGTGATAGGAAATGCATGGGAGGAGGTTCACCTGGGGGCACATACAAGGCCTAGGAATGAGTTCAAGTGTTCACGGGGCATTGTCATGATGGGTGGAGATCCACACAATAACCAAAAGAATATTGAATTCCCATCCTGGGGATTTCTTTTACATTCTCTAATGGGACAGCAAGAATCCCCCAAGTATATGGGCAGTGACTAGTGAAGAAGGATTGACCATTGATGGGCCCTTGCTATTGATGACTGAACTTATGAAACTTTTCTTTTGAAATTGAAACTTAGCCTGGTATTAGAGGTTGCCTAAGAGTAATCTCCTGAGAGCCTCCTTATTGCTTGAGTGTGGCCTCTCTCTAAGCCAAGCTCAGCTTATAAATGCATTACCTTCTCCCCAGCGTGGGACACAACCCCGGAAAATAATCCTTTCTGGCACAGAGGGATTCCTACCACACACCAACTAGCAATGCAACTGGAAAAAAGGGGGAAAAGGTAAAGATAAATGAATACATGGCTAAAAGACTTCAAAGTGAGTTGGGAGGTCCTCCCAGCTGTTACACTTGTGCATGTCTCAGCAGGATCTCATTGACTGCCAAAGAAAATATTGCCCAAATAGCAGGGCTCCTGAGGGCTCTAGAGACATTCAGGCACGATAGGCAGAGCAGACAGCTCAGCAGTTCAGTGCCCTGCCAGTGGGCCCTACTTTGGAATTTATGCTCCCCAGTGTGACAGAGTTGGATTTAGTTGTGTTTTCCCTACCCATGTCTCTTCTGCCCCTTCTATTTGAACTGATATTTAGTACTAGAATTGATAGGTTTCTGTCCAAGAGACTTAAATCTTTGGGCTTTCCATATGCCAGTTGGGTCCTGAAATTCAACAGAGTTGCAAAACCTACTCCCCAGTTCATTGATCTCACTCAGGAAAACTAACAAGGAGATGATGATGGACAACAACTATCCCAAGGAATAGAGAGTCTGCAACTGCGAGCAAGAAAGCCCCATTCATCTGCCCCCATGGGATCTAAAACCCCTCTCAATTAGAGTCAGAGTGGGCATCACCATCCCAGAATCCTCAGGATTGGGGAATGGATGATGGACCAGAATAGACTTAGTTATTCTACTATAGACTTATTGTTATTCTAGTAATGGAAGAACTTCATCATTGCTGTGGAAGCACAGGAAGTTCTGAGGGGAGGGAGAGGGGAAAATAGGTGCAATATGGGGGCATTTTCAAGACATTGGAATTGTCCAGAATGTCATTGCAGGCCATTATATATCTTGTCATAACTTACAACATTGTGTGGGACAGAGTATAAACTATAATGTAAACTATAATCTACCCTTAGTAGCAATGCTCCAATACGTGTTCATCAATTGTAGCAAACGCACCACACTAATGAAGATGTTGTTAATGTGGGAAAGTGTGGGAGGGATATGGAGTGGGGCATATGAGAATCCCCTACATTTTTTATGTAGCATTTATGTAATCAAAGTATCTTTAAAAAAGTTTTTTAAGAATATTTTTTAAAATGTCTCCCAAAGGGCCAGGCATGGTGGTGGCTTAGAGTGGGGGGAAATCCTAAATAGAACCCAATTTCTGAAAGCATACTTGACAGTTCCTCGGAGGACCTCAAAGAAACTTCAAACTCAGCATATCAGAAGCAAAAACATGGTTTTGTCCTTCACCATTCACTGCTCCCTAGCTCAGCAAAAGCCATCCCCACTCCTCATAACCAAAGCCAGGCTGTATTCTTGTTCCCCTCTCCCCACCCCCTTAGAAAAATTCTTAAGTTTGACCGTTTCTCTTCATCTCCATCACAACACTAGATCAAGCCACTCTCAGATTTCCCGTGGATTCAGAGATACCCTCCTAACTTACCTCCCCAAACACTCTTGCCCTTTACAATCCTCTCTATCCTGTGACCAGAAGGGGAATCGGATCATGTTGGACTCCTGCTTTAAAGCCTTCTCACGCTCTGGCTACTGCCCCCCATCCAGCCTCTTCTAGCTCCACACTGTCCTGGCACAATATGTTCTGGTCAGAGGGTCCTTCTTTTAAGTCCTTTCAAAAGGGTTTTTCTTTCCATGGGTGGTCTCTTCTCCCTTTCTCTTTTAGCCTAGAAATTCTATTTCATTCTTTCAGAATTTCAGCTCAGGCCATTCCTCTCCAGGAAAGCCTCTCCTGACCTGCCTGACTAGGTGAGGTCTCCCTTTTCCAGGTTCTACTTGTACCAGGAATCTCTCCTATAGAGCTCTTTCCTCACTTTGAGTTTTACATTGATTCCTATAACTTATTATGAATACTATTACTATTCTTCCTGGACTCAGTGAAGGAGTCAAGAGAGAGTTGGGGACATCTGAGCATGCTATCCTTCTGCTTCTGGTCTCCCTTATACCTGATTAGAAATAATTTTAAAATTATTTTGTTACAAATTGCTTCCCTAACCCAGTAACTCCTCCGTGAATGTCCTAAGATTGCAACAGGGTGAGGTCCCTGGTATACTTCAGTCAGAAGACAAGTCTTTGTGCACTGTAATTCCAGCATCTTTAGGTCTAATGGATGAAATGGGGATTTTTTTTCTGGTAATGTAAGTGCAGTTTTAATGGTGTGCCATATTTGAGGTATGTAGAATATCAAAATTGTGAAGTCTAGGACAATGGAGAAAAATTCTCATCACAGTGTTTATCTTTTTAGGCTGGAAATGAAAATTTATTTTCAAAGTCTTATTAATGAGATAATCTAGAAGTATTCATTTTTAGAAAAAGAATTTTTAATCAGATGTAATATCTACAAGTATTTTGGCGATGATGCACTCAATGATTGCCATATATTAACAACTAATAAAAGATAGAATAAGTGAGGAATCCTATGTTCTGGTTGCTTTAATTCACCTCTATTTGCATGTTTCAGAACCGAGATCCTTTATTCCTTCTTCCCAAATTCTCAGGTATAATCTATCATTTTCAAACTATCTACAGTATTTATAATATACATCATACTACTTGAATTCTAAAGTCAATGCTCATTTGTTTACTTGATGAAGCCTGCTCTTTTTAGGTGTTTTAATAAATTCCAGAGGATTTTGTTTTAAAGAAAGAAAATTAAGTATGGAAAAATAAATAGACAAAATTTTACATGCAAAATATACACACATACACACATATTCATGGTTTTAATGTATCTCTAATAATGCCATCATTTACTGAGTCTTAGTATGTGCCAATTCCGGTAATGAGCACTTTGTGGACATTATTCTTACCACCTGCCTCAACTTTGTTAAGCAGGTTCTATTTTTGTTCCAATTTCATCACCCTTTACAAAATTCTGATATGGATTCTAATACTTTAAAGGATTAAGTGAATTGCTCAAGGTTATATCCATAAAGGGTAATAACCTGGGCTAAACAAAATATTAATCTAAATGGAATAATTAATACATGAACAAATCAAATCATGGATTGCTGATTGCTTTTAGTACAGTTGCTGAGGGTTCAGCTTTACCAAACACATATGTGCGCAACAACCTAAAATACCAAGGACTGGGAAGCGGACGTGGCCCAGTGGCTAGGGCGTCCATCTACCACATGGGAGGTCCACAGTTTAAACCCCAGGCCTCCTTGACCTGTGTGCAGCTGGCCCACACTCAGTGCTGATGCACGCAAGGAGTGCCCTGCCACGCAGGGGTGTCCCTGCGAAGGAGAGCCCCATGTGCAAGGTGTGTGCCCCATAAGGAGAGCCGCCCAGTGCAAAAGACAAGTTCAGCCTGCCCAGGAATGACACTGCACACACGGAGAGGTGACACAACAAGATGACGCAACAAAAAGAAACACAGATTCCCGTGCCGCTGACAACAACAGAAGCAGACAAAGAAGAACACGCAGCAAACAGACACAGAGAACAGACAACTGGGGCGGGGGGGGGGGGGGGAGAGAAATAAATAAATAAATCTTTTAAAAATAATAAAATAAAATACCAAGTAACGAAAGAAAGAAATAACTACAGAACAACAAGATCCTGATTAGTACATCATCCTTCCATGTCCAATAAGGATTTCCTCTTATCACACACATATAATTCCAAAGCTCAAAAATAGCACTGTAGAAAATATCAGTTAATAGTTTGTTGCAAATAAATGGTGATTTGTTCTGTAATTAATAGTCTGGAAATGATTAGAGTTGCTTACAGCAGAATGATATTTCCTAGTGGCTAAATTTCAAGAGGTGCAACTCTCAAGTTCAACATGAATAGATACAATCATCAGACCATTGGCTATTAGTCGCCACTTTTGAAAATCTTTGTCATCCTGTTTGTGTTTCTATTTCTCACAAGAGTTTCAGTTAAGTTCATAAACGGTCTCATGTTGGGAAATTCGTCTTTCCTGATTTAACAAGAAGCTCCTTTTAGAGAAAACTTTGCAAGGTAATTACCACAGAGTGGTCACGTTATTTCAATATTTGACAGAGACCATCTTTTATCCTGTGGAAAGTACATGTTCTCATTCCACTTTGCTTCTCTGTGACACCAAGACCTCGATGCTGCTTTTGATGCAGCCAACCTGCTTCTTTCCTTTAAGCATCACAAAGCACTTGGTCAGAAAACAGTTCTGTTAGATCTACCCTGCAGAACTAAGTCACCTTCAAGTTAAGGTCAAAGCTAGATAGACAATGACAAGAATGGTACAATACAGTCTGCATTTCTTCACTCCCATCAGTAAGCAATGCTATTTCTCATTTTACAGTTCTCCTTTGGGGCTTGTTATATGTACTTCAAAACCCCTGAGCAGTATTTGAATGTGTTCCTCTTGACCTAGAAAGAGGAAACTAACCGAGACTTTCTGCAAAATTATTTCCCTGAGAAGAACTGTTTGGGCAAATTTAAGTCTTCAACGACATCTCTATTTCTGTTTTCATTAAGAAAAAGGTGAGAAAATGGAAACACCAGTTTTAGCTTTGGTGCTTGCAGAGCTGGAACTCGTTCCTGGCGTTGGGCTCTGGACACCGCGCGCTCTGCCAGCCACACCACCCCCTCCCGAGGAGCCAGAGGACAGACAGCGCCTCCACGGCTGAGCTCACGCACCTCGGAAACAGCTCATTTCCCACAGCTGCACGGTCACTGCTCCACGCTTTCAAAGAGCAAGAAGTAGACCCTTAAGTTAATAAGATGGAAAAGGTAACTGCCAGTACTGGCTCTGTGGTTTATTCTATGACAAGCTAATTAGAACACCTTGATATTCTATAAAGAGTGGGTGACAAGAAAAAAAGGCAACTTTTCTATGCTGAACTCACTGAATTAACTATATGGAATATTCTTTTAAAAATTCTATATTCATTGTCTTGCTTTCTAATTAATTTTTAGAAAAATTCTCAAAACATTTCAGACTTCCTTTTCTTCCAGTTTATCTATGAAGATACTTGTGTGTGGGTAAAGCATCTTTTCAGAGGAAGTAACTAAAACTACAGCATTTACTTGGGCCCTTTTATTGATAGCTACTAGAACTATATTTTATCCAAACAACAGTCCTCCTAACTTAAAATAAATCTAGATAACAAGTTTCCACACAGACTACAGAAAGTAGTTTATTTCACAAAGGCCAGTGGGATCACCTCCATTTGTCACGCTCTGCGGTAGTTAAGAGCGTAGATAACACGTTTCTCACTTTAAACAGTAGAATGTTTTTTGAAATTCGTCATTTCAACTACTTAGTTTGTTATAACAAAGCACTGGCTTAAAATGCAGCAGTGAGCTTCCCTTCTGATTAAAATGCTCCGTACTTTTGTGAAAGGTTCCGAGCAATGCTTCCTATGGCTTTGTTTATCTTGCTCTCAAGTGAAGTGACGATTCATTTTTCACAAATAAGCTGAAGAGTCTTTGCAGCAGATACTTTTTCCTTTCAAGTAAATTAAAAAGAGGCTTGGAAGTATATACATATATTTTTCTTTCTTAAGCAGGAAATAGAAAATACCTCCAAAGGTTTTGCCTTCTGATATCTGGTAGAAACCCTTGCAAAGCAGAATCCATTATATGAGCAAGGGACAAATAAACTCCTTGAAAGTCATAATTTGCCCCTATTTTTAAACACAGTTTTTTATATGGTAATGTTTGATGGCTTCTTTCCTATTATATTGGAAACCAAATCAAATCGCTTTACAACAAGAAAGCAGGTTAGCTCATGGGCTAATGGATTTTCTGTTAGAAAGTAAAAACTTTGAAGGGGCCTCTTTTTCGTTTTGAGGTGAATTTACTCACTAACTTCCTGTATTCAGTGTGTGCAGTGGAAAAATTGCAGAGCGGAAGGCAGGAGACTCCAGGTTCTAGCAGAACCTGACGCTAGTTTTTAGAACACAAGCTTTTGAGAACATACCTGAAAATCTCAGTTTTCACAACTATAAATCTAGGTAAGGTGGTCTTCAAATCTTCCAGGGCTACAACCCTGTGAGTCTATAAATTCATAACCCTAAGGAAGCAACTCGATGAAAGTAAAATGCTTCGAATCCATAAGGACCATTTGTGAATTCTGGTATTAACTGCCAAGGGGAGTGGCAGTACGTGGGAAGATTTCGGAAGCATGGTTGTATCTGACGGTAAAGGGTGTGTTTGGAATGTATTCTCTTCATTAATTAAGACTTCCCTTTCCTCTTTAATTGTCCTAGGGTATTCTATACAATGGCAGTTGACTGTGCTTTTAATGACATATCTTTTCCTTCAGAAAATTGTTTATCCTAAATGTAATTAACTTATTTCATCATATAAGTAAAATGATACATGCATTTTTGTTACCCTTTTTATCTCCTACAAACACATGTAGCACACAAGATGTAAGATGAAATAACTTACAGGCAAAGTAGGATGCATTTAATTATTCTGTGCTACCGTCCAGGAATGTCGTAAGTTTTAGAATCTCTCCATCATGTAGGTGTGCAGAGTTATCTGTGTTTTATATGTGGGTAAGCAGGCAGAGCATAAACAAGGGACCTACTCATGAATACATATTAATCCCTGATCAGGTTAATGATGAAACTCTTTATCATCCCAGCAAAAGGCCTTATGCTTTCCTCACCACCACTTCCTTCCTTCATCTCTGAAATTTTATGAATAGTATATTTCTAAGTATCTTTATAACACTGGCAAAAATTTCACTGTATCATTAACAATATAAAAATAAAAACCAAAATCATAAGCAAAAACTGAGCATAATATGAAATTAAAATAAGAAAAAGGACTGATATCTTAATATAATATAAAGTTCTTCAACAAACAGGTAGGAACTAAAGACAGGATCTCTATAGATAAATAATGGATGCATGATCATAGGATCTATTAAAAAATTAATAAAAACAAGTTTAATAAATCTTTTGAAAGTTCAAACATTAATAAGAAAAGAAATTAAATTGACACTGCAAGAAATACCTTATTTCACCTGTCAAAGGAAAAAAGATTATAAAAAGAGAGCATAACAATGACGATATCATGAGCTAGCGATTCTCATAGGCTGCTGGACGGAATTTAAATCATCACATTCTTGTCTGAAAAGCGATTTTGGGTCATAATGTGTATTAAGTGTCTTAGAGATGTTTCTCACAGTTTGGCCTGTAATTCCCCTTTCAGGAAGGTATCCCCCCAAATTACTCCCAAATCTACAGATGTGACCCTTTGGAGCTTTTTGTGGGTCCAGGAGGGACCGCGCTCCTGCAGCTCACCCTTCCTGAGAGCGCGGAACCCTCTGATGGGGCTAGGTTTAGTTGGGGGTCTTTGGCTGGATGGCCTCAGGGGGGCGGGGCGCAGGGTGGGTGTCTTGCTGGAGCCCTTTATACACAGAGGACTGAAAGCAGAGACACAGGGAAAAGCCGCGGAGGCAGAGAAGCCCCAGAGGCTGCGAGGCCGAGGGCCGGGCCGTGGAGCAGAGGTGGGCAAAGGGGCCCCGGAGGCTGAGAGCCGAGCCCAGAGGAGAGGGGGAGCCCCGGGCCTGAGGGTCCGCGCTGAGCCAGGGGGGGCGGCGCGCCTGCAGGGGAAGGCAGACCCCAGCCGCAGCGCCACCAGCGAGCCTCGGCGCAGGGCAGGGGCCCAGGACGGCAGCCAGGCCTCAGGGACAGCAGCTCCAGGAGGCCTCGAGAGGAGGTTTCAGAGCCTCGGAGCCAAAGCGCTCAGCCTGATGGATTCCCTAGTGAGAGCCAACTCATTCCTGGTGTATTGCTCCCAGCCGCTTACAGCAAGTGAAAACAACAGTTACATGCAAAAAAAAAGCTCATTGCAATATTATTTATAACAGCAAAAATGAGAGACATGAGAACAGGTTAACAGTTAAAAAGTAAAGATTTATTTAAATAAATTATGGGCACACTAATAGCATGGAAATCATATGTTCTTTAATATTACTTCTGAAGCATTTTCAATGACATGAAAATGTCGATGCAAGTGTTGGGGAGAAGCAAGTGACAAAACTATATCAGAGTGTGATCTTAAGTATGTTAATATTTGAGATGGGTCATAAACATAAACATAAGAGCTAAAACCATAAAGCTTTTCAAAGAAAACACAGGGAAGTATTTTCAGAAACTGAAGGTGGGCAAAGATTTCTTAGAAAGAAAACAGAAAGTGATAATCAGTGGAGAAAAAATTGATAAATTAGACGAGTCAATATTTAAAGCTTGTGCTCATCAAAAAGATGGCAATAAGAAAAATACAAGGTGCTCGTGGGAGCAGGGCTGCTGGGTCAGGCAGGTAAGGCTCAGCTTCACTGCGACAGTGGAGAAGGAGCCGGGGCTGCCTTGGGGACCTGCTTTGGGGAACAGCAAACCAGGAGAGTGAGGGACAGACAGACAAGAAGCCAACAACTAAATCGTGAGTTACTGAACTTCCTGGATGCCGGGAAGGGCTCCGCTCTCCTGCCCCAAGACATTAAATGAGGGTGAAACTTGGGGCGAATTACATCTGACTGACAGGAGGGTGGACATCTCCTCCCTGCCAGCTGCTTTGAACATATATGCAAGTGGAGGGTGTTCTGGGTAATCTAGGAGGGCGCTGGAGAGAGAAGGAAGCCGGGGCAAAGTTGGCTCGCCCCTGTGGCTGAAGTGGCACACATGGTGTAGGTGGAGCCACCGGCTCCCAGCTCTAAAGGGAGTGTGAGGGTGGGTTCCTGGGGTGCAAGAGGGGTCTGGGAGGGTAGAGAGTGGTTTCTTTGCAGTGAATTTGGCCAGCTGAGCCACCCTTGAATATCGGAAAGGACCCCGACTCAACAAGGAGGGGAGGGGCATCTCCTCAGGCAGGCGGTCAGCGCCCCGACAGAGAGGCAGGGGCCGACAGGGGCCTAATCAGCAGGACTCTAGCCAACTGCAGGGAAACGAATCTGCCTCGGGGAGAGGGTGGTTAGCCTTGAGAAAGTCTAAAGGCGCTAAGGAGACAGGTTAGCTCAGGGGAAGACTTCCTGCCTTACATATGTGAGGTTCATGGTCAGATCCATCTCCTCCTGGAGAAGTGCTCCACCAGGTTATCAGGCATCTGGCTGAAACTTTATGACAGGGAACATACAGACATTCTCATTGTATTAGCTTTTCTTGGATCTCTTTTTTTTTAAAGGTTTGTTTACTTACAAAAACCCGGCTCAAAATCTGCAGAGGGTAGTCCATAGGAGGACTGATGAGCACCAGCAGCCTGAGAAGATCCTTAGGGGTCTAAGAGGGAAGGCTGTTTTTCTGTGTTTATTTTTTGTTCTTTTTTTCTCTCTTTCCCCTTTTTTTATTGAGTTGCCATTATCTTTTTTCCTTGTTTGTTGTGTTTCCCCTTCCTTTGGTTCCCTGTTTTTTATTTTTCTTTTGTTTTGTTTTACTCACTAATTTTCTGTACCTATCACTTTTCTCTCCATCTATCTTCTACTTTCTGTTATTGTTCTTTCATGCCACCTTTTTTCATTTGGTCATCAATTTTTCCTGTTTCTTTTTCTCTTTCTCTCCTTTTGGTCTGTATTCTTTCTTTTCTATTTTTTTCTTTCTCTCTTTTTTCTATTTCTCTATTCTCATCATTCCTACCTTTTCATTCATTCTATATATTTTTCTCTATTCTGCATCTCATTTCATTGTTTCTATTCCAATTTTAAAATCTTATTCCCCTGTACTTCTTATCATGTTAATTATCCATTTTCCTAGATCATGTACAGTTCCTTTCCTACCTTTTAGTATTAGTATTACTATTCTTCTTTTTCTCTTCCTATCACTTTCCTTTTCTCTGGTCCTAATTCTTTTGCAAGGGAATGTAGACAACAGCAAGGAAATAGAATAAGAGGAACAAAGTGTCAAAGTGAAACCTTACCATACATGTGAAAACAACAACAAAATAAAACGTAGAGTAAAAAGAGAAGCTAATTAGCTGAATAAACCCATCAAGATAAATGATGCTTAGACACAAACAAAAAATTACAAGCCATACTAAGAAATAGGAAGACATGGCCCCATTCAGTGAACAAACTAAAAACCAGAAGGAGATGCAGAACATAGAATAACTTATCAAAGATACTGAAACAAATATCATGAATCAACTTCATTAAGTGAAGGCAGAGATTAGAGATATTAAGAAGACACTGGGAGAACATAGTGAAGAAATTGTAAGCATACATAAAAGGTAAAAGGTATGATGGTGATGAATGGCACAACCCAAGAAATAAAAAATGCACTGGAAGCAAATAACTGCAGATTTACAGGCAGAGTAAAGAATCAGCGATGTGGAAGACAGTATATTTAAAATCAAACTGATAATAGAACAGAAAGAAAAGATAGAAAAAATCCACCAGAGACTTCGGGAGTTGAATGACAACATGAAACATGCAAACATATGCATTATAGGCATCCCAGAGGGAGAAAAGAAGGGAAAGGGAGTAGAAGGTGTGCTGGAGAAAATAATGGATGAAAACTTCCCAAACCTATTGAGGGAGATGGACATACATATCTAGGAAATGCAGCACATCCCAAACAGTTTAAATCTTAACAGGCCTACTCTAAAACATATACTTGTCAAACTGTCCAATGCTTAAAACAAAGAAAGAATACAGAAAGCAGCAAGTGAAAAGAGATCCATCACGTACAAGGGAAGGTCGATACAATTAAGTCCTGATTTTTCATCCAAAACCATGGAGGCAAGAAGGCAGTGGTATGATATAGTTAAGGTGATAAAAGAAAAAACATCCAGTCAAAGATTCTCTTTTCAGTAAAGTTGGAATTCAGAAATGAGGGAGAGTTCAAAATACTCACAGATAAAAATAAATTAAGAGAGTATGTCAATAAGAAACCTGCCCTTCAATAAATACTAAAGGAAATTCTGTAAGTTGAAAGGAAAACTCAGGAGAGAGAGAGTTGGAAAAGACTGTAAAAACAACTAAAAAGATAAAAATAAAAATAACATGTGGCACTCATAAACCTAAAGAAAATATGCCTAATGTAAGTAATTCCTTGACATTAATAACACTGAATGTTAATGGATTAAACTCACCAGTCAAGAGACACAGATCCGTGGGATGGATAAGGAAATATGACCCATCTATATACTGTCACAAGAAACCCACTTTAGACCCAGGGATGCAAGGAGGCTGAAAGTGAATGGTTGGAAAACAACTTTACAAGCAAACAATAACCAAAACAGGGCAGAAGTACCTATACTAATATCAGACAAAATAGACTTAATTTTTTTTCAAGATTTATTTATTTATTTATTTCTCTCCCCTACCCCCCACCCTGGTTGTCTGTTCTCTGTGTCTATTCGCTGTGCACTCTTCTTTGTCCGCTTCTGTTGTTGTTAGCGGCATGGAAATCTGTGCTTCTCCCCGTTGCATCATCCTGCTGTGCCAGCTCTCCACGTGTGCGGCGCCATTCCTGAGCAGGCTGCAGTTTCTTTTGCACTGGGCAGCTCTCCTTACGGGGCGCACTCCTTGCGCGTGGGGCTCCCCTACACGGGGGTCACCCCTGCGTGGCACGGCACTCCCCCAGCACATCAGCACCATGCATGGGCCAGCTCCACACGGGTCAAGGAGGCCCGGGGTTTGAATTGCTGACCTCCCATGTGGTAGATGGATGCCCCAACCACCAGGCCAAGTCCACTTCCCAAAATAGACTTTAAATGCAAAACTATTGTAAGAGACAAAGAAGGACATTATATATTAATAAAAGGGATAATCTACCAAGAAGAAAGAAGAGTCATAAATATTTATGCACCTTGCCTAAGTGCCTTAAAATACATGAGGCAAACACTGGAAACATTAAGTGGAAAAATAGATGCCTCTACAATTATATTTAGGGACTTTAATAGACCATTATCATCATTAGACAAAATATCTCAACAGAGAAGCAATAAAGAAACAAAGACTTTGAATAATAAAGTAGAGCATATGTACCTAATAGAAATATACAGACCATTACACCCAAATATAGTGGGATATACATTTTTCTCAAGTGCACATGAATCATTTCCAGGGTAGATCACATGCTAGGCCACAGAACAATTCTTAGTGAGTTCAGAAAGATTGAAATTATACAAAGTAATTTCTCTGACCACAATGGACTGAAGCTGGAAATCAGTAAGGGGCAGAGAACCAGATTAGGCACAAAGATATGGAAGTTAAACAATACACTCTTAGACAAACAATGAGTCAAGGAGGAAATTGCAAAAGAAATCAATAACTATTATACCTTGAAACAAGTGAACATGATGACAACAGAGCATATCAAAACCTATGGGATGCAGCAAAACCTGTACTGAGAGGGAAATTCATAGTCATAAATGCCTATATTACAAAAGAAGAAAGAGCTTAAATCAAAGACCTAATTGCACACCTGGATGGATTAGAAAAAGAACAATAAAATAATCCCAAAGGATGCAGAATGAAGGAAATAACAAAGATTAGAGCAGAGCTAAACGAAATTGAAAATAAGAAAGCACTAGAAAAAATAAACAAAGCCAAGAGCTAGTTCTTTGAGAAGATTAAAACAATTTACAAGCCCTTAGCTAGACTAAGAAATAAAAAAAAGAGAGATGATGCAAATACATACAATAAGAATTGAGGAAGGGATTATCAACACTGACCTCAGAGAAATAAAGAGTATGATAGGAGGATACATAGAAAAATTGTATGCCAACAAGATGGATAATTTAGAGGAAATGAACAAATTCCTAGAAACACATAAGCAGCCTACATTAATGAAAGAAGAAATTGATGGGAAAAACGGACTTTGGCCCAGTGGTTAGGGCATCCGTCTACCATATGGGAGGTCCGCGGTTCAAACCCCGGGCCTCCTTGACCCGTGTGGAGCTGGCCATGCGCAGTGCTGATGCGCGCAAGGAGTGCCGTGCCACGCAGGGTGTCCCCCACGTGGGGGAGCCCCACGCGCAAGGAGTGCACCCGTGAGGAAGCCGCCCAGCGTGAAAAGAAAGTGCAGCCTGCCCAGGAATGGCGACGCCCACACTTCCCGTGCCGCTGACGACAACAGAAGCGGACAAAGAAACAAGACACAGCAAATAGACACCAAGAACAGACAACCAGGGGAGGGGGGGGGGAAATTAAATAAATAAATAAATCTTAAAAAAAAAAAAATTGATGAACTCAATGAACCAATCACACATATTGAGATAGAATTAGTCATCAAAAATCTCCTGCCTAAGAAGAGACCAGGGGCTTCACAGATGAATTTTACCAAACATTCCAGAAAGAACAACCACAAATCCTGCTTAAACTCTTCCAAAAAATAGAAGTGGAGGGAACATTGCTTAACTCATTCTATGATACCAACATTATCCTAATACCATAGCCAAACAAAGACACCACAAGAAAGGAAAACTATAGACCAATCTCGCTAATGAACCTAGATGCTAAAATCCTCAAGAAAATATTTGCTAATTGTATTCAACAACACATCAAATGAATTATACACCATGACCAAGTGGGTTTAATCCTCAGTACATAAGGATGATTCAACATAAGAAAATCAACAATTGTAATACACCACATAAACAGATTGAAGGAAAAAAAAATCACATGATCATCTCCATAGATGCAGAAAAAGCATTTGACAGAATTTAGCACCCTTCCCTGATAAAAACACTTCAAAAAATAGGAATAGAAGAAAACTTCCTGAACAAGAAAAAGGGTATGTATGAAAAGCTCATAGCTAACATATTCAGTGGTGAAATCCTAAAGTTTTCCCTCTAAGATTGGAATAAGGAAAGGATGTCCATTATCACTGCTCTTATTTAACATTGTGTTATAAGAGCTTGCTCAAGCACTTAGGCAAGAAAAAGATAAAAGACATCCACACAGGAAAGGAAGAGGTAAAAATTTCACTATTTGCAGATGATAAGACCCTATACATAGAAAGACCTGATAAATCTCCAGCAAAGATTGTAGAGCTTATAATTGAGTTCAGCAAAGTGGCAGATTATAAGATTAATTTGCAATAATTGGTAGCACTTCTGTACACCAATAATGAGCAACCTGAGGAGGAAATTTAAAAAAAAATAAATTTATAATAGCAACTAAAACAATCAAATACCTAGGAATAAATTTAACTAAAGATGTAAATGACTTGTACACCAAAAATTATATAACACTGTTAAAGGAAGTCAAAGAAGAACTAAATAAATGGAAGAATATTCCCTGTTCATGGACAGGAAGACTAAACATCATTAAGATGTGTATCCTACCCAAACTGATCTACAGATTTAATGCAATCCCAATAAAATTCACCACAGCATTTTTTACTGCTTTGGAAAAGTTAACTATGAAATTTAACTTGAAGGGCAAGAGGCCCTGAACAGCCAAAAACATATTTAAAAAGAAAAATGAAATCAGAGGAATCACACTACTTGACTTTACAACATACTACAAAGCTACAGTGATCATAACTGGATGATATTGGCACAAGAATAGACATACTGACCAATGGAGCTGAATTGAGAATTCTGAGATCGATCCTCGCGTATAGAGTCAACTGATATTTGGCAAGGCCACCAAGCCCACTCAACTGGGGGAGAATGGCCTCTTCAACAAATGGTGCTTGGAGAACTGGATATTCATACTCAAAAGAATGAGAGAGAACACCATCTCACACCTTCTACAAAAATTAACTCAAAATGGATCAAAGGTCTAAATACAAGCATGAAGACCATAAATATCTTGGAAGATAATGTAGGGAAGCATCTACTGGCTCTTGTATTAGGAAATGATTTCATGAACTTTCTATCCAAAGCATGAGCAACAAAAGAAAAAATAGATACATAGGCTCTCCTCAAAATTAAATACTTTTACCTCAAAGGAGATTGTCAAGAAGGTGAAAGGGCAGACTACTCAATGGGAGAAAGTATTTGGTAACCATATATCTGATAGGGGTCTAGTAGCCAGCATATATAAAGAAATCCTACACCTCAAAAATAAAAAGACAACCTATTTTAAAAATGGACAAATGATTTGGATAGACACTTCTCCAAAGAAGAAATACAAATGGCTAAAAAGCACTTGAAAAGATGCTCAACACCACTACCTATTAGGGAAATGCAAATCAAAGCTACAATGGGATATCATTTTACATCCATTAGACTGGCGGCTATTACAAAAACAGAGGACTACAAGTGTTGGAGAGGACGTGGAGGAATGGGACCCTTAATCAACTGCTGGTGAGAATGTAGAAGGATCCAGCCATTGTGGAGTACAGTTGGGCAGTTCCTCAGAAAGCTGATTGTAGAACTGCCATAATAATATCTGCACACCAATGTTCATAGCAGCATTATTCACTATTGCCAAACGTTGGAATCAACCCAAATGCCCATCACCAGATGAGTGGATAAACAAATTGTGGTGTATATATATAATGGACTATTACTCAGCTGTAAGAAGAAATACAGTATTAATGCATGGGATAACATGGACGAATCTTGAAGATCTTATTTGAGTGAAGGAAGCCAGGCACTGAAGGAAAAAAATTACATGACCTCACTGATATGAATTAAGCAAATTTAGCAGACTCACAGAGCTAGAGTCTGGAAGATAGGTTTACAAGAGTTAGAAAGGGAGAAGAATGTCGTGAGTCAAAGTCCATATGGGCAAAATCTATGATAGTTGTAAGTGTGTAATTGTGCAGTGGAGGAACATGACCATGGTGTACTGATACTTTTTGGTTGGGCAGTGCTGGATTGTCAGTGTAGAGTAGGGTGGGGAAAGTGGGTTGGACTGTCCATGGAACTGGGGGAAGGGTTGTGGGAGAGAGCAGGTGAACATTGGGGATTGTTGTGTATGTGGTTAAAACTACAATGTTGGGAGTGTTCTTTTGGCAACATGGCAGGGAAGGGTTACTGGCTTAGGATGTTGGGTGTGGGGGACATTCAGGACAGGGCACACCTGGAGCAGGCTTCTAAGGAGGGAGTGTTCATCTTGGGCTGTATCAGCAGGTGGAGACCCACATAATGAGCAGGAAGGTTTGGACTCCCATCCTGGGGTGTCCTGCTATGTTCTCAAATAGAGGGGTGGGAGTCTCTCGAGAGCATAGGTAGTACCTAATAGGGGAGGACAGAGCAGTATGTCAAGCCCTCAATGTTGTTGCAAGTAACTATGAATCTTGTCCTTCAAGGAGTGAAGCCTGGTGGTTGCCTTGGGTGGTTGCCAAAGAAAGGGGGAGGAGGAATAGACTAGATGGAACATGGAGCATTTTGGGGACAATGAAAGTGGTCTACATGATCTTGCAATGAGGGAGACAGACCATGTTAAATTTCATCAAAAATCATAAAAAAGTGTATGATCTAAAATGGAAACCATAATGTAAGCCATTGAACATGATTGGTAGCTATGTTCCAATATTGGTACATCACTTGTAAGAAATGTACCATTCACATATAAAATGTTATTAATAGGAAAAAGGGGGAAAGGGGAGGATGTTGAGTATATGGAAATCCTCTATATTCTGTACATCACTCTTCTGTAACCTAAGACTTTGTGGAAGATAAAATGAAAAAAGTAAGACACTGAGGGAATAAACAGAAGAAAATGGCACCAGATCTTACAGTTATGAAAGACGAAATGTCAAAAAAATTTTAAATATTATTTCATTACTTTCTATGATTCCAAATCTTTTTATTTTTAAAATTTTTTGTATTTTATTTCCTATTTTTAAAACTAGCATTTTATTTCATTTTCTTATTAATTGTATTAGACTTTGTGTTGGGTTCATTTCTGAAGAAGTTTTGGATCACAGAAGGGTTACAACTATGATAGGGGAGGATCATTTGTGTGGGGTGTCAGGGGTGGGGGATACATGGGAGGAGAGCCTACTGGATATACACATGAGGCACATAAATGTGTTCAGTTGTTCATGAGGCATTGTCATGGTGGGTGGAGATTCACACAATGACTGCAAGAATATTGAATTCCCATCCTGGGGAACTCTGCCACAGTTTCTAATAGAACAGCAAGAATCCTCTGAGTATAGGGCAATGGCTAGTGAAGGAGAATGGTCCATTGATGGGTCCTCAATACTGATGACTGTACTTAAGAACCTTTAATCTTGAAATTGAAACTTAACCCGGTATTACACAGTGCCTAAGTGTTACCTCCTGAGAGCCTCCTTGCTGCTTAAATGTGGCCTCTCTCTAAGTCAAACTCAGCATGTAAATGCAATAACTTCCCCCCAGCATGGGACACGACTCCTGGGGATGAAACTCCCTGACACCGAGGGATTAGTACCAAGCATCAGCTAGCAATGCAACTGGAAAAAGACCTTGACCAAAAGGGGGGAAAGGTAAAGACAAATGAGTTAATATGGCTAAGAGACTTCAAAGTGAGTCAGGAGGTCATTCCAGAGGTTATGCTTATGCATGTCTCAGCAGGATCTCATTGACTGCCAAAGTGAATACTACCTCAATTAGTGGGGCTCATGAAGGCTCTGGAAACATCCAGATACCATAGTCAGGGCAGATAGCTCAGGAGTTTGATGCCTTTCCAGTGGACATTCCTTTGGAATTTATGCTCCCCTTTGTGACTGAGTTGGAGTCAGTTGTTGTTTCCCTAAACATGGCTCTTCTGCCCCTTCTACTTGAACCCATAATTAGTACTAGGATTGATAGGTATACATCCAAGAGACTAAAATCTTTGGACTGTCCATGTTACAGCTGGGCCCTGAATCTCAGCAGAGTTGCAACACCCACTCTCCAACTCACCAAGGACAACTAATAAGGAGATGATGATGGACAATGACCATCCTAAGGAACTGGGAGAATCTTCAACTGCTCCATGGGATTGAAGTCCCCTTTCAGAGGTGGAGTGGGCATCACCGTCACAGAATCCTCAAGATCAGTGAATGAACTATGAACTAAAGTAGACTTACTGGCATTCTACTGTAGACTTATTGTGATTCTAGAAATGGAAGAAATTATATTATTGATGTGGAGACAGTGGCCACTGGAGGTTTGGAGGGGAGGGAAAGGGAAAAACAGGTGAAATATGGGGGCATTTTTGGGACTTGGAAACTGTCCTGAATGACATTACAGTGACAGATACAGGGTATTACATATCTTGCCATAACCTACAAAATTGTGCAGGAGAGACTGTGAACTACAATGTAAATTACAATTCAAGCCACAGGCTTACAGAAAATATTCACAAGTCTAGTATTTGACAAAGGACTTGTATACAGAACATAAAATGAATTCCTACAATTCAACAATTTTTAAAAACTGAAAATAGGCAATGACACAGCAGATACTTGACAAAGAGAAATTTACAAATGGTCACTCTGCTTGTTTAAAAACAACATTCCACATCATTAGCCACCAGGGATTCAAATAAAAACCCCAGCATTTTCAGGACTTGGAGTTGTCTTGGGTGGTACTGCAGGGACAGTTACTGGACATTGTATGTCCTCCCATGGCCCACTGGGTGGACTGGGGGAGAGAGTAAACTATAATGTGGACCATTGACCATGTGGTGCAGCAGTGCTCAGAGATGTATTCACCAAGTGCAATGAATGTCCCATGATGATGGAGGAGGTTGTTGTTATCGGAGAAGTGGGGTGAGGGGGATGGGGGGTATATAGGGACCTCATATTTTTTTAATGTAACATTAAAAAATAAAGACCAAAAAAAAGTAAATATGCACAGCAAATGGACACAGAGAGCAGACAGTAAGCAAGCTCCAAGGTGGGGGGGCGGGGAATAATAAATAAAAAAGTTAAAAAAGAAAAAGAAAACCCCAATGAGATACCCAGTAACATCTACTAGAACCCCTAAAACTGAAAAGATTGACAACACCAAATGTTGGCATGGATATACAGCAACAAAACTCATACATTCCTAGTGGGAAATTAAAATGATAAACCACTTTGAGGAAAGTTTCAGCAGTTTCTTATGAAGTTATATATGCATATACTCTTTGACCCAGCAATTTCACTCCTAGGTACTTACCCAGGAAATAAACACTTAAGTCCACAAAAAGTCTTAAAAAAGAATAGTCATTGTAGCTCTATTCACTGCAGCCAAAAACTGAAATCAACTCAAATGACCATCAACATAAGAATATATTTTTCAATGTGATGTATTCGTACAATGGAATATCAAGCAAAGAAAAGGAATGAACTTCTGAGTCATACAACATGTATGAATTCCACCAATATAAAATAATGCTGACTAAGAAACACAAAAGAGAACTTAATGAATTATTTCACTTACATGAATTTCTAGAACAGGCAAAACTAATGTAAGATTAAAAATAGTGTCTATCTCAGGGGAGAGGAAAAGAGCATTAGGAATTTTCTGGAAAGAGACAAGGAAATTTTCTTTAGGACATCTCTATCTACCAAGAATCTCAAAATATCTAGATAGATTGTAGAGATAAAAATATATCTCTATGGTGAAATGATTAAAACCATTTTTCAATATTACAGTTTTAATTTTTCAATGTTTATAAATTGTTCCTTGAATATTTCCTTAAAAAGTAATAATAATCAGGTGGTATATGGGAAAAATATACCTAATGTAAACTATGGACGATAGTTAATGATACTATTTTAATATTCTTTCATCATTTGTAATGAAGGTACATACTAATGCAAAGTGTCAACAATAGGTATATGGTACATACTAATGCAAAGTGTCAACAATAGGTATATGGGAATGCTGTATGTTTTATGTGATTCCTCTATAAACCTACAACTTCTGTAATTTAAAAAAAATTATTAATAATAGGACACATTTAACAGACCTGTATATTGGGTATTTTAGATGTGGTAATCCATGTAAATTGCTTTACACAGTGCCTACACCACAGAATCTCTAAATAAATGCTGGCCACTACTGTTAAAAAAAAATAGCACAAAGAAAAAAAATAGCATGAATATAAAAAAGTGCTATTTATCAATTGTAACAAATGTTCCACAATGCAAGGTGTTGGTGGTGGGTGGTGTATGGGAATCCTGTATTTTATACATAATTGTTCTGTAAACCCACAACTTATCTAATAAAAACAATTTAAAAAGAAGAATGCTGCTATAAACATTTTAAAAAGAGAGAGTTGAAGAGTGTTTAGAGGATCAGATGAAACAAGAATTAGCTGATGTAATATTTAGAATGTTGAACTCTTGAATTGGGTGAAAGATACATGGGGGTTCATTAATCAATCTGCTTTGCATATGTAAATCATTCTATTTTGCATATGTTTGAAATTTCTATAATGAAAACTTTGAGACTAAAGAAAATGGCATAAGCCAATAGAAGATACTTTGTAGGAATAGAAATCCTGTGTGACATTCTGCTGAATTGAGCTCCATCGTAGCTCTGCTTATATTATGTTTCTTGGGCAAGGCACCTTCTGGTCTTGACTTACCCATTTAGAGAGTTCATTCATTACATAGAATCTATTGAGTGCTTACTGGGGCAAGATGCTAGGCACTACGGTGGGTTTAGCTCACATGAGTACCAAAGTTTGATACAGTCTTTACATTTTTATAACCATTTTTATGTCATAAATGCAAGTCACCCTCTCTTTTGTTACACATGATTCTCATGACGTCTTACCTTTATATCTTGTGTTTATTGTTTCCATCTATGGAGATGTTCTCAATAGGCTCAAGTAGCGGTCATCTTTTAGCAGATTTGTGTTCTACTAAAGTGGAATTTCCAGAAGATAAGTATGTTCAAAAAAATAGAGAATGCACAAAATTTTATGAAAGGACTGGGCTCTATTTGAAAGAATGAAATAAAAATTCTAGCATAAATAAACAAATATGGCTAAATGAATAAATATAATGGAAGAATTCAATAGCTGATTCCAAAAACAAATTCACCATAAATGAGGATTAGTGAAACTGAAGACAGTTTGGAATAAAATATCCAGACTGCAGCCGGTAAAAGACTGGAAAGTGGAGAAAATAGTATCAAAGACATATAAACAGGGTGAAACATCAAACATAGATTTGATCAAAGAGCTAGAATAGAAAGAAAGAGAAAGTTGGGTCCCCCAAAGTTGAAGAGTTTTTAGCTATTTACAAAAATGATGAAAGATATCAAGTCTTAGATTCAAGAAACTCTAATAATATCCCAAACAAGATGCAAAAAATTTATAGTCAAACTAATGAAAATGAAAGACAAACAGAAAAATCCAAAAGCAACCAAGGAAAAAAGTGGCACTTCATGTTCAGAGACTCAACAGTGAGCCTGATAGCTGACTATTCACAAAAGTAATGAAACCAGAAATTAATAGAATGATGTGTTTAAAATGCTGAGAGAAAACCTGGCCATACTAGAATTACACAGCCAAGATATCCTTCTAAAAAGAAAGTAAAAGAAAGATGTTTTAAGACAAACAGACATTGAGAGAGTCTATCACCAGCAGGGTTTAAAGGAAGTTTTTTTTTTTTCAGGTGAATCAAAATGACCTCAAATGGAGGCAGGAGAATGCAGCTAGGAAAGAAGAACAATATATTTATAAAAATGATTAAATATTGACTCTATAAAAATAGAGTTTTATAGTCTTTAAAATATAAAGAACAAAATGCATGACTCAAAGATACAGAAGGTGAAGGAGGGTAAATGAAGTTTAAGTTTTTTAATTTCTGCGTTATCTGAGAAGTGTTAAAAGTTATAATCATGATAAACTTCATAAGCCAAGAATGCGGGATGAAAAGTTGAACATAACCACTAGAAGGTAAATATGTAAATATATAACTAGCAAGCTAAGAAGGAGAGATGGAATAATAATTTTTAAATACTTGATTAAGGCAAATGAAGGAAAGATCATTTTTTTCCTTTTTTCCTTTTAAATGGGAGTATAATTCCAGTATCTGTTGGCTATAGGTCCTTCATTTCTTTTGAGGAAAAAAAAGGAGAAGAAAAGGAGCAGTAAAAAAGTCATGAGTATTTTTAACACATATTGTCAATATTATGTGGCTACATAACTATTGTATTTAAATCAACAAAAATACTTGAGAAAAATTGCCCAGGATAGAAACTTTGTAACAGAGTTCAATAATATATGGAAATCATTTCTAAGGAAAGAAAAGTCATTTTAAAAACATAGGTAGTTCTGGGGAAGTCAATTTATTCTAAGAAACTGAAACTTTCAGGATAATTTAATGCAGGAAGGAGAATGACAAAAATTACTTTTTAGGAGATAACGGTAAGTCTAAAATTTTACTTCTTAAGGTGAAAAAAAGACTCTAATTTACTCAAGGCACATTTGCTCATAATTTAGGGAAATAGTTTTTGATAGATGTGGTTTTATCTTCCAAGGCCTCAGTGTAGAGTGATTCTGTGAAAACATACTAGAATTGTCCTCTTACACTTTAATAATAGAATCACCTAATGTAGCATTCAAAGGGAATCTAGTTTTTACTTGAATATGTCATCTTACAGTAAAATCTATAAGTAACTTATTTATCACAGATTTTCCACATACTGAAATTACAAGATGATTGAAGTTTCTTTGATGAAGGATCACCAATACATTTTTAAAGAAAACATATTAATTACTTAGTATGTAATTTTTTTGAAAATCAATTATACCCTTTCCAATACACTTAAACCAACAACAAACAGCAAAAGATATACTTTTACTGACAGTTAAGGAATCATTGTAATGAACATCATTTATCATAGTAGTTTACAATGCTCTTTTTTAAAAAAATGTCTCCTATCTAATTTTGTAGTTTCCCTACTTCCTCCCTTAGGTTCAGGCCACAGCTGCTGTTGCTACTTCTTCCGATATTCCTGCATCCAGCCTGCAGTCTTTTCTAGTCTGCAGTAAAATTTGGAAGCCAATATCCGACAGAACAGCGCGCGGGATTTTCACGAGGGCCGTAGATCCACTCCCATGGGTGAGGTGGATGTCAGACCCAAAAAGTGCATGGGCTTTTACAGACATCACTTTTCTCCTTTTCCACTGAGGGTTTTGGGGGGCATTTCACAAAGCTGAAGTTTCCCTGCAAGGGAACTGCATGGAAGTGACAACCACATGTGTTCATACACTTTTATTAGTGATGCATATAATATCAGAACCTACTTCTGTATGAATGCCAGCCCTTTAAGGCTTTCTGGAAATGGGTTTCAGCTCCCAGATAGAAGGAGGTGTGTGGGAGGCGAGGTAGGAAGGGCTCAGTGACTGAGCACCTGCCGAGGTTCACCCTGGCAAGGCTCAGCCACCACTGTGCTAGTTCATTTCATTCTCATAGACGCTCTCTGAGGCTCGTATCATCAACTCCATTTTTCAGTTAAGGGAAAAGTAATAGAAAAAAGCAAGGCTCATTAAGAAAAGTGTCAAAAGTCACACTGCTAGGAAATGGCAGAGCTAGGATTCAAACCCTGTTGGGGTTCACTCCCTCCTGATTTCCGTCCGCTGCACCAAAGCTTTGAAAGTCAGGGGTTAACCTGAAAGGACCAGTGCCCGAGAATGTACTTTGGGGAAAAGATAATCCCAACATTCTGGACAATTTTTTATTTGGCTCTGAAGCCCCACAGAGTTGGAAGAGATGGCATTAAAATTTTAAATGCTCTAAAGGAAAAGTGGACAATTCTAAGTAATAGAATAAATAGGAGAAAAAAGCAAGGTTAGATTTAGAGTTAATCTGAAGTTTCTTCTTAAGCAGTATTATCTAACCACCAAGGATCAAAATGAGCCCGTGTGACGTGCTAAAGTGAGGCAAGGGCGGTGACCTTTAATCTGTGGAGACTCTTCCTACTGACAGGGAATCATGTAAATTTGCATAAACTGCTCTGTGGAGGTTGGCGTGACCCCATTGCTGAGCCACAAATGTGACTTATTGCCTGATTTGAAGATAAAAGAGTGCATGAATAAAGACTGGCTACCCCTTCTCTCAGGAAAGATTAGAAGACGGCCCTTCATCAGGTATAAACTGAGTTGAAAATGAGTGTCCAGTGGAAGACGTGTAGGTGACAGAGGACAATGCAAAAATGGACAGAGAGGAGAAGATCAAGTGTGGGAGTGTGGATTCAAATATCCCTTGTGCACAGATGGCAATTGACCTCATGGCTGGAGATGTGAACACGCAAAACCCACACACAGAAGATAAGCAGAGGACATAGTTTTGGGGGACTTTCTGAATCCAAGAAGAGTGCAAAATCATTAATTATAGAAGTAAAGTGATGATGCTATTCCCTATTTGCCACTCTCTGTAATTTTGTACCACCAATTAATCTTTTGTCAAAACTAAAATCTTATTCTATTCTGGTTATGTTTCCTGCACCAAGAAAATTAACACTTTCCAATTTCAGGATAGAGTTTCTTTTGGAGTTTGTTTGGTTTGTTTGGGCTCAATTTGGTTGGTGAGTCCATCATCATCTGATAAGCTGACATGTGGAGACAAATCAGATGCTGCTAAAAAGAAACCTGACATTTCCTGCCATTTGACCTCAGAGTGAAACAGACCATGTTCATGGAATGGTTTGAGTCAGTTTCAAAATGTAATAATCATAAAACCAGTCAAGAGACATCAATTTTAGGGCAATAATGATGTATACTTAAAGAAGCAAATATGTCTGTGTTTTCTGTCACAGAGAGACTGAAACTTGTTGAACTGTCAAGCAAATCAATCTTCAACTTTCAGAGAATGGAATACTCCTTCCAGGTTTGTCAGGAGTTTCTTGAGGTCATCCTATTATGTAATTTAGAAGAGAATTCAGGTAATTCGGTATGTTTTCTGGATCTCTGAGGAACAAAATGTAATGAATTCTAACCATTCTAGTTTACTCATTTGGCCATCTACCATTGCTGTAAATGCACTACTATTATCTCCATCTTCAGATGAGGAAACTAAAGTGCAAGAAGTCAAATTTGACTTGCACCAGATCTTGCTAGAATTGAAGCAATGGAAAATATATAACAGCTTGTTTCTTGTCCCCTCTCTGGGCTCCCATCCTTCTGGACCATCTGTCTCAGACCAATGAAATGTGCCCATTTTGACCTGTGACTAGAGATCACTCTTCACAGTGCCTAAGCTGGGAAGGTCAGGGGTGATGGGCAGGAGCGAAGGACTCTAGACTGGCAGGAATAATATACATGATTTGATAACCCAAGGTAAGATATTCTCCAAGATCATCTGAGCTGATATGCTGAAAGCACTTTTTCATATACTGCATCATTATAATGTTGTTTGAATTGCTTTATCCTGTATTTAGCGAAATTCATATGCTGTGCATTGAATCAAATATCTAACATTGTTTCTTGAGAAAATATATTTTAAATATTAAATATCAGATTCTTAAATTCATTTTTGGAACACAGCTCATTTACAAAATGGGGCTGTAACTCACATTTAAAACTCCCATCGGGATTATTTTTAAGTGTTAGTAAAACTTTGTAGCCAGGAATATATCTGTGATGGTTAGGCTATTGTGTCAACTCGGCCAGGTAATTGTGCCCAGCTGTTTGGTCAAGCAAGCACTGGGCTAACTCTAATATAAGGGCATTTATGGACTTTAGTCACCATTGACTTTACTGCAGTGGTAAGTCATAGATAGCTGGTTATAATTACATCAATCAGGGAGATTGCCATCAGCAATGAGTGATGCTTAACCCAATCAGTTAAATGCCTTGGAAGGGGAAGTGATTCCAGCATTGAGAATTTCCCAGCTCATCTTTGGACAGCCAACGTCTCCCAGAACTCTCAAGGATCTTCACTGGACTTTCATTGGAGCTCCTGGTTGTAGCCTGCCTGCAGAACCTGGACTTGTGCATCTCCATGCCTGGGTGAGAGACTCTTATAAAATAGCATACTATTGACAGATATCTGTTTTTGATTCTATTTCCCTAGAGAACCCTGACTAATATAATATCTTACCTGAAGATAAGCTTTCCTGTGGTTTAAGCTCTTATAAATAAAACCTCCCATTTTTATTCACCCATTGCTTATGGATAGAGTTTTTTGACTTCTTTTCCTTCCAAGTTCAGATTTCTGCTGACTCTCTTCTATTGTTGAAGTCAGTCAGGACAGGCACATGCTCTCGCAGATGTATTCAGTAGGAGAAACTGGCTGAATCTAGTTGCTGGCCTGCTTCCTGACATGCGTCAGGAGTGTGGTTAAGTAGTGGTAATCGCCAATGGCAGCCGGAAACGGGCCTTGGCTCCCAATTAGGGACGGGTGATTCCCTAGAAGACGTTAAGGCTGTGTTCAACTTCCCATGGAAGGTGAGGTGGAGCGAGAGGAGGAGGGAGGAGGAGAACAGCTGTGAACTCGAGAAAGAAATGGACGTTTCCTCAGGAGGTAAATACATGGCTTCTTGCTTCCCGGGGGCTGCTTTGGCTCCAGAAAAAGGAAACTGCCTTGTTTGTTCAGCAGAAATCCAAAACCGCAGAATGCTCTCTATAGGGCCACAGGTAATGTGTTTGCTGTAAGAATCCTGACAACACTCTTTGCAGTTCTTTTTAAACATGGCCTTCTCTATGTCTATGAATTTCATTAGCCCAAGGTGAAATATCCTGGAGCAACCCTATCAGTTAGCCAAAGGGGTGCTGATGCCAAGTACCAGAAATCTGTTGCCTTTTCTAAAGCGTATTTACTTGGGGTACAAGTTATAGTTAGAAGGCCCTAGAGAGTCCAGCTCAGAGCTGCTTTCTCACCAGTCTGTTGCCACGTGTTGAAGCAAGATAGTGGGTGATCTCTCCTGGTCTCGCCTTCCTTTGTCCTAGGGCTCTGTGGGCCCAGCTTCTTCTGATCTCAGCTGTAGGCTGGCTCAGGACTCATCTCCCAGGGCTCCCTATATCAGTCTAGGATAGGGCTGATTTCTTTCCAGGCCTTATCAGCCGCTCAGCTGCTCTTCTCCTCAACTGCAAACTACCAGGTGAACGGCTCATCGATTCCCTGGGTCCCAGATCAAACATGACAGAGCTAGCTCCTCTTCCACGTATCTTCTTGATTGTAAGTGTCCCTTTATATCAGCCCACCAAGGGGGCAGGGACTCAACCCTGTGCCACGTCCTACTGATATGGTCAAATCAAAGCCCTAATCTTAACAAGAAATTTAATTAAGACATGTCAGCTGAATCTAATGCTCTCAAAGGGCATCACACCCAGTGGAACAGACCAGTTGACAAACATAATCTCTATTTTGGCAGTTCATAAATAATCTCAAACTGCCTCACCTATCTTTAGAGAACATACTTCATGAGGAATGAACATACCATTTTGAAAATATTCTTACCCAATTTCCTTGCATCCCTGTGTGTTGCTTTGTTTCACTCTTGTACCTGCCAGGCATTGAACTTCTCCCCCTCACCAATTCCTACAAAAAATCCAACCACAGCAAGCTTTTCAGGAGTCTGTAAATTTACAGAAAATTTGGGGGCATTTTGGAGAGGAGAACTGCACAACATTCCACAATCTATTCTCTTTTCCTCCTTTTACTGTTTTCCTTAATCTCCATCAGTATCAGTTGAGATAGGGTAGATTGTGCTGTGGTTTAAAAACAAACAAACAAAAACAAACCCTAAGGCCAAGGCTTAATGCAAACTTTTATATAGGAATGAACCCTTCACTGAAAGCCTTTTTGTTTACCTATGTAGATAATCTGAGCCTGTGTTTTACATTTATATCTTTTATATCAGGGATAGTTATTCAGATACTGGAAATATTATAATATATCAAGGTAGGCCTTAAAAGGGCAGTTAACCTTACTTTGTTCTAATGGTACCTAAATTATTATTTGCTTCAGAATCACTTGGAGACTTTAAAAAGTTCAGATGCCTGAGCTTCACCCATAGATATTTTGATTCAGTAGATCTGATGTGGAGTACAGGGCTCTAAATTTTTTAACACGCTCCCCAGGCAATTCTCAAACTCAGCCTGGTTTGAGAACTATTCCTCTAGTTTGGTGGTCAGCAAACTACAGCCCCCAGGCCAAATCCAGGCTAAGCTGTTTTGGTAAACCAAGCTTTATTGGAGCACAGCCATACTCATTTGTTTATGAACTGTGTGTGGTTGCTTTCATGCTACAGCCTCAGAATTAAGTAGTTGTGACTCAGACTGCATTGTCTGCGGAGGATGAAGTATTTACTAACAAGATCCCTTATAGAAAAGTTTATTGACTTGTCTGTTCCATGACTAATTACTAAAGTCATGGTTTCAGTTGTAATATGAACTAAATAAGGCACTGCCAATACCTGGACTAAATTCTTTACAGTCTTCACCTTCACATGAGAGAGATGACTTTTTTTTTTTAACATATCAAATTGATTTTTTTCCCCTGAGTTATGGTGACCCCTAATGGTAGAAATGTTAAATTACAGATGCTTAGTAAGTTTAGGTTGTCCCAATTGTTAATTAATTCCTGAAATTAGTCATATTTATAGACTCTGTAACAAGGGACTGTAGAAACCAGAGATCACTTGGTAGAACTAAGCAAGACTAAATAGGCTGGGAGAAAGTTAGCAATCTTAAAGAGAGCTAGATAACAGATATGATGGTGATGATTGGCACAATCCAAGAAATCAAAAACACTCTCAGCAAATAACGGATTTGAACAGGCAAGGGAAGAATTAGTGATGTGGAAAACAGTACATCTGAAATCAAACAGATAGTAGAATTGATCGATAAAAAGATAGAAAAAATCCAGCAGGGAATTAGGGATTTGAATGATAACACAAAATGCACAAACATATGCATTATAGGCATACCAAAGGAGAAGAGAAGAGAAAGGGAACAGAAGGGGTGTTGGAGGAAATAATGGCTGAAAACTTCCCAACCCTATTGAGGGAGATGGATGTTCATGTCCAGGAAGCACAGTGCACCCCAAACAGCATAAATCCACAACAGGCCTACCCCAAGACATATACTTGTCAAATTATCCAATGCTCGAGACAAAGAGAAAATACTGAAGGCAGCAAGAGAAAAGAGAACCATCACATACAAGGGAAGCTCAATAAGATTATGTGCTGATTTCTCACCTGAAACCGAGAAGCCAAGAAGGCAGTGTTATGACATAGACAAGATACCAAATGAAAAAACTTCCTGCCAAGAATTTCTATTCAGCAAAACTGGCATTCAAAAATGATGGAGAGTTCAAAAATGATGGAAAGTTCAAAATAGTCACAGAAAAATAGAAACTAAGAGAGTATGCCAATAAGAAACCTGTCCTTCAAGAAATACTAAAGAGAGTTCTGCAGGATGAAAGGGAAAAAAAAATAGGAGAGACAGAGTTGGAGGAGAGTGTAAGAACAACTAAAAAGACAAAAAGAGAGATAAAAACAACATATGATATACATAAACCAATGAAAATATGGCCAATGTAAGTAATTCATTGAGAGTAATGACACTGAATCTTAATGGATTAAACTCACCAATGAAGAGACACAGATTAGCAGAATGGATAAGGAAATATGACCCATTCATGTGCTGTCTACAGGAAACCCATCTTAGACCAAGGGATTCAAGGAGGTTGAAAGTGAATGAATGGAGAGCAATCTTACAAGCAAACAATAAACTAAAAAGGGCAGGTGTATCTATACTAATATTGAACAAAATAGACTTTAAATGCAAAATTATTGTGAGAGACAAAGACAGACACTATATATTAGTAAAAGTGGTAATCTTTCAAGAAGAAAGAACAATCATAAACATCTATGCACTGAACCAGGGCACCTCAAAATACAAGAGGCAAACAATGGAAAAACTAAGAGGAAAGATATATGCCTCTACAGTTATTGTGAGGGAATTTACTACACCATTATCACCATTAGACAGAACATCTCGACAGAGAATCAATAAAGAAACAAAGACTTTGAATAATACATTAGAGGATCTGGACCTAATAGACTTATACAGAACACTACACCCAAATACAGTGGGATATACATTCTTCTTAAGTGCACTTGGTTCATTCTCCAAGATAGACCACATGCTAGGCCACAGAGAAAGTCTTGATGAATTCAGGAAGATTGAAATCATACAAACTAATTTCTCTGACCACAAGGGAATGAAGCTGAAAATCTGCAAGGGCCAGAGACCCAGATTAGGCAGAAAGATATGGAAGTTAAGCAACACACTCTTAGGCAGACACTGAGTCAAGGAGGAAATTGCAAAATAAATCAGTAAGTACCTTGAAACTAATGAAAATAACAACTCATCAAAACTTATGGGATGCAGCAAAAGCTTTACTGAGAGGGAAATTCATAGCCATAAATTCATGTATCAAAAAAAGAGAACTAAAATCGAAGAACTAACTGCACACTTGAAGGAATTAGTAAAAAAAAAAACACAACAAACTAACCCCAAAGGAAGTAGAAAGAAAGAAATAATAGATCAGGGCAGAACTAAATGAAAAAGAAAATAAGAAAGAACTAGAAAAAATAAATCCAAGAGCTGGTTCTTTGGGATGAGCAATAAAATTGACAAACCCTTAGCTAGACTAACAAAGAAAAAATAGTGAAGATGGAAATATACAAAATAAGAAATGAGGAAAGGGATATCACCACTGACTCCACAGAAACAAAGCGTATCATTAAAAGGATACTTTAAATAACTATATTTCAACAAGAAGGACAATTTAAAGGAAATAGACAAATTCCTAGAAACACATAAGCAGCTTACATTGATGAAAGAATAAATTGATGATCTCAACAGAACAATCACATGTAAATAGATAGAATCAGTCATCAAAAATCTCCCTACTGGATGTGGGGCAAGATGGTGTCTGAGTGAGTGCATGTCATAATCTCTCCTGCAAAGAAGCAGCTGAGTAGGGTTGGAGTCCTGCCAGAGTGGGCTGTTTCAGGGGCTTGCAAGGCAGGAGGTGTCTGGACATTGATTTGGAGAGACAGTGACAGAAGTGGTGCTTGCTAGAGGTAGAATTCTGGGTTTCTGACACAGAGGTCAGTTGTGGGGAGGCAGGACCCTTTACCCTAGGGCTGGCGACTGTGGCATTGGTGACTGAAAGCTGTTGGTTGTGTGGCAGCATTCCTAAACCCTGTGTTTCCTGGATACATGGTTCCCAGGTCCATGTCCCCTAAGCCCCGGTCACCCACGCTTCACAGACCCACATACTTTGAGTCTGCAATATCCTGAACTTCCCATTCCCAAATCCAGTGCTCCCTGAGGTCCATGATTACCCTAGCCCTCTGGTTGTGAACTGACTCTGTGAGTGCAAGAGATTTGGTGGGAGATGCAGAGGGGCCAGGTGAGTGTGGGTTCAATTTTCTCATCCCCCTACCTTTTATTTATTTATTTTTTTTTTTGAGATGGAGGAGCATACCAGCTGGCTTGGGGAGAGCCTGGGAAGAAAGAGGGGTGAATCTGCTGAGAAAGCCCAATTTACCTAAATGCCCTGGGATAGGAAACTTGGTCTGGGAGAAGTTGAAGTCAGAAAATCAATTAGCCGTCCCCTAGCACACCTAAGGGAGAGGGACCTGAAGGGTGTGCTTTCCAAGCTTCCAAAGGCATATTTGGGGTTCCTGGTGAGGTGTAGGTGCTCGCTCACTGGAAATAAATTCATTGTCTTCTGTGTTGAGTTGGTTAACCAAGGACCCACTTGAATCTCCTACCAGACCCCTCACACAGCTTTCCTGCTGCCCTGGAAGAGATAGAAGTGAGGAATGAAGAAAGTGGCAATGTCAGATTTGTAAGCACTTTATTTAACTGCAAAGAGGATTCCTTGCTTGAAACTAGGGGTTTTTTGTTTTTTTGTTTTGTTTTGTTTTGGTTTGGTTTGGTTTGTCTTTATCCCCCCAAGGCCTTTTTTTTTTTCTTTTTTTTTTCTCTTTTTCTTTTTCTTACTTGTTTCCCCCCCTTTTTTTTTGCCCCCACTTTTTTCTTTTTCTTCCTTTCTCTTCTTTTTTCTTTTTCTTTTTTATATTAGGTGTTGCAGAGAGCGCTTCACATGTGCTGTGTTTCCTCACCCTCCATTTCCTCTTTTCCTTGTGTATTGATTTTGGCCACCAACCTATTCCCTTTCCTCTACATCTTTCTCTCCTCCATCATTTATTGTTTCTCTTACATTCCACCACTCTTTGTTTGGCCCCCAAATTTTCTGACTCTTTATTTCTAATACCTTTGTTCTGTTTTCTGTCTTTTATTCACTCTTTATATTATTGTCTTTGTTTTCTCTTTCCCTCTTTCCTGAAAACACTGGCCTTTTAATTTATACTATATTCCTCCCCATATTCAGTTGACTGTCTCATTATACTTACTCTACTTTACTTTCTGTTATAATGCTACGCAGCTTACATGAGTCTAGTATCCATTCTCCTAGAAGTCACATGGTTCCTCTGTTAACATTTACTATCAATGCTACCATTATACATTTTCTTTTCTTATTCCTTTTGCTTTCTCTGGCCCTAATATTTTCCTTCAAGTGAACTTAGCCAGCAACAAGAAAATAGAACAAGAAGAACAAATTGACAAAGAGAAGACATAACACATATGCAAAAACAACAACTAATTAAACCCCAGGATGAGACAAAAGAAGCTAAGGAACTGATTAAACTTATCAAGATAAAATGATGACCAAACAGCAAGAAAAAAACAAACCAAACCAATAATCAGGAAAACATGGCCCAATCCAATGAGAAAACTAAAGACCAGGAAGAGGAGCAGAACATCGAACAAGTAATAAAAGCTCTCAATACATATATTAGCAACCAATTTGATGAAGTGAAGGAAGAGATTAAGAATATGAAGAGAGGGAAGCGGACTTGGCCCAGTGGTTAGGGCATCTGTCTACCACATGGGAGGTCCATGGTTCAAACTGTGGGCCTCCTTGACCCATGTGAGGCTGGCCCATGCACAGTGCTGATGCGCGCAAGGAGTGCTGTGCCACACAGGGGTGTACCCCGCCTAGGGGAGCCCCATGCACAAGGAGTGTGACATGTAAGGAGAGTTGCCCAGTGCAAAAGAAATGCGACCTGCCCAAGAATGGTGCCACACACACGGAGAGCTGACACAACAAGATGATGCAACAAAAAGAAACACAGATTCCCAGTGCTGATGATAAGGACAGAAGTGGTCACAGAAGAACACACAGCAAATGGACAGAGAGAAGACAACTGGGGGGGGGGAAGGGGAGAGAAATAAATAAATAAAATAAATCTTTAAAAAATATTTTAAAAAAAAGAATATGAAGAGAACACTTGGAGAGAATACAGAAGAAATTGCAATCATACACAAAAAGATAATAGATATGATTGTGATGAACAGCACAATTCAAGAAATCAAAAATACACTCTCAGGAAATATCAGCAAATTAGAAGAGGAAGAGGAAAGAATTAGTGATGTGGAAGACAGTACATCTGAAATCAAACAGATAGTAGAACTGATCGATAAAAAGATAGAAAAAAATCCAGCTGGGACTTAGGGACCTGAATGACAATGCAAAATGCACAAACATACATATTATAGGCATCCCAGAAGGATAAGAGAAGGGAAAGGGTCAGAAAGCGTGTTGGAGGAAACAATGGCTGAAAACTTCCCAAATCTACTGAGGGAGATGGATGTACATGTCCAGGAAGCACAATGCACCCCAAACAGCATAAATCCCAACAGGCCTACCCCAAAACATATACTTGTCAAATTATCCAATGCTCAAGACAAAGAGAAAATTCTAAAAGCAGCAAGAGAAAAGAACCACCACATACAAAGGAGGCACCATAAGATTAAGTGCTGATTTCTCATCTGAAAACATAGAGGCAAGAGGCAGTGGTATGACTTAGTCAAGGTACTAAAAGAAAAAATTTCCAACCAAGAATACTCTATCCAGCTAAGCTAACATTCAAAAATGATGGAGAGTTCAAAATATTCACAGATAAACAGAAACTAAGGAGAGTATGCCAGTAAGAATCCTGCCCTTCAAGAAATACTAAAGGGAGTGCTGCAGGAAGAAAGAAAAAACAGAAGAGGCAGAGTTGGAGGAGAGTGTAAGAGCAACTAAAAAGAAAATTGAGAAAAAAAATCAAACAAAATATGACAAACACAAATCCAAAGAAAATATGTCTAATATAAATACTTCCTTGAAAGTAATAATACTGAATGTCAATGGATTAAACTCACCTGTCAAAAGACTCAGACTGGAAGACTGGATAAGGAAATATGACCCATCTATATGCTGTTTACAAGAAACCCACCTTAGACCCAGGGATTCAAGGAAGTTGAAAGTGAATGGTTGGAAAACAATCTTACAAGTAAACTATCAACAAAAAAGGGTAGGAGTAACAATATTAATATCAGACAAAATAGACTTTTAATGCAAAACAATTGTGAGAGACAAAGATGGACACTACATATTAATGAAAGGGATAATCTTTCAAGAAGAACAAACAATCATAAACATTTATGCTCTTAACAAGGGCACCTCCAAATACATCAGGCAAACACTGGAAAAACTAAGTGAAAGAATAGATGCCTCTACAATTATAGTGGGGGACTTTAATATACCACATCAACTTTGAACAGAACATCTCAAAAGAAAAACAATAAAGAAACAAAATATTTGAACAGTATATTAGAGGAGCTGGACCTAATAGATATATAAAGAATATTATACCCAAATACAGCAGGATATACATTCTTCTCAAGTGCACATGGATCATTCTCCAAGATAGACCACATGCTAGGCCACAAAGAAAGGCTCAATGAATTTAGAAAGATTGAAATCATACAAAATAATTTCTCAGGCCACAGTGGAATGAAGCTGGACATCTGCAAGGGCCAGAGACCCAGATTTGGCAACAAGATATGGAAATTAAACAACACACTCTTAGACAAACAGTGGGTCAAGGAGGAAATCTCAAAAGAAATCAGTAACTACCTTGAAACCAATGAAAATGACAAGACAACATATCAAAATTTATGGGATTCAGCAAAAGCAGTACTGAAAGAGTAATTTATAGCCATAAATTCATACATCAAAAAAGAAGAAAAAGCTAAAATTGAAGAACTAACTGCACACTTGGAGGAATTAGTAAAAAAACAACAAAGTAACCCCACAGGAAGAAGAAAGAAAGAAAGAACAAAGATAAGAGCAGAAATAAATGAAATAGAAAATGACAAAGCACTTGAAAAAATAAACAAAACTAAGGATTGGTTCTTTCAGAAGATCAATAAAATTGACAAACCCTTAGCTAGACTAACAAAGAAGAAGAGAGAGAAGATACAAATACACAAAATAGGAAATGAGAAAGGAGATATCACCACTGACCCCACAGAAATAAAGACTATCATAAGAGGATACTTTGAAAAACTATATTCCAACAAGATGGACAATTTAGAGGAAACGGACAAATTCCTAGAAGCACATAAGCAACCTACATTGACAAAAGAAGAAATCAACAATTTCAACAAACCAATCACAAGTAAAAAGATAGAATCAGTCATTAAAACGTCTCCACTAAGAAGAGCCCAGGGCCAGACAGCTTCACAGGTGAATTCTACAAAACATTCCAGAAAGAACTAACACCAATCTTGCTGAAACTCTCCAAAAAATTGAAACAGAAGGAACATTACCTAACTCATTCTATGATGCCAACATTACCCTAGTTCCAAAGCCAAAGACACCACAAGAAAGGAGAATTACAGACCAATCTCTCTAATGAACCTAGACACAAAAATCCTCAACAGAATGCTTGCTAATCATATTCAACAACACATTAAATGAACTACACACCATGATCAAGTGGGATTCATTCCTAGTATGCAAGAATGGTTCAACATAAGAAAATCAATTAATGTAATACACCATATAAACAGATTGAAGGAAAATAATCAGATGATCATATCTTAGATGCAGAAAAAAGGGCGGGGCAGGATGGCATCTGAGTGAGTGCACCTTATGGTCTCTCTTGCAAAGAGTTGGCTGAATAGGGTTGGAGTCCTGCTGGACAAGGCTGTTTCAGGTGTTTGCAGGGCAGGAGGTATCTGTATGTCAATTTGGTGGGACAGTGACAGAGGAGATTCTTGTAAGAGGTAGAATTTTGGGTCTCTTTCACGGAGATCGGCGATTCCTGGAGGCTTTGCTGTGCTGGGGAGTTCCCAAGCTCTGAGTGGGCTATTCGGGGGCTTGCAGGGTGGGAGATATCTGGAAGTCGATTTGGTGAGACAGTGATGGAGGAGATTCTTGCAAGAGGTGGAACTTTTGGTTTCTGACACGGAGGTCAAACGTCCTAGGAGGAACCCTTCCACCTAGGGCTGGCAGCCTGTCCACAGTGGTCCCTGAACTATTTGTAGTGCAGCAACGCCCCCAACAGGCTGTTTCGGGGGCTTGCAGGGCAGGAGGTGTCTGGATGTCAAGTTGGTGACACAATGACAGAAGAGATTCTTGTGAGAGGTGGAATTTTGGGTTTCTGACATTTAAGTCAGAGTTTGTGGGTAGGATCCCACCCCCAGGGCTGGCGCCCAGCTGCGGGGGTCCCTGAAGGCTGTGTTGTGTTACAGTGCTCCCAGGCCCCCTGTTAACCAGATGCGTGGTTCCCAGGACTGTGTCCCCTAAACCCTGGTGGCCTACGCTCCAGAGACTCATACACCTTGAGTCTGCAATATCACAGACTTCCCATCCCTTTTTTTTTTTTTAAGATTTTATTTATTTCTCTCCCTTCCCCCTGCCCTCCCTGGTTGTCTGTTCTCTGTGTCTATTTGCTGTGTCTTCTTTTTTGTCCGCTTCTGTTGTTGTCAGCAGCACAGGAATCTGTGTCTCTTTTTGTTACGTCATCTTGTGTCAGCTCTCCGTGTGTGCAGCGCCATTCCTGGACAGGCTGAACTTCCTTTCACACTGGGCAGCTTTCCTTACTGGGTGCACTCCTTGCGCATGGGACTCCCCTACGTGGGGGACACCCCTGCATGGCACGGCACTCCTTGTGCACATCAGCACTGCACGTGGGCCAGCTCCACACAGGTCAAGGAGGCCTGGGATTTGAACCGTGGATGTCCCATGTGGTAGACGAATGCCCTAACCAAGGGGCAAAGTCCGCTTCCCAAACTTCCCATCCCTGAATCTACTGCACCCTGAGGTCCATCTGAGGTCCTTGATTATCCTAGCCCTTGGCATTTGTGGATTTTTTTTTCTTTTTTCTTTTTCTTTTTGTCTTGGTTGCTAATATTGCATTATCTCCTGGTCTTTTCTCCCATTTTATCCCCCAAGGTCCTTTTTTGTTTATTTGGTTTTTTTTCTCCTTTTCTTTCTCTTGCTTGTTTCCCTCCCTTTTCTTTGCCCACCCCTTTTTTTCTTCTCTCTTTTTATCTTTTCTCTCTTTTTCTTCTTATTTTATTTTATTTTATTTATATAATAGGTGCTGCAGGGAGCGCTTCACATTTGTTGTGTTTCCTCATCCTCCATTTCCTCTTTTCTGTGTGAATTGATTTTGGCCCCCTACACTATCCCCTTTCCCCCACATCTTACTATCCTCCATCATTCACTGTCTCTCTTACATCCCACCTCTTTTTCTTTGGTCCCCAAATTGTCTGGCTTTTAATTTCTAATACCTTTGTTCTGTTTTCTGTCTTTTATCCACTCTTGATATTATTGTCTTTCTTTTCTCTTTCCCTCTCTCATGAAAACACTGGTTTTTAAATTCATACTATATTCCTCCACATAATCAGTTGACTGTCTCATTATAGGTACTCTACTTACTACTATAACTCTACACAAATTATATGAGTCTAATACCCATTCTCCCAGATCTCACATTGTTGCTCTGTTAACATTTATTTCCAATAATATTTACACAATTTCTTTTCTTACTTATTTTGCTTTCCCTGGCCCTAATATTTTCCTTCAAAGTGAACTTAGCCAACAACAAGAAAATAGAGTAAGAAGAACAAAGTGACAAAGAGAAGACATAACACTTATGCAAGAACAACAACTAATTAATCCCCAAGACTAGACAAAGAAGCTAAGGAACTGATTAAACCTGTCAAGATAAAATGATGACCAGACAGCAAGAGAAAACTACAAACAAAACCAATAATCAGGAAAACATGGCTGAATCCAATGAACAAACTAAAAACCAGGAAGGGGAGCAGAACATTGCACAAGTAATTAAAAATCTCAAACCCATATATAAGAGACCTACTTAATGAAGTAAAGGAAGAGATTAACAATATGAAGAAAACACTTGGAGAGAAAATTGGAGACATACACAAAAAGATAACATATATGAAGGGGATGTACACCACAGGTCAAGAAATAAAAAATACACTCTCAGCAAATAGCAGCAGATTAGGAGAGGCAAAGGAGAGAATTAGTGACATGGAAGACAGTACATCTGAAATCAAACAGAGAGTAGAACTGATTGATAAAAAGATAGAAAAAATCCAGCTAAGACTTAGGGACCTGAATGACAATGCAAAATGAAAAAACATATGTATTATAGGCATCCCAGAAGGAGAAGAGAAGGGAAAGGGCAGAAAGCATGTTGGAGGAAACAATGGCTGAAAACTTCCCAAATCTACTGAAAGAGATGGATGTACACGTCCAGGAAGCAAAACGCACCCCAAACATCATAAATCCCAACTGGCCCACCCCAAAACATATACTTGTCAAATTATTCAATGCTCAAGACAAAGAGAAAATTCTAAAAGCAGCAAGAGAAAAGAAAACCATCACATACAAGGGAGGCTCCATAAGATTAAGGCTTATTTCTCATCTGAAACCGTGGAGGCAAGAAGGCAGTGATATGATATAGTCAAGGTACTAAAAGAAAAAATTTCCAACCAAGAATACTCTATCCAGCTAAACTAGCATTCAAAAATGATGGAGAGTTCAAAATATTCACAGAAAAACAAAAATTGAAAGAGTATGCCAACAAGAACCCTGCCCTTCAAGAAATACTAAAGGGAGTTCTGCAGGAAGAAAGGAAAAAACAGGAGAGGCAGAGTTGTAGGAGAGTGTAAGAGCAACAAAAAAGACAAAAAGAGAAGGGAAAAAAACAACAAAATATGACAAACACAATTCCAATCAAAATATGGCTAACATAAATAATTCCTTGAAAGTAATAACACTGAATGTCAATGGATTAAACTCTCCGATCAAAGATTCAGACTGGGACATTGGATAAGGAAATATGACCCATCTACATGCTGTCTACAAGAGACACATCTTAGACCCAGAGACTCATGGAGGCTGAAAGTGAATGGTTGGAAAACAATCTTACAAGCAAACAATAACCAAAAAAAGGCAGGAGTAGCTATATTAATATCAGGCAAAATAGACTTTAAATGTGAAACAATTGTGAGAGACAAAAAGGATACTACATTTTAGTGAAAGGGACAATCTGTCAAGAAGAATGAACAATCATAAATACTTATGCTCCTAACAAGGGTGCCTCTAAATACGTAAGGCAAATGCTGGAAAAACTAAGTGAAAGAATAAATGCATCTACAGTTATAGTGGGAGATTTTAATACACCACTCTCAATTCTGGACAGAACATCTCAAAAGAGAATCACTAAAGAAACAAAAATATTTGAGCAGTATATTAGAGGAGCTGGACCTAATAGACATGTACAGATCATTACGCCCAAACATAGCAGAATATGCGTTGTTCTCAAGTGCACCTGGATCATTCTCCAAGATAGACCATATGCTAGGCCACAAAGAAAGGCTCAATGAATTCAGAAAGATCAAAATCATACAAAATAATATCTCTGACCACAGTGGAGTGAAGCTGGAAATCTGCAAGGGCCAGAGGCCCAGATTTCACACCAAGATATGGAAATTAAACAGCACACTCTTAGAAAAACAGTGGGTCAAAGAGGAAATCTCAAAAGAAATCAATGACTACCTTGAAACAAATGATAATGATAACACAACATACCAAAATTTATGGGATGCAGCAAAAGCAGTACTGAGAGGTAAATTGATAGCCATAAATTCATACATCAAAAAAGAAGAAAGAGCAAAAATTGAAGAACTAACTGCACATTTGGAGGAATTAGAAAAAAACAACAAAGTAATCCAACAGGAAGAAGAAGGAAGGAAATAACAAAGATAAAAGCAGAAATAAATGAAATAGAAAATAAGAAAGCACTTGAAAAGATAAACAAGACCAAGAGCTGGTTTTTTGAGATCAATAAAATTGACAAACCTCTAGCAAGACTAACAAAGAAAAAAAGAGAGAAGATGCAAATACACAAAATAAGAAATGAGAAAGGAGATATAACCACTGACCCCACAGAAATAAAGACTATCATAAGAGGATACTTTGAAAAACTATATTCCAACAAAAATGACAATTCAGAGGAAATGGACAAATTCCTAGAATCACATAAGCAGCCTATATTGATGATAGAAAAAGTGATGATCTCAACAAAACAATCACAAGTAAAGAGATAGAATCAGTCACTAAAAACCTCCCAACTAAGAAGAGCCCAGGGCCAGATGGCTTCACAGGTGAATTCTACAAAACATTCCGGAAAGAACTAACACCAATCCTGCTGAAACTCTTCCAAAAAAATTGAAACAGAAGGAACATTACCTAACTCATTCTACGATGCCAACATTACCCTAGTACCAAAGCCAAACACAGACACCACAAGAAAGGAAAATTAGAGACCAATTTCTCTAATGAACCTAGACGCAAAAATACTTAGCAAAATACTTGCTAATTGTATTCAACAACACATTAAATGAATTATACACCACGACCATGTGGGATTCATCCCAAGTATGCAAGGATGGTTCAACATAAGAAAATCAATCAATGTAACACACCATATAAACAGATTGAAGGAAAAAAACACATGATTATATCTATAGATGCAGAAAAAGCATTTGACAAAATATAGCACCCTTTCTTGATAAAAACACTCCAAAAGATCAGAATACAAGGAAATTTTTTGAACATGATAAAGAGTATATATGAAAAACCCACAGCCAACATCATTTACAATGGAGAAATCCTAAAATCCTTCCCTCTAAAATCAGGAACAAGACAAGGATGCCCATTGTCTCCCCTTCTATTTAACATTGTCTTAGAAGTACTTGCTCGAGCACTGAGGCAAGAACCAGATATAAAAGGCATTCAAATTGGAAAGGAAGAAGTAAAAATTTCATTATTTGCAAATGACATAATCCTATACATAGAAAACCCTGAGAGGTCTACAACAAAGCTTCTAGAACTCATAAATGAGTTTAGTAAAGTCACAGGTTATAAGATCAATGTGCAAAAATCAATAGCATTTCTGTACACAAATAATGAGCAAGATCAGGAGGAAATCAAGAAACAAATACCATTCACAATAGTAAATTAAAAAATCAAATATTTAGGAATAAATTTAACTAAAGAAGTAAAAATCTTATACACCAAGAACTATACAAGACTGTTCAAGGAAATCAAAGAAGACCTAAATAAATGGAAGAATATTCCCTGTTCATGGATAGGAAGACTAAATATTATTAAGATATCTATCCTACCAAAACTGATACACATTCAATGCAATCCCAATAAAAATCAACACAGCCTTCTTTAAGGAACTAGAAAAACTAACTATGAAATTTATTTGGAAAGGAAAGAGGCCCCGAATAGCCAAAGACATATTGAAAAAGAAAAGCGAAATAGGAGGAATCACACTACCTGACTTCAAAACATACTACAAAGCTACAGTAGTGAAAACAGCATGGTATTGGCATAAGGAGAGACACACAGACCAATGGAATTGAATTGAAAGTTCTGATATAGAACCTCCTATATATAGCCATAAAATATTCGATAAAGCCACCAAACCCTCTCAACTGGGAGAGAATGGCCTATTCAACAAATGGTGCCTGGAGAACTGGATATCCATATGTAGAAGAATAAAAGAGGATTACCATCTCACACCCTATACAAAGATCAACTCAAGATGGATCAAAGTCCTAAATATAAGAGCCAAGACCATAAAGACCTTGGAAAGCAGTGTAGGGAAACAGCTACAAGACCTTGTAATAGGAAATGGCTTCATGAACATCACACCAAAAGCACGAGCAGCAAAAGAACAAATAGATAAATGGGACTTCCTCAAAATTAAAGCCTTCTGCACCTCAAAGGAGTTACACACAGGAGAAGAACACAGAGGAATCGAGATGCTCCATAAACACAGCAGAGGCCCTGAGAAGAGAGACAGCCTGATAGTCTAGCTGACCTTGTGGAAAGAACAGAGCAGCTAAGCCCAGGAAGAATGAAGCCCTGAGGAGAGAGACAAAGCCTTATGCCAGCCTAAAGCTGAGATCAGAAGGAATTGGGACCACAGAGCCATAGGAGGAAGAGAAAGGCTGAATCTTTGCAGAGACCAGAAGCCATCTTGCTCCAGCATATGGCAACCGACTTTGGTGAGGGAAGTAAACTTACACTTTATGGCCTGCTAACTGTAAGCTTCTACCCCAAATAAATACCCTTTATAAAGGCCAAAAAAAAAAAAAAAAAAAAAAGAGTTTGTCAAGAAAGTAAAAAGGGAACCTACACAATGGCAGAAAATATTTGGCAACCATATATCCGATAAGAGACTTATAACTTGCATATATAAAGAACTCCTATATCTTGAAAATAAAAAGACAAACAAACCATTTAAAAATTGGAAAAAAGATTTAAACAGACATTTCTCCAAAGAAGAAATACAAATGGCTAAAAAGCACATGAAAAATGCTCCAAATCTTTAGCTATCATGGAAATGCAAATCAAACCTACAATGAGATACATCTTACCCCCATAAGATTGGCAGCTATGAAAAAAACAGAAGAATACAAATGCTGGAGAGGATGTGAAGAAATGGGAACACTCATCCTCTGCTGGTGGGAATGCAGAAGGAACCAACCATTCTGGAGGACAGTTTGGCAGTTTCTCAAAAAACTAACCATAGATTTGCCATTTGACCCAGCAATACCACTGCTGGGTATATACCCAGCAGAACTGAAAACAAGGACACAAACTGATATATGCACACCAATGTTCATAGCAGCATTGTTCACTATCACCAAAAGTTGGAATCGACCCAAATGCCCATCAACAGATGAGTGGATCAATAAAATGTGGTATATACATACAATGGAATACTGCTCGACTTTAAGAACAAATACACTACAAACACACGTGATAACATGGATGAATCTTGAGAACCTTATGTTGAGTGAAGCACCCCAGGCATTGAAGGACAAATACTACATGACCTCAATGATATGAAATAAGCAAGCTGCCTCAGAGAGCTAGAGACTGGCAGATAGGCTTACAGGAAATCGGGGGGTTGAGGAAGGATGTAAGCTGACATCTACATGGGTGAAATCTATGATAAGCTGGACATAAGTATGTGCACAAGGAAGAGATAAAATGGGGACATAGGGTTACCCTTGGGTGAGGCTTTGCAGGTTTGAGGGGGGCTAGGGATGGGCAGATGGGTAATATTGCCCAAGAAATTGGGGGGAGGGAAGGGCAACATACGAACATAGGAGATTGTCAGGTGTTGGTTGAGAGTAAAATGCTGAGAAAACCTTTTCAAAATATAATTAGGAAAGTTACCTGTTTAAGATACTCAAAGGGGATTATCTGATGCTGGACAGACTCCTAGGGAATATCTGAATGCTCATTTTGCCAGAGTGGGTTTTACCATTGGGTAGAGACCCATATAATGAGAGTGAAGGTAGACCCACATCCTGGGGAGGACTAATGCCATCAAATAGAGGGTACTGTATCTCTTAAGAGAAATGGTGGCTCCCAGGGCATTAGGGCAGTTGAGCAAGTAAAGCCCTCAACACTGTTGCAAATATCTCTGAACATGGCTCCTCAAGAAATGAAGATTGACTGCCACTGTGGGCCCCAAGGGGAGGGGGAAATAGATATTGAATAGATGGAACCAAAGTAAATGTGAGGGCAAAAGAAGTGTTTCACAAGAGTACACAAGGATGGATATAAAACATGTACTATTACACCAAAAGCACATAGGGGACAACAGACTAATAATGTAAACCATAATGTAAAACATAGGATAACTAAAAAATTTAGAAAACTGTATAGCCTAAAGTATAAACCACAATGTAAACACAAATGTTACCTTGTTTGAAAGCTATTGTCTCAATATCTGTACATCACTTTCAATAAATATGATATGAATAAGTTAAAAGATCATCACTGTGGAAGGGAAAAGGTTTTATAATGGATATGTGGGAGTACTGTATATTGTATATATGAATTACTGTGATCTAAGGCTCTTGTGAAGAGAAGCTCAATAATTAGGAAAAAAGAAAAGGAAAAGATAGGATGTAGAATTTTTCCAAATCAATATGTATTCTATATCTAACCTTTAAACTCATCACCATATTCCATTTTACTAGTAAGGGAACCTGACATTATAATGGGCTTCACTTTTCAGGAAGTTTTGGATCACAGAGTGGTTCAACAATGGCAGTGGAGGAATACTGGTATGGGATATTATTGACAGGTGATATATGGTTGACAGGGAGTTATACAGGGCATGTGTCCAGGGTGCATGGAAATGTTTGGATATACTCATAGTGGAAACAATTAAAAACAACAGCTGGAGGGGTACTGGATTCCTGGCCAGGGGGGCTCTGTCATGGTCCCTAGGGGAGCAGCGGCAGTCCCCCAGGTGCAATGGTAAGGATCAGGAAGGAATGAGGGTCCAACAGTGAGCCCCTGATACTAATGACTATGCTTGTGAGCCTATACACCTGAAATAAGAACAAGGCCTAGAGCAGCACTGTGCCTAAGAGTTCCCTCCTGACAGCCTCTGTGTTACTCAAATGTGGCCAGTCTCGAAGCCAAACTCAGCATGTAAATGCAGTGCCTCCCCCCCAGCATGGGACATGACACCCGTGGATGAGCCTCAATGGCACCGAGGGATCACTACCAAGTACCAGCTGATGATGTAACTAGAAAATGACCTTGAATTAAAGGTTCAACGTGGACCAGCAGTATATCCCTGTCTACATATAATAACAGGAGTTAAAAATGCTGTTTGACCTAAAGTAAGGGGGAAATGGAAAGGACAAATGAGTTCATATGGCTATGGGTCTCTAAAAAAGAGTCTGGAGGTTGTCAGAAGGATTTGCCCTTATGCACACCTGAGCAGAGTCTCAAAGACAGGTAAAGTAGATACAACCCCAGGTATTGGTCCTTTTGAGGGCTAAAGAGACCCACAGGTTCTACAGTCATGGCAGATGGGGTCAGTGCCATGTCAGTTGGCCCTTCTTTGGAGCTGGTGTTTCTGTGTGATGGTGCTGGACTCAGATGGGATCTCTTTTCACAAGCCTTTCATGCTACTTTACTGGAATTGTAGTTGGTGCTGGGGCTTAAGATATATCAAGGGGATTTGAATCTCTGGACTGACCATATGATAGTCAGGCCCTGACCTCAACAGACTTCAACTCCTACACTCTGATTTATTGGACTTACTCCACTCAGCTAACATGGAGTTGAAGAATGTCAACCACCACACCATGGAGCCAAGAGTGCCTACAACTGAAAGCAGGAGGATTGCATCCAGTATCCATGTGAATCTAAGCCCCCTCTTGACATAGATGTGGAATGGACACAACCAAACCAAGGTCCACAGGAAGGAGGAATGCAGTAAGGATTAGAGTGGACTTAATGATATCCTATTCATGAACTATTGTGGTTAATAAAGAAAAAATGTGGCATTGCTGTGGAAAAAGTGGCCATGGTGGCTGCTAGGTGTGGGGCATGGGAGGAAGAGATGAGATGTGGAGGCATTTTCAGGACTTGGAGTTGTCCTGGGTGGTGCTCCAGGGACAATTGCCGGACATTGTATGTCCTTCCATGGCCCAATGGATGGAACATGGGAGAGTGTGGGCTATGGTGTGGACCACAGGCCATGGGGTGCAGCGATGCCCAGAGATGTACTCACCAGATGCAATGGATGTGTCATGATGATGGGGGAGAGTGTTACTGTGGGGGGAGTGGTGGGGTGGGGGTGGTGGGGGTGAATGGGGACCTCATATTTTTTGAATGTAATATTTTTTAAAAAATGAATAAATTGAGTAGAATTTGGAAAAAAAAAAAAAAGGAAATATGACCCATCTATATGCTGTCTACGAGAAACACATCTTAGACCCAGGGATTCATGGAGGTTGAAAGTGAATGGCTGGAAAACAATCTTACAAGCAAACAATAACCAAAAAAAGGCAGGAGTAGCTATATTAATATCAGGCAAAATAGACTTTAAATGTAAAACAATTGTGAGAGAAAAAGAAGGATACTACATATTAGTGAAAGTGACAATCTCTCAAGAAGAACGAACAATCATAAATATTTATGCTCCTAACAAGGGCACCGCCAAATATGTGAGGCAAACAATGGAAAAATGAAGTGAAAGAATAGATGCCTCTACAATTATAGTGGGAGATTTTAATACACCACTCTCAACTTTGGAGAGAACATCTCAAAAGAGAATCACTAAACAAACAAAATATTTGAACAGTATATTAGAAGAGCTGGATCTAATAGACATATACAGATCATTACACCCGAATACAGCAGGACATAAATTTTTCTCAAGTGCACATGGATCATTCTCCAAGATAGACCATATGCTAGGCCACAAAGAAAGGCTCAATGAATTCAGAAAGGTCAAAATCATACAAAATAATATCTCTGACCACAGTGGAGTGAAGCTGGAAATCTGCAAGGGCCAGAGGCCCAGATTTCACACCAAGATATGGAAATTAAACAGCACACTCTTAGAAAAACAGTGGTCAAAGAGGAAATCTCAAAAGAAATTAATAACTTCCTTGAAACTAATGAAAATGATAACACAACATACCAAAACTTATGGGATGCAGCAAAAGCAGTACTGAGAGGGAAACTGAGAGCCATAAATTCATACATCAAAAAAGAAAAAAGAGCAAAGATTGAAGAACTACTGCACATTTGGAGGAATTAGAAAAAAAACAACAAAGTAACCCCACAAGAAGAAGAAAGAAAGAAAGAACCAAGATAATAGCAGAACTAAATGAAATAGAAAATAAGAAAGCACTTCAAAAGATAAACAAAACCAAGAGCTGGTTCTTTGAGAAGATCAATAAAATTGACAAATCCTTAGTTAGACTAACAAAGGAAAAAAGAGAGACGATGCAAATACACAAATAAGAAATGAGAAAGGAGATATCACCACTGACCTCACAGAAATAAAGACTATCATAAGAGGATACTTTGAAAAACTATATTCCAACAAAAATGACAATTCAGAGGAAATGGACAAATTCCTAGAATCACATAAGCAGCCTATATTGATGATAGAAAAATTCATGATCTCAACAAAACAATCACAAGTAAAGAAATAGAATCAGTCATTAAAAACCTCCCAACTAAGAAGAGCCCAGGGCCAGATGGCTTCACAGGTGAATTCTACAAAACATTCCGGAAAGAACTAACACCAATCCTGCTGAAACTCTTCCAAAAAATCAAAACAGAAGGAACATCACCTAACTCATTCTACTATGCCAACATTACCCTAGTACCAAAGCCAAACAAAGACACCACAAGAAAGGAAAATTACAGACCAATTTTTCTAATGAACCTAGATGCAAAAATCCTCAACAAAATACTTGCTAACCATATCAACAACACATTAAAAGAATTATACACCATGACCAAGTGGGATTCATTCCGGGTATGCAAGGATGGTTCAACGTAAGAAAATCAATTAATGTAATACACCATATAAACAGATTGAAGGAAAAAAATCACATGATTATATCTATAGATGCAGAAAAAGCATTTGACAAAATACAGCACCTTTTCTTGATAAAAACACTGCAAAAGATCAGAATACAAGGGAATTTTTTGAACATGATAAAGAGTATATATGAAAAACCCACAGCCAACATCGTTTATAATGGTGAAATCCTAAAATCCTTCCCTCTAAAATCAGGAACAAGACAAGGATGCCCACTCTCACCCCTTCTATTTAACATTGTCTTAGAAGTACTTGCTTGAGCACTGGGGCAAGAACCAGTTATAAAAGGCATTCAAATTGGAAAGGAAGGAGTCAAAATTTCAATATTTTTAGATGACATGATCCTATACATAGAAAACCCTGAGAGGTCTACAGCAAAGTTTCTAGAACTCATAAATGAGTTTAGTAAAGTTGCAGGTTATAAGATCAATGCGCAAAAATCTGTTGCATTTCTGTACACCAATAATGAGCAAACTCAGGAGGAAATCAAGAAACAAATACCATTTACAATAGTCAATAAAAAATCAAATACCTAGGAATAAATTTAAGTAAAGATGTAAAAAACTTATACACAGAGAACTACACAAGACTGTTCAAGGAAATCAAGGAAGACCTAAATAAATGGAAGAATATTCCCTGTTCATGGATAGGAAGACTAAATATTATTAAGATGTCTATCCTACCAAAACTGATCTACACATTCAATGCAATCCCAATAAAAATCAACACAGCCTTCTTTAAGGAACTAGAAAAACTAGCTAATGAAATTTATTTGGAAGGGAAAGAAGCCCCAAATAGCCAAAGACATATTGAAAAAGAAAAATGAAACTGGAGGAATCACACTACCTGACTTCAAAACATACTACAAAGCTACAGTAGGAAAACAGCATGGTATTGGCACAAGGAGAGACACACAGACCAATGCAACTGAATTCAGAGTTCTGATATAGCTCCTCATATATATAGTCATATAATATTCGATAAAGCCACCAAACCCTCTCAACTGGAAGAGAATGGCCTATTCAACAAATGGTGCCTGGAGAACTGGATATCCATATGTAAGAGAATGAAAGAGGATTACCATCTCACACCTTATACAAAAATCAACTCAAGATGGATCAAAGACCTAAATATAAGAGCCAAGACCATAAAGACTTTGGAAAGCAGTTTAGGGAAGCATATATAAGAACTTGTAATAGGAAATGGCTTCATGAACTTCCCACCAAAAGCATGAGCAGCAAAAGAACAAATAGATAAATGGAACCTCCTGAAAATTAAATCCTTCTGCACCTCAAAGGAGTTTGTCAAGAAAGTGAAAAGAGAGCCTACACAATGGGAGAAAATATTTGGTAACCATATATCTGATAGGAGACTTATATCCTGCATATATAAAGAACTCCTATATCTCAAAAATAAAAAAGATGAACAACCCATTTAAAAATGGGGAAAAGATTTGAACAGACACTTCTTCAAAGAAGAAATACAAATGGCTAAAAAGCACATGAAAAAATGCTCAAAATCACTAGGTATTAGGGAAATGCAAATCAAAACTACAGTGAGATAACATCTTATTCCCATAAGATTGGCAGCTATGAAAAAAAAACAGAAGACTACAAGTACTGGAGAGGATGTGGAGGAGTGGGAACACTCATCCACTGCTGTTGGGAATGCAGAAGGGTCCAGCCATTCCGGAGGACAGTTTGGCAGTTTCTCAAAAAGTTAACTATAGATCTGCCATATGACCCAGCAATTCCAATGCTGGGTATATACCCAGCAGAACTGAAAATAAGGACACAAACCAGTATATGCACACCAATGTTCATAGCAGCATTGTTCACTATTGCCAAAAGTTGGAATCAACCCAAATGCCCATAAATATATGAATAGATAAATAAAATGTGGTATATACATACAATGGAATACTACTCAACCTTAAGAATGAATACAGTACAAACACATGTGATAACATGGATGAATCTTGAGAACCTTATGTTGAGTGAAGCAAGGCAGGCATTGAAGGACAAATACTACATGACCTCTCTGATATGAAATAAGTAAACCAAGCTGTCTCAGAGAGCTAGAGACTGGATGATAGGCTTAAAGGAATTTGAGGGGTAGAGGAAGGTTGTGAACTGACACCTACCTGGGTGAAATCTATGATAAGCTGGAGGTAAGTATTTGTACAGGGAAGGGATAAAATGGAGGCATAGGGATACCTTTGGGTGGGGCTTTGTGGGCTTGATGGAGGCTAGGGATGGGAGGATGGGTAAGATGGCCCAAGAAATTGGGGGGAGGTTGGGGGGAACATTTGAACATAGAAGATTGTCAGGTATGTGGTTGAAAGTATAATGTTTAGAAAAGTTTTTCAAAAATATAATAAGGAAGGTTACCTGTTTAAGATGCTTAGAGGGGAGAATCTGACACAGGGCAGTTTCTAGGGAGTGTGTAAGTACTCATTTTGTTATAGTGGGTTATATCATTGGATGGAGACCCATACAATGAGAGTGAAGGTGTACCCACATCCTGGGAGGACTGATGTTCTCAATAGAGGGAATTATATCTCTCGAGAGAACTGGTGGCTCCCAATGTGTTAGGGCAGTCGAGCATGTCAAGCCCTTAACGTTGTTGCAAGTATCTCTGAATATGGTCCTTCAAGTAATGAAGATTGATTGTCACTGTGGGCCCTGAGGGGAGGGGAAAAGAGGTATTGAATAGATGGAATCAGTGTAACTGTGGGGCAATGGAAGTGTTCCACAAGATTATGCAAAGATGGATATAGGACATGTTAAATTACACCAAAAATGTATAAAAGTCTATAGGCTAAAATGTAAACCATAATGTAAAACATAAGATAACTAAAAATTTAAAACTGCTTGGTATTGGCAAAAGGATAGACATACTGACCAATGGAACCAAATTGAGAGTTCAGATATAGATCCTCACATATACTGTCCTCTGATATTTGGCAAGGCCACCAAGCCCACTCAACTGGGGGAGAATGGCCTCTTCAACAAATGGTGCTTGGAGAACTGGATATTCATACTCAAAAGAATGAGAGAGGAACACCATCTCACACCTTATAGAAAAATCAATTTAAGATGGATCAAAGATCTAAATATAAGAGCCAAGACCATAAAGACCTTTGAAGACAATGTGGGGAACATCTACAGGGCCTTGTAATAGTAAATGGCTTCATGAACTTCACACCCAAAGCAGGAGCAGTGAAAGAACAAATATATAAATGGGACCAATCAAAATTAAAGCCTTTTGCTCCTCAAAGGGGTTGATCACTAAAGTGAAAACACAGCCTACGAATTTGGAGAAAATATTTAGTAATCATATACCTGATAGCCTAATATCCAACGTATATAAAGAAATCCTATACCTCAAATATAAAAGACAAACAACCCATTCAAAAAATAGGGAAGAGATTTGAACAGATGCTTCTCCAAAGGAAAAATACAAATGGCTAAAAAGCACATGAAAAGATGCTCAGCATCACGGCTATGAGGGAAATGCAAATCAAAACTACAATGAGATACTATCTTACACCCATTAGACTGGCAGCTATTAAAAAAGCAGAGGACTACAAGTGTTGGAGAGGATGTGGAGTAATAGGAACCCTCATCCACTGCTTGTGGGAATGCAGAAGGATCCAGCCATTCTGGAGGACAGTTTGGTAGTTCCTAAAAAAAACTAACCATAGATTTGCCATATGACCCAGTAATTCCACTGCTGGGTATATACCCAGAAGAACTGAAAACAAGGACACAAACTGATATATACACACCAATATTCATAGCGGCATTACTCACTATTGCCAAAAGTTGGAATCAATGCAGATGTCCATCAACAGATGAATGGATAAACAAAATGTGATATATACACACAATGAAATACTACTCAGCTGTAAGAAGAAATAGAGTACAAACACACGGGAAAACATGGATGAATCTTGAGGACCTTACGCTGAGTGAAGCAAGCCAGGCATTGAAGGACAAATACTACACGATTTCTCTGATATGAATTAAGTAAATCAAGCTGTCTCAGAGAGCTAGAGACTGGAGGAGAGGCTTACAGGAAATAGGGGGGCGGGGAGAGGAGAGTTGCAAGCTGATGCCTACACAGGCTAAATCTATGATAAATTGGAAGTAAGTAGTTGTGCAGTGAAGGGATCAGACGGGGGCATAGGGATACTATTGGGTGCGACTTTGTAGGCTGGAGGGGGGCTAGGGTTGGGAGGATGAGTCAGATGGTGGATGGAATTGGGGGGAGGGTTTGAGGGGAGTGGGTGAACATGGGAGATTGTCAGGTACATGGTTGAAACTATAATGTTGAGAAAACTCTTAGAACATATAGTAAGGAAGGGTTACTTATTTAACAGGGGGCATCTGGCACAGGGTGCACATGGGCAGGCTTCTAGGGAGAGTGTGTGTGCTCATCTTGTTATATTGTGTTATATCAGTTGTGTCAGAGTCACGCACCCAAAGGATATCTGGAATGAAAGATAAAGAGAGATTGGGATCAGGGGATCTGCGAGCATTGAAGCCTCAAGCTCATCAGACAAGTTTATTAATATCAGGGGCTTCTTTATATACCCCAAGCAAACATGAGAACCAGCAACTATTGTAGCTAACTATTCCCATTATCTCATTCTTGAAAACACAGTGCACAGTGGATAAGATAGTAACTAAAGCCCAAGATGTTCTATTATGTTATTGAAACAAGTATAGTCATAAATCTTGTTGCCCACGTTATTCGTGCTATCAAGTCCGGGTTCTGCTGGAATGTTATGTTTCCCTGAGAGATTAGCCACCTGCACGTACATCTCCAGGGACAACATGACCCAGCGGTCAGAAAGTAACTTGCTACTATGGAAACAGCATGCCTTTGTTTCCCACACAGTTGGTGGAGACACATACAATGAATGGGAAAGTGGTGTACCCCATCCTGGGGAGACCTGATGTTCTCAAACAGAGGAGAGGATGTCTCTCAAGAGCATGGGTGGCTCCCAATGGGGGAGGACAGACTAGAGTGTCAAGCCCTCAGCACTGTTTAAAGTATCTATGAATCTTGTCCTTCAAGTAGTGAAGCTTGGTTGTCACTGTGGGCTCTGAGGGGAGGGAGAGAGAGGAATAGAATAGATGGAAGAGGTGGTAACTGGGGGGGCAATGGAAGTGTTCTGCATGATCATGCAATGATGGATACAGGCCATGTTAAATTTCACCAAAAATTTATAAAAGTGTACAGTCTAAAATGTAAGCTGTGATGTAAACTACTGACCATGGTTAGTAGTTGTGTTTCAATATTTGCATATCAGTTGTAGCAAATGTAACATCCACAGGTAAAAAGATCATTGTCGGGGAAGGGGGAAAAGGGGGAGGTTGTTGGGTATCTGGGAGTCCCCTATATTCTGTATGTGACTTTACTGTGACCTAAAACTTCTTTGAAGACATAATGGGGAAAAAAATGAGGTAAGACTGAGGAAGAAATGGAAGACATTGCCTTGCCATTTGTACATACAGAACAACACCTATTACAGTGATGAATGGTAAAATGTCAAAAAAATTTTAAATATCTTTCATTTTTTAATACCCCAAATTTCCCCTTTATTTTAGTTTTTCTAAATTATTATGTATTTTATTTCTAATGTTTAAACCTATCATTACTATTTCATTTTCCTATTAATTGAATATAGCAATATATTAGGCTTCATTTTTTAAGACGTTTTGGATCACAGAGGGGTTCAGCTATGGCCAGGGAGGAGCACTGGTGTGGAGTGTCACTGATGGGGAATGCATGGGAGGGAGTTTCCCCGAGCATGCACATAGAGTATATAGATATGTTTGTGTTAGTGCCTGCGTGGTGAGCCAGGGCCAGTGCCTGTGCAAGCGAGTCACACAGCAAGATGATGATGCAACAAAAGAGAGACAAAAGGGAGTCAAGGTGAAGTACAGCAGAGACCAGGAACTGAGCTGGCATAATTGACAGGGAACCTCTCTCCACATGAGGTCCCCAGGATTGAATCCAGGTGAATCCTAGAGGAGAAAGATGAGAAGACAAAAAAAAGAGAGAGAAATAGATACAGATCAAATAGCAAATGGACACAGCAAAAACAGCAGGACAGGGGAGAGAGAGGGAAGGAAAAAAAGTAAGAACCACTTTTACAGAGCAGTGCTTCTCAAAAATGTATTGTGTATTCAAATGACCTGTGGATCTTTTTAAACTGTAAATTGTGATTCAGTAGGTCTGCGGTAGCTCCTGAGAATCTGATTCCCAGCATGTTCCAAGGTGGTGTTAATCCACCGATCTGTGGAGCACACTTGGAGTAGCAAATGATGAGATCATTCCTAGACACAATTTGTATGTGATCTCAGTGGTTCTGAGACCTGAAGTTACATAAGTATCACCTTGTAAACTCCAGTCTGAGAGATTAAAATTCAGTAGAGACCTCGATTTGTAACAAGCATTTGAAGGGATTCTGAGATTCATAATCTGAGAACCAAACATACCCTAACCTGTACAGATATTTATTCTGCAATTCACACATTTTTAAAAAGCAGCAGTATTGTTTATTAAGTAAAGATACCTAGATGAAATGCAGAGGGATTTTTCTCACACCTTATTCCAGGTCTAAGAACAAATTACTCCAAAATTTAATGGCTTAAACAATGGTTTTATCATATTTCATGATTTTGTGAATAAAGAATTTGGGCATAAATTGGCTGTTTATTCTTTTGCTCTCTGGTGTACATTGACATGAGTACACTGGGTTATTCTTTTGCTCTCTGGTATACACTGAAATGAGTACCACTGGCCAATGGGCTGGTCAAATAGTCCAAGATGGACTACCGAAAACCAAGATTGATAAAAAGGAAGATGCAACTAATGGGAAAACAGTAAGTACTATACTTTGTACATAGTAGGTGATGATTATTTGTGGGAAAATAGCTTGAATTTGAATGTGGGAACCTGGCTTGAAGCTGAAACATTTCCATAATGCAGATAAGAAGTGTGGGCTTAGGAACACTGACCTTGACTAGAAGGAACGCTGTCTGGTCAGCACGAAAATTATTTGCATGCGGAGGCGTTTGAGCTTTGTATGGCCTGCTCCCCAGCATGGCAGGGGCTGCAGCTTTAATAACAAGCAGCCTTGAAAGCAAACATAGATAACTACGGCTTTGTAATTTCTGATAAACATGATGTGGAAACTAGGGTCGGGGCTCTCAGTTCCAGAAGCTGTTGAGCCCCCTGGTCCCATCTTTGTTTTCTCTTGTGACTTTCCTTCTGTCCTTTCATTTCTTCAGTTCTGTGTCAACTTCCCTTCGTGCAAACCTTACGCTGAACTGGTCTCAGCAATTGTTGAATTGAAATATAATAGTGTACAACTGTAGAAGTGTAAAAGTGTACGAATATCCAGGAAACATTTCTTAGAGAAAAAAGGTAGACTTTGAAAGATGTGAAGGTTGGCAGAGAACAATGAAAGGAAATATTAATAGAAACTGCATTGGTAGGAGGAGAAGAAAATCACTCTAAGGAGGAAGAATGTGAGTGGAGCAATGCTACTGCATAAATAAGAGGCAAGGAGAGGAAGCAAACATTCCTTTGGGGCTCAGTACAGGGGGCAGAATCTGATGTACTCCACAAGCTGTAGGAAGTTATTGCAGGTAGTTTGCTGGGTTCTTTGTTTGGAGCGTAGATGGTGGCTATTGTATTTTATTACGCAAGCCTAATATCAAAAGTCTTCATCTGAGGCACCTTCTAAAGGAGGTGCCAGCCTTGGATGCAGAAGTTTTCAAAAGAGTTGCTCAGGAACCTAGTGGAAAACCCTAAACCCCCTGACCCCCACTGAGGCATAAGAATTGGGAGCTGGAGATCAGAAAGGACTTGAAAGGGGAGAGGGCTCTTGAGGTACTGCGAGAGTGGGAATGTTGCCCCTTATCTCAGAGACCACCTGAGGTCCGCCTTTGTAACCCGCTGGAGCTGGAAGAGCACAAAGGTCTGGTGTCTACTCCCATCTGACACAAACAGGTCTAATGGATAAGAAAAGGGGTGGCCAGGCATTGTGATGGAGGGAGGAAGGAGAGGTTGCTTCTGAGTTAGAACCGCCTGCATTCCCAGGATCCTTTGGAGCTAAGATGGTGTTTCCCATTGGGGTGGACGGTGTAACGTGCCACCCAGGGCCTCCTTCAGGCTGAGGACCTGTTCCTCTGGCTACTGGGAGTGCTCCCAGCGGACGGTCCTCAGCTGGCCCCAGTAGGGACTGCCTCGGCTGAAGAGAGGATAACCGCTGGTGTGGGGGTATAAAGGCCCTGTCTCCTCACTCCAGCTCAGGACAATGCAGGGCCCTCCCAGCTTCAGAACTCCTGTAAGATGGACGCCGCCTTCCTTGAGGCTGCACCATACTCACCTTCTCCCCCGCCCCGTCTTGCTTCCGTCCCTTCCTTTCCACAGCATCTTGCATGGCTACTGCCAACTCAGAGTCTGGTTTCCAGAAAACCTGACCTTCAACACCCTGGATGGGTTGTGGGCCCCAGGGCAAGTGAGTCAGTGTGGATTATCTTAGATCTCTCCTGTGGGGACCCTGGAAAGGTCAAATTCCCTTAATCCTTAAAAAAACAAAAACTTAAAAAAACAATTATTGCGTGCCCTCCGTGTAGCAGGTCCATTGTAATTCCTCAGGAGGTTGTATAAAGCCAGAGGTTTGTGCCATCGGTTTTGGAGCCCTCTGAGAGTGCTTGTCTGGTTTGCTTACTCTAAACTCTGCTACAGGAGACCCTTCTGTGCAGCCCAAGTGTAACTGGGCTCATCACTGCAGGAGCAGACTAAATAGCACAACTGACTCTTCCAAAAGAGGGTAGCCTTCAGAGAGGTGTTCTTCTAGTTAGGTGTTCTACTTTTTCACTCCCTCATTAATTCTATGTAGTTAGCACTGTTACGTGGAAGGACATGCTTATCAGCAGTTCACCTGTTTTGTTTTATTCTTTCTATTGGTTTTCCTATAGGGCAGTCTTTTCTTATTTTTTATTTTTAAAAAAAGATATTTAGATTACATAAATGTGACATAAAAATATAGGGATTCCCATATGCCCCGCTCCCCACACCACCCACATTTACCCACATTAACAACATCCTTCATTAGTATGCTGCATTCATTGCAATTGATTTGGAGCATTGCCACCACGTGTGGATTATAGTTTACGTTGTAGTTTACACTCTCTCCCACTCACTTCTGTAGGTTACGGCAAGATATACAATGGCCTTTATCTGTTGTTGCAATGTCATTCAGGATAATTTCCAAGTCCCGAAAATGCCCCCATATTACACCTGTTTTCCCTCTTCCTCCCCTCAGAACCTCCAGTGTCCACAGTCTCCACATTAATGATATGATTTCTTCCATTGCTAGAATCATAATAGGTCTATAGTAGAATACCAGTAAGTCCACTCTAGTCCATAGTTCATTCCCCAATCCTGAGGATTCTAGTATTGTGATGCAGGCAGTCTTGATGAACCTGCATGTAAAAATGAACTTATGCATTTCAGATATCTGAACTCATGTGTCCAAGCCACTGATATAAAGAAGGGTCACTGCACATTGGAGGTGACCTTTGAGGTGGCAAGTAGAAAGGAAGGCTGGGCCAAGCAGAGCAGAGTGCAGTTGACAAGTGTCACAGTTCCCGATCACACCTTTTGCTAATCTTCATTCTTTTTTTTTTTAAATCCCATTGGCTTCTTTCTCACATATCTAAGCATTCAAAAAAACCTTTCATATTTATTCATCTTAATTTATTCAAACCGATACTGGAGACCTGCAGTGTAGCAGGCATAGTGAAGCGCTCTGGGGATAGCAGGATGAGTAAGGCATGGTGCCAAGGAGCGCATGGTCTTACAGAATTAATGTTATCTCTAGTTGAGCCATACAAATTGTAATGGTCTTACAGAATTAACGATCTCTCAAGTTAAACCTTACAAACTCTAATTTTTGTTTTCTTGAAAAATGGGGAAACTGAGGTGTAGGAAAGTATTTCGAAGAAAAAGTATTCATTTATTTGAAAGCTTAATGCTGAAGTGTCTTTATTATAATTCAAACATGTTTGCATTTTTTATTGCATGTTTGAATAAAATGGCAACATGCAGTCACTGGTAACTAGATTGGTTAAAATTCTAAGATATATTTAATGCATATGAAAGATAATGTAAAACTGAGGAGGAATACTATTTTTGTTAGAAAAAAGCAAGGCATATTTTTCTAGGCACTTCAAAAAACATATCAGAAGATACTTCAGGAAAAGGAAAGTGCTTTAGAAGCAAAATACCAAGCAATGGAGAGAGCAGCTACATTTGTACATGATAAAGTTAAGAGGTGATTTAAGGTAAATTCCTTATATTTCTTACATCCAAAGTGATAGGACATAAAAAAGTATGCTAAAATTTTTTACATATAATATGGTGACGATTATAGAGTTAAATTGTGTAAAATTTGTAAAAGGAACTCAGGTAAAGTACTCATTTTTGAGTTGGAAATGGCAAACTTGAGAGAGTTCCAAGGAAAAGGTGTAAATGTGAACATTTTAATAGAGATTTGGAATAAAAGAAGTTTTTCCGTATTGGGGGGAGGCATTTGGAAATGTTCAGAGGGGTTTTCATGGGGGTGGCTCTACTGGCTTTTAGTGGGAGGGAACAATTCGCTAAACACGGGGCAGTGATCAAGACAGCCACCCACCCCGGGCGCACGTCCTGCCTGAACGCCTGCGGGTTCCAGTTCTGAAACAGTAACTCACAGGAACTGGGATTATTCATCCTACAAAAGAGGAGTTTGAGGACCAGATGAATACGGTTCATGAATGAAAAATTTTTCCCTTAAAAGTTGATGACATACATTTTGATTATGAAAAAAGAAGATTTCAAATTAAAAATTATCCTCTTGAAGATTTTTAGAGAAACCAAGGAAAATGAAATTCAGGACTTACTGAGAGCCAAACGAGAGTTGGAGAGCAAACTTCAGAGGCTTCAGGCTCAGGGGATCCACGTATTTGATCCCGGAGAGTCTGATTCAGATGACAACTGTACAGATGTTACTGGTAAACTTATTTCCTATTTATGATAGTTTGAGCTTTCAGAATAGCTGTGATGGTACTGTAGAGCCAACTCTGACTCCTGCTATACTCCTTTTACTTAGCCAGGTGAGATTTCTTCCACTGCTGTTACAGTGGAGCTCCTCTCCCCACCTCCCTCCTCTCTCTCTCTCTTTTCAGCTCCTTCTTTCAGTTCCAGATGGTGTGGCAGCTCTTCTCACAGAGTCCATGAAGTCTTCAGGAGCCAAGGTTCCGTCTGTCTGTCTTGGTGCTCTGCCAACCTTTTAACCCATAGTTTTTCTCTCTGGTCTGAGCTGCTCCAGGCATCTGCCTCTTAAACACCTTGCTTTCCCCGAAGCTTCAACCTGGGAGATACACAGAGCACTTCTGCTCAAATCCCATTGACCGGAGCTAATCCTAGGAGGATTGCCAAGTCTAACTGTTAGCTGGGCAGCTATTGTCCAACTAAGATTTGGGGTTCCATTACTAGAGAAAAGAGGGGAGAATGAATATTGAAGGACAGTTAAGTCTCTGTCACTTAATTTTTCCACATAATGATGCATCCTTTGCAACTATCATTTAGATTATCGGTGTATTTCATTGAATGGTTTCCAGTGCAGTTTAGTGGAGTATTAAAAATGTTTTTATATTATAATTCTGTATATACAATATATTTTTTTCTGAAATAAAGCCTGAAATTATGGAATGAAAAGTTTCATTGTATCCCCCAAAATCTTAATAAGGTATGAGTGATACTGAGACAAGAAGATGATTTTACTTCAATGCAGTGAAAAATGCAGGCATTCTCCCATTTATAAAGAACTGCAATTATATCCTTACAAAGTAAATGCATTTTGGAATGAAATATGGCAACTGAAACGTCCTTCTTTTTTTCTTGTAGGTACCGGGGCCAGGGATTTAACTCAAGACCCTGTATATGGGAAGCCGGCACTCAACCACTGAGCGACAAGGACTCCCTGACAATTCCCTTTTTATTTGCGTTTAGTACCACTGCCATCTGACCAGTGTCATGGGATTTTCACACTAACTTTTGAGGAAAAAAAAAAAGAATCGATTTTTACTGATCGGAATTACTGAGAAAATGCTTTTTTTTTTTTTAAAAGATTTATTTATTTATTTAATTCTCCCCCCTCCCCCGGTTGTCTGTTCTTGGTGTCTATTTGCTGCGTCTTGTTTCTTTGTCCGCTTCTGTTGTTGTCAGCGGCACGGGAAGTGTGGGCGGCGCCATTCCTGGGCAGGCTGCACTGAGAAAATGCTTTTATGGACCACATTAGTCTGTGATGCTTTTTCAGAATTACAGTGTTGTAGTTATCTTGGATCTCTTGTTTTTTTCCTTTCTGGTTGTTTCTTCTTCATATTTTGATTTAAATAGGAAATTCAAATATCTTTAAATAGTAGTCTCATTTTTGCCAGAGATTTAGCTTAAATAACAGCTACTTTATAGTCAAGTATGCCATGTAAATATTCTGTTGAACAAATTATTTTTAAAAATCATCAGCATGCTCACACGTAACTACTAATTCAGACATCAATTTTGTTGTGCTTGACGGTTAAAAAGGATGCACTCCCTGCCATGAAGAGCCTATATCCTAATAAATTGCTAATCTTAATAACTAATGTGTTAATACAATTTATCTTTGTAGTTCTTTCCTTCACATTTTACATTAATACCTAAACTGTCCAGTTAGAAATGGTTTTTAGAAATTTTTTGTGGGGGTATTTTTACCTCCTCTCTGTTATTAGAATGCCATGCTGGGGAGCGGACTTGGCCCAGTGGTTAGGGCGTCCGTCTACCACATGGGAGGTCCAGGGTTCAAACCCCGAGCCTCCTTGACCCGTGTGCAGCTGGCCCATGCGCAGTGCTGATGCGCACAAGGAGTGCCCTGCCACGCAGGGGTGTCCCCCGCGTAGGGGAGCCCCATGCACAAGGAGTGTGCCCCGTAAGGAGAGCTGCCCAGCGCAAAAGAAAGTACAGCCTGCCCAGGAACAGCACCACCCACACGGAGAGCTGACGCAGCAAGATGACGCAACAAAAAAAACCACAGATTCTTGTGCCTCTGACAACAACAGAAGTGGACAAAGAAGACGCAGCAAATGAACACAGAGAACAAACAACTGGGGGGAGGGGAGAGAAATAAATAAAATAAATCTTTAAAAAAAAATGCCATGTTTTCTTGTTTCTTTTCATTGTTCTTTTTTTAATCACCACTTTGATTTTGAGATGATAACTAGAATTATGTTTTTTTTTTAGAATTTTGCCAATAGTGAGTGGCAGAGTACTTTCAAAATCATTAAAATTTGGATATTTGTTACATCGGTAATAGTCTAGTATTTTTAAAATTAGAATCCCGTTCATTATGTGTGGTAACGTTTTGAACACTCAGTGATTTGGTTTTCTCAAGATGACATCTCTTGCCTTCTCAGCGGCCGGCACACAGTGTGAGTGCTGGGCTGGGGGAGCCCTGGGAAGTGCGGCCTCCGTGGGGAGCACGCTCCAGCTCCAGCAGTCCTTCAGAGGCCCCGAGTTCGCCCACAGTTCTGTAGACGTGGACGGGCCCTTTGCAAACGTCAGCAGAAGTAAGGACACACGCTGTTCCCAGTGACCTCAGCTGGTGGCCGAGCAGGTGCTGCAGTCTTGTTCTGGGAGGACCACTCTCAGCAGAGCATGAGTTTTGTGTTCTGAGTGCCTTCCCTTGACAAACATGCCCTGGCTGGGTGACGACCGGGGTGATGAGCTGTGCAGTTCACATCTGCATCAGACAGTGCTGCAGCCAACCTAGACGGCCAGGGGTAGCACCTGAGCTCTGGGCAGAATTCTCAGGTGTTCAGGTTGAGCAGCAAGAGCATACCAAAGAGAAGAAGACACAGGAGTTTCTCGTCCTTCCCTGTGCTTCTCTGAAGGCGTTGGGTGGTAGAGCTGCTGAAGGAGCTGAAATAAAAAGCTGTGTTAGGTAGTACTCTTAGTCGAGAGTCTATCTAGGCAGGATTGCGGGAAAATGGTGACACAGTGACAGGCAGAGCCGAATGCTGTCACAAAAACAATGGGGAAAAGGTCAAAAGCTGTCTGGGGACCTGCTTTGGGGGTCAACAGATCAGGACAGTGCTGGACCACTCCCAGGAGGGCGAGGGACAGAGAGAGCAAGACGCCAGAGGACAAAGGTGGTTCCCAAGCCCCATGGTGACTCCCCACCCCCAAGGTATTCAGCTGGGATAACAGCCCTGGCTCAGTGCGGCCAGCTGAGAGGGACAGGCATCTTCCTTGCTGTCAGCCATTTCAAGCGAAAAGGGACGGGAGGTCGGAGTGCTTTTATCAGTGAGTTAGGCCAGCAGAGCCCACTTGGGATCTCTGATCTGGAGATTCAACACGGGAACCCCTACGTGGAAAAGTGCTCTGACTAGCGTCATCTGCTGGCTGGTTGGGAAATTGCAGGGACAAAAACTCCATGTTTTTTTAAAATCCAAACCCCTGGGAGAAAATCTGAGCCTCACTAGTGAGTCCCTGGCCCAACTCTGAAAACTTAAGCTGGGAAATTTTAAAGACTGAGAATAAGTTGGACCAAATATCAAGGAAGAACTGTGAAAATAATAAAGCAATATGGAAGAGAGAGAAATTCACCATCAGAGTAAATTCACTAACATATGCCTAGACATCAGCAAAAAAACTACAAGCCATACTAGAAAACAGGAAGAGATGGCCTAGCCAAGAGAAAAAAACAAATATCCTGAAAAGATACAGGATTTAAGACAATTATTTGATGACAATCGCACAGCTCTCTTAAATCAATATAAAAATTTGAAAGAACATATGGCTAAAAAAAGATAAAGGATATTAAGAAGACACTGGGTGAGCATAAAGAAAAATTTGAAAGTCTACAAAGAAAAGTAACACCTTATATTAATGAAAGACAATGGAAGTGATTAAAAATATATTAGAGGGAAGCAGACTTGGCCCAGTGGATAGGGCATCTGTCTACTACATGGGAGGTCCGCGGTTCAAACCCCGGGCCTCTTTGACCTGTGTGGAGCTGGCCCACATGTGGTGCTGATGCATGCAAGGAGTGCCATGCCATGCGGGGGTGCCCTCTATTAGGAGAGCCCCATGCACAAGGAGTGCGCCCCATAAGGAGAGCTGCCCAGCGTGAAAGAAAGTGCAGCCTGCCCAGGAATGGTGCCACACATACAGAGATTTGACGCAGCAAGATGACGCAACGGAAAGAAATACAGATTCCCATGCTGCTGACAGCAACAGAAGCAGACGAAAAGAAGAACATGCAGCAAATGGACACAGAGAACAGACAACTGGGGCGGGTGGGGAGAAGAGAGAAATAAATTAAAAATATATTAAAGGCACATAAGAACAGACTTGATCTGCTTGAAGATAGAATAAGTGATTTGGAAGACAAAACATCTGAACTGGAAAAGATAGGCAAAGAGAAAGAGAAGAAAAGGTAAAAGTGGGACAGGGTCTCAGGGAATTGAATGACAATGTGAAATGCAAAAACATATGCATTATTGGTGTTCCAGAAAAAAGGGGCAGAAAGAATATTTGAGGAAATAATGACTGAAAACTTCCCTACCCTTATGAAAGACATAAATATCAATTTCCAAGAATGACAATGCACCCCTAACATAAAAAATCCAAATAGTCCTACCCCAAAACACCTACTATTCAAAGGGACAAATATCAGAGATAAAGAGAAGATTTTAAAGCAGCAAGAGAAAAGTAAAGCATCACGTACAAGGGAACCTTGGTAAGATTAAGTGCCAGCCTTTCCTCAGAAACCATGGAGGTGAGAAGAAAGTGGTGTGATGTATTTAAGGTACTGAAAGAGAAAACTGCCAGCTAAGAATTCTGTATCTGACAAAGCTGTCCTTCAAAAATGAGGGTGAGTTCAGTGTCTTCAAAGACAAACAGAAGGTGATGGAATATGGTACCAAAAGACTAGAATTACAAGAGATACTAAATGGGTGCTCCCCTAATAGGGGGCACCCCTGCATGGCATTGCACTCCTTGCATGGAGAGCTGACACAGCAAGATGACGCAACAAAAAGAAACACGGATTCCTGTGCCGCTGACAACAGAAGTGGACAGGACAAAGAAGATGCAGCAAATAGACACAGAGAACAGACAACTGGGATGGGGGGGGGAGAGAAGTAAATAAATAAATCTTAAAAAAAAAAATTTGTTTTGTGAAGGTTTTTGTTAGAGATTTATATTTCAGGATGAATATCACTTCTAGAAATAGTAATATATTTAATAGCCAAAAATGGTTTTTACACTAGGTAAGGAATATTTTCATTTCACTGAGGTCTGATACTTTGAACATTTTTCTCTTGTTTTACCTATTTTACTTTTAAAAAAATTTTATATGATATGAACAAGCTGAACATTTTAGGGAAAAGTCCTTTTAAATTTGTCCTAGAGCCACAAGGAGAAAAGGCAACTTGGTAATTAAAGAATTTTTTTCATTGAGTTTGAACCAGAGGAAGAGAGCATCTTAGAATAACATAATATAGGTGCATAAACCTCACATGTAGGAGCTCCATTTTAAAATGGCTTCTGAAAAAGGATAATAATTTTCTTGTTCTTATATGTTTAAATGACAGTATTATTAAAAAGAATAAATTAGTAAATTTTGTAAAGTTCATTTGAAGGTCAGACATTAGGAGATGGATTTTAACCTGGTTTGATTCTTTTTGTTTTTAAAGGGTTAAAAAGGGAACAAAAGAAATTTAGTTAACTTTTTTTTTGTCTTTATTTTTTTAATAAAATTAACATTTTATATTAGGTACAAATGCAGAAAAATTCTTCTCCTTAAAAGCAAGAAAAATTATTTTTATTTTCTAAGTTGCTGATAAAATTCAAACATAGCATGTTTGTTATAATTTAAAGGGCTATGTGCAATTTTAAGTACCTGTTGAAGTGGTTTTGCATTGGGGTTGGTAAATATCTGCAAGTTAATTCTGTTTCCTAATCTTATGAACCACTTTTGGGTATATGTTCACTTTGCTAAAATATCTCATAATCATTTTCACACACAAAAAAAACTTGTATTTTTAGAATGTGGTACTATGTGGAAATGTGTAGTCTTAATAACCATTAGATTAATTCAGTGTGACACTTAAAAGAATGGTGATTTACTTTTTAAAAGAAAAGTCTTTATTTTTCACACTCAGTATATTGTTCCAGAATCACAGATTATGCTTACTTGGTGATTGCTTTTCTTTCTGTGTTTGCTCCAGTATGGATTTGCCCTTTTACGTAAAAGGGCTCTACAGTTGGAAGAGCTCACTTTAAGTAAAGACACAGCTGATAACGCCCGGACGCTCAATGAACTAGGCGTTCTCTACTATCTCCAAAATAACCTGGAGTGAGTACCACGGTGTGGGGTAATGAAAACATGTATCCATTTGTCTCTTAGATGCAAGGCTATTTTCCATTTCTCTCGAAAAAATTGATAACAGCTAGAAAAAAACTCATAAAAACCATGCGAAATTTCATATATTTTCTCTACTTTCACATTGTTTCCTTAGTACTTAGAAAGTTATTCTGTAGCTTCTGTAGTATGTTTTATGTATTTATGAAAAGTGAAATTTGAGATTAGTGGAGAATAAAGACAAGAATGTAGATGGTTCTTGGTTTTATTCTTTAGCTTATTTGGATATAAAAGACTCAAAATGACATTTATATGTACAATTTCTGAAAAAAATATTTTTGGACGTCTTTAGATGTCTGAAAAATGTAACAAATATTTATCCCCACTTCACAGAAGTTTCTTTCTTTAAAAACTATTAAGTACTAACTTCAAAAGGAGAGGAAGTGAGATCTAATATTAAAGTTTTAATAAGTTTAGTTAGGAAAATATTCATGGAGTTTGTCTTTTAGGAGAAGTGGAGAACTGAGTCAGTCATCCATTTAGTTTAGGCCTTCAAAGTAAGAAGAAAAGCATTTTTAGGTTTTGGAAAAGGGCAGGAAGGGATGGGGTGGGAAAGGACAGAGAGAATCTTGAGCTTAATCCTTTAACTATCTTGGATTTAAGAATGAAAAATGTATCATTTCTCTACGTAACGACAGCGAGTGATTCTGACCTCTAGAGTATAAATTAAACCATTTTGGGTTTTGTTCATAGAACAGCTGAACAGTTTCTAAAGCGTTCCTTAGAAATGAGGGAGAGAGTGCTAGGACCAGACCACCCTGACTGTGCCCAGTCTCTGAATAATCTGGCAGCTCTATGCAACGAAAGGAAACAGTACGATAAAGCAGAGGAACTCTACAAAAGAGCTTTAGACCTTCGGAGACGAGCATTAGCTCCTGATCACCCTTCTTTGGCATATACAGTGAAGCATCTTGCAATTTTATATAAGAAAGTGGTAAGTAATCCTTGGCATGCTTACATGTGTCTTATGAAAGAATAATTAAATCATAATTACTATAAGCAAAATAATTTATATGATCTTTTCAATCATAATGACTTAATTTTTTAACAAATACCTGAGTAGAACATTTAAAAATATTTCAGACTAAATTAAGATACTGGTTTCTTGTTTTGTTAAAATACATTCCAAATACAAATGCATTCATCTGCAGTCTAATTAGAACTCATTTGTATACTACATTTCGGAAGTTCTAGAATTCAAACAGTATTAAATTTGCTGTGCAGAGCAGCCATGGACATAACAAATCACTCAATTGTCAGGGCTTAGGTCTTTGCAGTTGATTAAGGGAGAATTTCCAGTTCACTATTTTTTTTCAAAGATTTATGTTATTTATTTATCTCACACACACACACCCCCCTTGTTTGCGCTCGTTGTCTGCTCTCTATATCCATTCGCTGTGTGTTCTTCTGTGTCTGTTTGTCTTCTCTTCTCGTCTTCTCTTCAGTAGGCACTGGGAACCGATCTCTCCAATGGGGGAGGGAGGCACTCGATCACTGGAGCCACCACAGCTCCCTGGTTTGTTGTCTCTCGTTGTATTTCCTGTGTCTCTTTTTCGTTGCATCGTCTTGTTGTGTCAGCTCTCCGTGTGGTCCAGCTCACCATGCTGGCCAGCCTGCCTTCACCAGGAGGCCCCAGGAAGCGAATCCAGGACCTCCCATATGGTAGGCAGGAGCCCAATCGCTTAAGCTACATCTGCTTCCCCGAGTTCACTCTTTCTTGAATTTTCTAAATGAAATGTAACCATTCTTTGCCACAGAGGTCTAGCCTGAGTAGTGCTTGGAATTTTTATAGCCATTCTAAAAAACAAAACCCAGCTAAGTCTGCTGTCATTCAGTGCAGCCACAGAGCTGCAAACTCTCCTTATTCTTTGTGGGACCCTTGTTGGCACTGAAGTGGACACTGCTATCATGTTACCAATTCCACCCAACTCTCAATAACAGGAAGTAGCTAGGAGAGTCTGGAAGGGGTTTAAAGGGAGAGATAAGTGGAAAATGAGTTTTTATGATGCTGTATCTGACTATGTACAGTAGCAAATGACTGACATTTCTCTAACCAGGAACAGTGAGAAGTAAATTGGTGATGCTAAAGGGCTTTCTGAATCATCAGAAAATGTTTTCTTATTCATATACCTTTACTTTTTAATTTATCCCTATATAACCTATTCTTATATTTTATTCTATAAAATTAACTGTTGAACTGAGAAGAATGCTTTTACTGAGATTTTTTTCCTTCAAATCGTTTTTTAATACCAAATTTTATCTTAACAGCTTTCTGATCAGATAGTTTTTATTGCCTTAACATTTTTTCCCTCAGATTTCACTGTCATTTTTTAGGGGAACCTTGACAAGGCTATACCTTTATATGAGTTGGCTGTTGAAATTCGACAGAAATTCTTTTGGCCCAAAGCATCCTAGTGTGGCGACTGCTTTGGTGAATTTAGCTATTCTTTATAGTCAAATGGTAAGTTCCCCCATTTTGATTATTTACAAATGAATGATATTTTGTTATAAACTAGAGAGAAACATGAATTAGGTATGGCACATTACAAATGATTAAAGAAAATTTAGATTTATTATTTATCCTCTAATGCTTCAATACTTGAGACTACCGAAGATGGTTCCTTCCTCTGTGTAAAACACCAATTGAGTGTTTAGTTTAGGATATGAGCTTAATATTTTAAATACTGGAGATTCCTAATGCCTATATATAATGTCTTTACACTTGTAGCATTTTCCTGTGATAGGTAAAGAATAGACGTGGTACTCACTGGGCAGTCAAGAGAGGTTTGTGCTTATGTTTATGGATTAAGGTCAAATGGTTACAAAGTCAGGTCTAAAACTCAGATTTTTGGCTATTATACTGCTTCTCATATTATGATTATTTATAAATTAATCTATGGATATTAACGCTTAAGTGCTTACCACAATAGGTCAGCTTAATCTAGAATAATTTCAGAAACCCACTGTGTTCAAGTAAGCATTACTGCTTTTTTTAAATATGAAAAAACACATTGAAGCCTTGCCATTATATGAAAGGGCATTAAAGATTTATGAAGACAGCTTAGGTCAGATGCATCCTCGAGTTGGAGAAACATTAAAAAATTTAGCTGTGCTTAGGTAAGAATTTTTTCACTTTCCTCCTATAGCCCCACTCTCTTTTAGAGCAGCTTTGATTCCTCTTAGAACAACACAGAGTATTTATTGCTGAGTATGTTTTTTTCTTGGGGTGCATTTTGTTTTTGTTTTTGTTTTTTGCTGGTCTACTTCGAGATACTAAAGTAGTATCCAGAGGTGAAATGTTGGCTGTACAATATTCTGTAGAGGAGTATATCATGGCAAATAGTGAAGGATGGTTTACATTCGTAACTAACTGGCTGTGGGGGCAAAGTGGTCAATCTGACATCCTCGGAGCTAATTTACCATGAAGCATGTTTGACTTTTGCTTCCTTATTTGTGTTTATGTGAGGATAGAGGGAATACCTTACCTCCCCTTGCAAATTCCCTACATCCATTACTATATTGTCTTAATGGTGTCTATAAGAGGCTCTCTAGTGTTCCACAGCAGTACAGATGGAAAGGAGAAGAGTTTGGTTATTTTATGTTATTGGTCAGCTGAAAAAACCTCTAATTATTGACAGCTTGTTTTTCTGTACCCTATAAGATCATTTAGATTAAGAGGTTATGTCAATTTTCATTTTAAGAATTTTTTTAAATCAAAGCTATGAAGGAGGAGATTTTGAAAAGGCTGCTAAGCTGTATAAAATGGCAATGGAAACAAGAGGCTGAAACATCACTTTTGGGTGGAAAAGCTCCTTCATGACACTCATCAAGTGGAGGCACGTTTAGCTTAAAAACAACTCATTCTCCTGAAGTTTTTCTTCAAGGACAAAGGTAACAGCAGCAATCCCAATGCAATGCCAATGCATCTTAGGGTAAAAAAGTAAGAAACATTTAGAACACTAGAATTTAAAGGTTTTTAAGAAAAATTATTTTTACTACTTTGTGACTTAACTGACAATTGTATGAAATTGTATTGCACTACACTTACGTTTGAATCATAATTATACCTGTTTTGTTTAAAATTAATTTTCCTGTAGTATATTTATGGTATCCAAGCATATAGACACAGAATTCTAATGACATGAAGAATGGGTTAGTCTTCTCTGTTCAAGAACTAGCAGGACAGTTGAGCCAAGGAGTTCAATAATTCCACGACTTTCCATCTCTAAAAAGCTATTTTACCTTATTCCTGGTCTTGCTTTTCAGCAGTAGTCTGGCTCTTCTCTCCACCTTACAGAAAACTTTTGAGGACAATATTTGTGAAAGAGTTGCATTGTCTTCAGTGAAAAAACTAGTCACAGGAATCTTTGATTGTTACAAATTTTTTTTTTTAATTCTATCTTTTGTAGTCTACGTTTACCTTGAGCAGATTGGGCCAAGCTTTTCCTTTGCTCTTGACAGTCTGCATTTTTTCAGTATAGTACATATCTACATAATGTCTGAAGTCTCATAAGTGAAGTAAAGGTCAAGTTCTTCGGCATTTTTGACCTTTCCCCAAAATTGGATGTGATATTCACTATCTTTTTTTAGTCTAAATCTGTTATTTACCTCAAATGCAAATGAGTCTGCCAATTTTATATTGAAAATTAAGTATTTTTATATAGTTTATAAATGTTACATTTTGGATACTGTTTTGTACCAATTGATGTATTTATATACAATAATTTTTACAATTTTCAATAATTGAAATACCTGTAAGATTCTAATATGTGTTAATTATAAAGGTGAAAGATATAGCAGCCAAACTTTACTGCTTTTAAATGAAAATGCAATTTTAAGTCCTCTTTTTTCACTGCAATTTATACAAAAGGACTAAAGTTTGCACAATTAATTTTTAAGTTCTCTGCCACTTAAAAAAATTTTTTTAATGCACGATTATTTAAAAATACATACTTGAATGTGTCCAGTACTTGCTGAGTAATAGCCTCAACTTGAGGAGCTTGGGTGACCCCACAGGGTTTTGAATTTTTTTTCTTTTTAAAGTTTTTATTCCAGTACCATATATACAATCTAAAAATTTCCTTTTAACCACAGTCAAGTATATAATCCATTGCTGTTAATTATATTCACAATATTGTGCTATCATTACCAAAACATCATTCCTCCTAGATAGAAACTTACATTTTAAGCCTTAACAACTTATTCCCTATTCTTCCCTGCCCTTTGGCAATCTGTATTCAGAAAGTTAAGTATAGAATTACCATATGATTTGGCAATCCCACTTCTAGGTATATACCCAAAAGAAAGAAGGGATTTAAAAAGATATTTGCACACCAACGTCCATAGTAGCATTTTTCACAATGGTCAGAAGATGGAAGCAAGGGAAGCAACCCAGGTTATTCATCAGCCAAAGGGGTGGTGATGCAAAGTACTAAAAATCTGTTGACTTTTGTAACGGGTATTTATTTGGGGTGGAAGCTTAGAGTTACAAGGCCCTAAAGAGTCCAACTCAAAGCTACTTCCTCACCAAACTGTTACCACGTGTTGAAGCAAGATGGCGGGCACTATCTGTGAGGGTTCAGTCTTCCTCTTCCTCTTAAGACTCTGTGGGCCCAGCTTCTTCTAATCTCAACTGTAGACTGGAGGGCTCGTTTCTTTCCCAGCTCAGCTGCTCTGTTCTCTTCACAAGGTCAGGTAGACTACCAGGCTCATTTCTCTTCCCAAGCCTCTGCTACCCACGGGCCAGTCTCACTTCCTGTGTCCTTCTCTGTCTACTTCCATGTTCTTGATTGAGCGTCCCTTTACATAGACCACCAAGGGGGAGGGGACTCAACCCTGCGTTCCCTAATGATGTGGTCAAATCAAAGGCCGAATCTTGATTTAATCAAGTAAAAGTGAAAGTGCAGAATTTAATACAAAGGGGCATCACACCCAGAGGAACAGACCAGTTTACAAACATAATCAATATTTCTTTGGAATTCATAAATATCAAACTGCCACACTGTCGAGCAGCTGATGAATGGATAAACAAAAGGTGATATACACACATACAGTGGAATATTACTAAGCTGTGAAAAGGAACAAAATTTTGATACATGTGACATGGATTAAGCTTGAAGACATCATACTGAGTAAATAAGGCATACACAGGACAAATATTAAATGATCTCACAGATGAGAAATAATTACACTAAGCAAATTCGTGGAGTCAGAAACCTGAATACCAGGGGCTGAGGTGGGGCTAGGAAACGGGGAGTTAATGTTTAATTGGTACAGTTTCTGTTTGGGGTAATAGAAAAGCTTTGATAGTGGATGGTAGGAAAAAATACATGTCAGTCTCTGTAGGTGTGCCAACACTTAAGAAATTAAACTAAATGAAGTAAAATGTTCAAAAGGTAGCCTACGTGATATGATCTTGAGCCTAAATTTTCTATCTCTTTCTCCTCAATACGGTGATTCCAGATATATGTTCAACTGATGCAATCACTTCTTTTCCTTGGTCAGTGCAGGAAAAATATAATTTGTATTTCGTGAAAGTAGCTTTACATGTCTATCCACAAGGATAGCTTTACAAACTTCCAATGGTATTTTTTAAAAATTTCATTTTTTCCCTTCCCCTCCTGCTGCGGCTTTTTTGCGTGCTGTCTGCTGTGTACATTTGCTGTGCGTTCTTCTGTGTATTTATTATTCCCCCCACCTTGTGGCTTGCTTGCTGTCTGCTCTGTGTCCATTCACTGCGCACTCTTCTGCGTTTTTGCTTTTCTCCCTTTTTGTTGTGTCGCCTTGCTGAGATGGCTCCCTGAGGGCACTCCATGGCGCTTGTAGGCCAGGAAGTGCTCCACAGTTCCCTGGGCCAGCCTGCCTTCGCAAGGAGGCCCCAGGACGCAAACCCAGGACCTCCCATATGGTAGACGGGAGCCCAACTGATTGAACCACAGCTGCTTCCCTCCAATGACATTTTAACTTGCATTTCATCAGGAAACCTTTGAGGAGCTTGCTTTATAGGTTAATTTTATTTATTTTTTCCTTTTTTAAGGTCTTTGAATTTTAATTTTTAATGAGATATGATTCCTGCATGGTTTGTTTCCTCAGGCATTGTCCATAGGACTTGAGAAGCTGTAGAATTATGTAGGTGCAGGCTCAAGGCCCAGCTTCATCTCCAACATTGTGGAATGGGACTGTCCATCACTGGGCAGAGCCTTATGCTCCCCTGCGCCACCTGGACAAAGCCGGGGGAAAGTGACCTTTGGGGTATCCATGTTGGAATATAGGTTAATTTTAAATTCATTGTAGGTTAGTGTAGCACTAGGAACTTTCTTAAAGAGAGCAATTCCAAACACAATGGGTAGATGCTTGCTAACTCTAATCAATAAGATTTATTTCCCTACCTTCCCACCCTGCATTTGAGGATTGCATACTATTTTATTGTCCCTGATCCTCAAGCAACACACCACAAGGGATACTGGAAAAAGGAAGAATATAGCATCAGATTGTTCATGCTTCACCCTCTCCCTCACCCCTCAAAAAGTCAAAACATTTCACTGATTTAAGTTTTCAGTAAAACTCATAAACACCTACAATAATCCTTTGACATTTATTTACTAGAGAGGAACATGAATTTTAGAGAGTGATTTGGTTGGGGAAGGGAGCATGAAGCAACAAAGTATTTTCAAATAGTGTTAACAATTCAGTGAAAATTTATACATTAGTTGATATTGCCTTAAGTTTTATCTGTTTTAAAACATTTTTTTTTAACTGCAAGGGAGTAAATTTAAACATAGGAAATAAAATATATGCCAGTCCGTTATCTACATATTCTTCATCTTGCCATGACATTTTCCACTGTTACCTCAGGTACAGAATCTTCTCATTGTCAAGAAATGAAGGAAAGAACCATATAAAATTCCTGATTTAGGAATATATAATCAGTAAACCTAACCATTCAAGTTAAAGAAATAAAACCATAAAAGTTCTATAAGAAAATATTTGGACTTTTTAAAAATGATTTGGAGTAGGTGATGATTTCTGTAGAATGAAACCCAGAAAACAAAAACTTTCTATCCTGCACTCAGGGCCTGGCTAATAGAAGATGCTTAAGTATTTACTGAATGAAGGAAATAAAAGATTATTTCATTTTATGAATCACTAAAACAGATAAAATGCAAATGACATGTCAACAACATTTAAGAAGCATCCTGATTTCAGAGATTAAAATGTGGGAGAAGTGTGTCTTAAAAAATACCTGAAATAGAATACCAAATTCTTAATTTTTAAAATATTTTATATATAACATACATACATTAAAGTATACAATCTTAAATGTACAGACAGCTCAATGAATTTTTACAGGTCTTATATCCAAGTAAGCACTACCAATTTAAGACAGAGTGTTTTCAGTATCCCAGAAGTCAAAGCTGATTCCTTTGAAAAGCTTCTGTTTAGAGGAAAAGTCACATACAAAAGAAAGGACAATAGGAAAAACATTTGTAAATGTATATTCTTAATATATAAGGTTTTACAATATAAATTACTAAGAAAAGACACAACTGAGCAAAGATGACGAGCAGAAAATTTACAGAAAAATATGGGTCTTACAATATAAATCACTAGGAAAAGACAAAACACTGAGCAAAGAAGCATAAAATTTACAGAAATGTAATTGCTAAAACCGTCCTCACAATTAAATAATGGAAATTAAAATGATTAAGTTTTTACCTATTGGAGATTGCCAATTATTAAAGTGTTGGGGAAGCACACTCCTACACTGCGGTGAAATGTTCCCTCTCTGAAGGGGAACTTCTGCGGTATCTGGGAAGACAAATACTGCATTGGGGAGTGGATGTAGCTCAAGGGGTTGAGTGCCTGCTTCCCACGTTCAAGGTCCTGGGTTCAATTCCTGGTACCTCCTAAAAAACAAAACAAAACAAAAACTTCATTAACTCAGAAATTCCTCATCTAAAAGTTCACACAGTACAAAAGTCTAGTATATAAGATATATGCAAGATGTCTGCAGCATTGTTGATAATAGCAAAAAAGTTAAAATTGCTTAAATGTCCACCAATAGAGGGCTGGTTAAATAGGATAACATCCTTCAAAGAATACTTTGTAACCATGTATTTTCTCTCTCTTTTTTTGGTACCATATTACAAAATGTTTTACTTAGGGCATATAATATTGGGATGCCTCATTGTAGCATGTTCCAGTTTGATCTTATTATACTGAAGGCTTAAGAAACAAATAACGAAGCTTATTGAAATTGTAAATTGAGAAAAAATTATGACCTCAGGAAAAATGTAAAGGTGTTCTGCCTTTAATAAAATGATTGTGAGTTGGTTCATAAACTCTTTGACATTAATTTTAACTGAAATGAAACTGTTTTCCTTCTTTTTAGCTATAGTTTAGAAAGGTGTGGTTGCTAGATATGTTTTTCCATAACAGAGATATTACCATGGATAGTATTTAACCACATTCAGATTATTTTTAGTAACAGTTAAATCAAGATAGCAGAAGCAAGTGCTTTCATGTCTAAGTTGCTGTCAAGCCTGCAGAGATTTAAATCTTTTGGTTAATTGGTTCATAAATAAATACATCAGTACCAATATATCACTTAACATGAGCTATTACAAATGAAAGGAGTAAATGATTTTCTTATATATTCATACACACACACAATATGATTTATACAATAGATACACATATAAAATAAAATATTTAAAACAAAATTAAACACTTAAGTGGCTATTTAAAACTGTAAAATTCTTCAGGAAATATTTCCATCAAAAGCAGATAAAGGGAAACAGATGGGGCTCAAGCAGTAGGGCTCCCATCTACTATATGGAGGGTCCAGGGTTCAATGCCCAGGGCCTCCTGGTGAAGGCGAGCTGGCCCACGTGGTGAGCTGGCCCACGCAGAATGCTGGCCCATGTGGGAGTGCCGCCCTGTGCCAGAGTGCCACCCTGTGCAGAGTGCTGTCCCACAGAGGAGTGCCAGCCAATGGGGAGAGCTGGCACAGAAAAATGATGCAATAAGAGACACAAAGGAGAAAAAATGAGAAGATGTAGCAGAAGAGGCAGCTGAGGTGGCGCAAGAGAAAGAGCGCCTCTCTTCCACTCCAGAAGGTCCTAGGATCGGTTCCCAGAGCTGCCTAATGAGAATACAAGCAGACACAGAAAGAATGCACAGCGAATGGACCCAGAGAGCAGATAATGGGGGGTCAGAGGGGATAAAAAAATAAGATAAATCTTTAAAAAGAAAAAAAAAAGCAAGTAAGGTTATTCAGAAAAATTAGCCCCCACTTACTTTAACAGGTTTTGTACTAAGATTCCAGTCACCACTCCCAATGACTCTCATTTCAGAGACTTTTCATCAATACGTGCAGCAACAAGTGGTGGAGCATACTACATGAAAAGGAATAAAAGAAAACACATTTCAAAGGAGGGAAGAAAGGATGAGATATTGCTAATAGCATTCTATTATATTCAAAGTGGTGGGTTTTTTTTCCTGTGAAGTGTACTATATTTTCAATATCCCTAAGAAACTCAGTACCTAACAGTGAAAAACAGCCCCAAATAAATAATGCATACTGCAAAGCAAGCAGATTGTCCAGGAATTATGAGCTGTATATGGCCTAAAACTGCATTTTCACTGAACCCAGACTCCATCCATGTTTGTCTAAGTTCATTACAAGCCTTAGTAAAAACAGGTGAAAACAAAGGAAGAACATAAAGACAGCAAGTAGTAGTTTACAACTATAAAATGTTTTACAGCAAGTATGAAGTGCAATTATTGAGTATGGCATAATGAAATGGATTTTTATGCAGGAGTTTACTTGGTGTGAAAAATCGGGAGAATCAAGTAGGCAGATTGCTACATGTGTTTCCCACATTCATTAAACTTCCATGCCTACCTCACAGAATTTTCCTTTAAATATTAATTTTACTTATTTTGTAATTATATGATTATATTCAAAATTATAAGAAACAAATAAGCAAAGAGAAAAAAGAACTAGAAAAATCACTCTTAATCCCATTATCTAGATATAATTTTGGTGTCTATCCTTCCAGATTTATTTCTATGCATGAAGCATCTGTTTATTTTTAAATGAGAGTATTCTGTACAATTTTGTTTTATATAACTTTTTATTTTTGTTTAATAGTATGTCTGGAAAATTTTTTATTGTTAATATATTTTCATATCAAAGGAAAAAAAAAGTAGTTTACCACAAATTCTTTTCATGAAAAATTCGGGTTAACTAAATGGATTACCAAAGATTCTTAAAATTAATTTTCTGAATATACAAGAAAATACATAAATCTATGAATATAAAATCTTACACAGCAAGAATACTCACTATATTTCTCGTCATTCGAGCTTCAAAATTACCCACACAACTAAGAACTAGGTCAACAAGTTTTTCCTCTTCTAACCCCATTACTAGTCAAAATTTTTATTTGAAAATCTCAAGACAAAATGCATTCCAATTAGACTTTGTTCAGTCACACATTCTTTCAGTAAATGTTTATATGTAAACATTTTTCCTGGTGAATTAACAAGCCTGAGGAAGGGAAAGGGACAGGCAGGACTGGGGAAGGAGAAGGGTCAGAGAAGCTCCCGAGCACCTAACACCTATGAGCGGCGCCAACCCTGCGCTCCTCGCCCCGGCCCCTGATTTAAGGGCCCTTTAGAAAACTGGACGTTTACGCTTAAGGGATTTCACAGGGAACGTCGCCTTCTGGCAGTTCACCAGCTGCAGGGCTTCCTCGAGACTGGCATGATCAACGCCTCAGGTGGAGGGAGGTGGCCTCGAGGCAGAGGCGAGAGAACTCTGGGTTCGTGTCCTCTGCTGGCACGGCAGCAGCAGCACATGGCTGACTCGCGTGGGTTTTTTAAAGAGAAAGGGCGTCTGACCAGCGTAGCACGTAGCCTTGCCCTTCGGGGAACGTAATTCCGATGAGGAACAGGGAAGCAGGGGGCACCAACTGGGGGCGCGCCGTTCACCTGTAGGGGTTGGAGTCCACCACCTCCGAGCTCATCTGCTCCACGCGGGGCCGGACGACCCCTCCGCCGGCGCCCCCCACGGCCCGCCGGCTCCTCTCCTCGGCCAGCTGCCGCTCCAGGGCCTGCACCCGCTGCTGCAGCCGCTCCGCACACTCGGCCACGGCCGGGCCCGCTGCCGCCGAGGCCTTCATCCCGGCCTCCCCGCCGCCCCGCGCTGCCGGCCGGCTCTGCCCACCAGGGTAAGAGAGGAGGCCCCCGCCGGCCTCTCGGCTCAGTCAGGGGAGGGCCCAGCGCCCCGCAGACACGTCTCCACCTCCCCGCGGTTCCGCTTCCGGCGCGTGGCCGCCATCGTGCCCCTCAACGAAACCCCTCCCCGCCGCAGCTTCCGGTGCGTCGCCGCCGTCGCGCCCTCAACGGGACCCCTCTCTTCGTTGGCTTCCGGTTCCCGGGGTCGTGGAGACCCAGATGGGCAAGGCCGGGGTGTAAGACTCCAGGGCCGGGGTCCTAAGCCTCCGCTGCTCCGGCAGGAAAAACGCCAGGCTCTTTTATCCTGGCTGGAGGTTCTGAGGAGCTTTCCTCTGACCCGCACCCTCCAGGCTCTTGCGCCGCCGGCGTTTTACATTTGGGGTGGAGGTCTCTCCCTTCTTGTTCCCCCTTAGCGTTGACCGCCACTTCGCTTTCTTACAAATTGAGGCCTCCAGCTCTGAGGCTGACTGGAAAACCCTCTGGAGTCCGAACACACAGCCGGCACTTCTGGCTTTTCCCAGCGGAGCCGCAGTCACCGCCCGCTGGGCAGTGGTGCCCGCAAAGTGACCGGCTGGAGCCCCCGCCCCGAGACCAGCCCCCGCCCCGCCCCGCCCGCCGGGCGGTGCAGTCGCTGCTGGGGCTGGAGGAAAACGACCCTGGAGCCCCGTGGGGCCTGCGGCCTGCAGCGGCGACAGCCATGGAGCGCGGGAATAGTGGCGAACCCGAGGCGGCCGAAGAGCTGCCACAACACAGGCTGGATCGCAGAGCCCTGGAGGACTACCTGAGCCGGCACCTGCCGGGCTTCAGGGCGGAGCCTGAGGCCGCCGTGACCGTTGCCCAATACAGGTATCCACGCCGGCCTTGGCCGTCAGCAGAACCAAATCTGCCATTGTGGTTTTCTTCTTGAGACCCGGGATGGTCCCTAAATGCACCTCATTCTGATTTCTTTTCCTGCAGTGACACGCTCTGCAGGCGGGTCCCCCCGCAATCCTTTGGGGGATTTACGATTCGCGGGCAATATCGGAAGCGGGATGATATTCAGGATTCCACGGCAAGGAATCCTTATTAAGGAATGGAATTCTGTGCTTCCAGGGTTCACTGAGGCAGTTAAGATTGGATCCTCTGTGGGATATGAAGAAGCCTTCCTTCAACTTTTGTACTGTGCCGTTAGAGTGTTTTTCTGAGAAGCTGTTCTAATTAGGTTATAATTAACGGTATTCCAAGAGACTGCTATGATCACAGCAGCTGGGAGACACGAATTCTAATCCTAGTTCTTCCACTTGGGGCAACAGGTTTTTTTTGTTTCTTTGTTGTTGTTTTAATGAGAGGGTGAAACGAGATGAGACGATCCTAAGAGTACCATTTCCCACCATGAATCTGGCTCTAGTTTGATGTTTTATAATAGAAAATAAATAAAAACATTATTCTCAAGAATAATGTTTTGGTAAACATATTAGTATAAAAAGAGCTCTGGCCTGGAAGACAGAAAACTGGATCTGCCATGTCCTGAATGGGAGTATAAATATGTTACATAAGCTCTCTGAGTACTATTTTCCTAACCAGGTGTGATGCCTGCCTGCCCTTCTAGATAATATTAATGACTAAATGAAGTAGTAGAGGTGAAAGGGCAGGTGCATGGTAATACATTGAATTCCTGTGACATCACTGGCATTTATGTTCCTTATTTCAGTGAAAATAAAATAATAACAGTAAAGGAGATGGATCTGAGAGAGTTTGAGGTGTAGAATTAAAAAGCATTGGGAAGTGGCCATGGATCAACTGATAGATGGTCTACCTACCATATGGGAGGGTCCAGGGTTCAATACTCAAGGTCTCCTGACCCATGTGGTGAGCTGGCCCACCACAGTGGTGCCGTGCCCCACATGCAAGGGGTGCGCTCTGCAAGGAGAGTGACCCTGCATGAAAAAAAAAGCGCATCCTGCCCTGGAGTGGTGCTGCATTTGCGGAGAGCTGACCCAGCAAGATGATGCAACAAAAAAGAGATGGGGGAGGAGAGAAATAAATAAAATAAATCTTTAAAAATGAAAAATAAAAATAAGCACCATGCCCCAGTGAATATTGGAAGGCCAAGGAGAAGGTAGAATTAAGGGATAGCTAAGGTTTCCAGCCGAGAAACCTTTAACTATAAACAACCTGAAACAAGTCAAAGTTCAAACTTCAGATATGCCACTTGTTGTAGTAATCTGGACTAGTTATTTAACCCTTTGAGCATGAAGTCTCACTTTGGTAAACTATGATGGTTATATCTCTGTCCTAGTTTTGTTGAAGAACCGCCTAACTGAAAGACCCTTAATTCTGAATTAGCTTGGATGCCAAATTAACCAGAATCATGCTAGATAAATGAAATTAGCTGTGGCATAAAATTGCCTCCAGAAATATTAGATAAGCTTAATTTAATGTATTTATGGAACTGTGCATCCCACAGAGAATATATGTTCATTTTTTTTTATCCAGGAAAAAGTTTATAAAAATGAAGACACAAAGGCATTCTCAAATTCTGAAGTCTAAATTTAAAAAGACCATATTTTCAGAATATAAATGCCTAAAGTTTAGAAATCAGAAAAGCTAACAAACACATGATTAGAAACTAATTCATGGATTAAAGAGCCAATAATCTATCAAAAATAGAGTTGATCAAAATTGATATAAAAATCAATAACATTTCTGTACTTCAATAATTAAAATGTAATTTGCAAAAAGATAGAAATAATTGCATCAAAAAATGTAAAGTACTTAAATCTAATAAAAGATGTGTAAGACCTTTGTAGAGAAAATTATGAAACTGTATTAGACCTAAAACAAGACTTAAATAAATTGACAGATGCCATGTTCATGGGCAGGAAAATTCAATATTGTGAATTTTCCATCTATAGTAGAATGCGTGAAAAAAATGTATTTATAGGATGGAATATCATATAGCTGTGAAAATGATTAATCTATGTTTATACCTCAAGAACATAGACTCTCAGAACACATGGTGAGCAAAATAGGCAAATCAATGTGATTCCCTTTCTGTAAAGTTTAAAAACATGGACAAATAGGCAACATATTGGATAAAGAGATAAACATTATGGGAAAACTATGAAGAAAAGCAAAGTAATGATAAATAAAAAATTGAGTTACCTCTGAAGGGAAAGGGGCATCTGGAGAACTTCAGAGATGTAATTTTCTCTTTCTTAAAGTGGGTAGTAGAAACACTGGTGTTTGTCATATTATTATTGCTGATGCCTTACAAATTTTGTAAATATGTTTTACCTAATCTAAATTTACCAAAAAATTTGCAAAATGTAGAACAGCTCTTATTGGAAATAGAAAATATGTTGAATTAAAGCATTTTGTTCTTTGTTACAGCAAAACTTTTGAATTGCAGCTGACTGCCTAATAGTTTTCTGGCACTGTTCCAACCTCTGGGGCTGTAACAAACAAAAAAATCCCTGCTTTAATGGAATTTCCATTCTATTTGGAAAAGATAGACAATAAACACAATTTCTTAAAGATTTATTTATTTCTCCCCTCCCCCTTATTGTTTGTACTTGCTGTGTCTGTTCATCTTCCTTGTTTCTTTAGGAAACTGAACCTGGGACCTCCACTGTGGGAGAAAGGCGCCTAATTGCTGGAGCCACCTCTGCTCCCTACTTTGTTCTGTCTCTCATTGCCTTTCCTCCTTGTGTCTCTTGTTATGTCAGCTTGCCATGACAGCTTGCTGTCTTGCTTGTCTTCTTTAGGAGGTACCATGAACCTCTGTTTTCTGCTTTGTTGTGTCTCTCATTATCATTTTCTTCTTTTGTTGCACCAGCTTGCTGCACCTGCCTGTTGCATCAGCTCACTGTCTTCTTTAGGAAGCACTGGGAACCGAAGCAGGGACTTCTTCCCACAGTCACTTTCTAAACTTACATTGTAGTAGAAGTTCATATGGACTATGGAGAAAATAGTTTGAGGGTGATGTAGGTGTTGGGATTTTAAATAGGGTGGCCAGGGAAAGCCATTTGAAGAAGATGGTATTCAGCAAAGACTTGAAGGAGGTGAGGATGCGAGCCATGTGGCTGTCTGGGGGAGGGAACTGCAAGAACACAGGCCCTGAAAGGGATACATACCTGGTGTGTGGAGGGAATCCAGGTCAGTGGGCCTGGAGTAGTGTAAGCAAAGGCAAAAGGGACTCTTTCCACCATTTAAGGACTTTGGCCTTTACTTTGAGCGGAGATAGGGAGACATTAGAGGTTTTTGAGTAGGAAAGGCACATGGTTTGTGTTTTATGAAAGAATCTTTTTGCCTTTTGTGTTGAGAGCTGACTGAAGGGATCAAAGGCAAAAGCACATATATTTGCACCAATCCTGTAGAGAGAGATTAGTGGCATGAACCAGGACAGTAGTGTGGAATAGGTGAGAAGTGGTCATATTCTGGATATGTTTTAAAAGATTGACTGACTGACCAGATCTGCAGTATTTAGAAAAAATAGATAGCTATTTAATTATTGCCTTAATAATTGGAAGTACATGGTTATGAACTGAAGTGGAGATGACTAGAGAAGCAGATTTTGGGGAGAATATAAGATTCAGTTTTGGGATGTTAAGATACCTTTTAGACATCCAAGTGACTGTCAGTCTAGCAGTCAGGGCAGAGGTCTAGACTAGACATACACATTTGGGAGTCATAAACACCGAGAAGGTAGTTAAAACTACAAGCTTAGAGAACTTACCTGGAGAATGAGTCTATATAGAGAAAGAGGAGATCTAAAGACTTAGTCCCAGGCACTCTAACTTAAGTTGGAGAATTGAACCTGCAAAGGAAGGAGTGGCTTAGGGAGGTTGGAGAAAATCTGTTGTTTAGTAACATGGCATTATTAGTGACCTTGAAAAATATTTCAGTTTCAGTGGAAAGGTTGATTAAAGCAGTTTTAAGGTAGTTTCAGAAGAGAGGAATTGGAACAGGTATAAACAACTCTTGAGGAGTTTTTCTACCAAAGGGAAATAGAAATATTATCACAAGAGAGGGGAGTAGGCTCAAGAGAAGGCTTTTATGGTTGAAATAACAGTGTGCTGGTATGCTGATAGTAATTCAAAGAGAGAAAAATTTGTGGAGGAGAAAGGGCTGGAATGAAGCCCTTGAGTAGAAGAGAGTAGACTGAGATCTAGTTCACAAGAGAAGGGGATGTCCTTAGATATGAGTATGACCATTCTGTCAACTCTGGTAGGAAGACAGAATATGGAAATGAATATGGAATATGCTGGTATATGGTAGATGTGATAAGCTATATCTTTGGTCTGGTTTCTTCTACTTAATGTTTTCAAGGAAGACAGAATATGGAAATGAATATGGAATATGCTGGTATATGGTAGATGTGATAAGCTATATCTTTGGTCTGGTTTCTTCTACTTAATGTTTTCAAGGAAGACAGAATATGGAAATGAATATGGAATATGCTGGTATATGGTAGATGTGATAAGCTATATCTTTGGTCTGGTTTCTTCTACTTAATGTTTTCAAGGAAGACAGAATATGGAAATGAATATGGAATATGCTGGTATATGGTAGATGTGATAAGCTATATCTTTGGTCTGGTTTCTTCTACTTAATGTTTTCAAGGTTTATCCATGTTGTAGTATATATCAGTATTTCTTTTCCTTTTTAATGGTTGAATAATATTCCATTTTATGAAGATAATACTTTGCTTACACATTCATCAGCTGAAGAACACTGAGTTGTTTCCACCTTTGGGCTATTATGAATAAACTTTTTTTTTTTAAAGATTTATTTTTATTTATTTAATTCCCCTTCCCTCCCCTGGTTGTCTGTTTTCTGTGTCTTTTTGCTGCATCTTGTTTCTTTGTCTGCTTCTGTTGTCGTCAGCGGCACGGGAAGTGTGGGCGGCGCCATTTCTGGACAGGCTGCACTTTCTTTCGTGCTGGGCGGCTCTCCTTATGGGGTGCACTCCTTGCACGTGGGCTCCCCTACGCGGGGGACACCCCTGTGTGGCACGGCACTCCTTGCACACATCAGCACTGCGCATGGACCAGCTCCACACGGGTCAAGGAGGCCCGGGGCTTGAACCACGGACCTCTCATGTGGTAGACGGACGCCCTAACCACTGGGCCAAAGTCCGTTTCCCGTGAATAAACATTTGTGCATACTTTTTTGTGTGAGCATATATTTTCAGTTCTTTTGGATATATGCTGAGGAGTGGTATTGATGGGTCTTATGGTAACTATTTTTAGTTTTCACTTTATATTTTACCTGGTTCATTTACCATCGTAAAAGATCAGTACTTCATATATGTCTGAAGAACTGCATCATCAAAAATACATCCAGTCAGACATTTGGCATTAAGAAAATATTTTAAGGTTCATTACAATTTGACTCTTTTCAACTTCTCCAATAAAATAGTCCCATATCAGTAAAGACAACGTAGCTTGAGGTGGTTGCATTTCCTGAGTATTGGCAAATCTCTGCTTTCCCATGCTAGAAGGCACCCCCCATAGGGTTAGGTGATGCCAAAATCAGTGCCCTTTGATATGATTGCTGAGGAGGATGGGCCTGGCTACTAGGAGAAAGTTGTAGGCACCAGAGCTGCTCTCACTCTTTTTCTTTGGAGATGGTGGTTTAAGCTAGGGAGAAACAGTTATCTCAAGCTTTGAGCAATTACAAATACAGCTGCTATAAACATTCATGTACAAGTGTTTTGGTGAACATGTATTTTCAGTTGTCTTTTATGTTCAAATATATATCGAGGAGTGAAATTTTCTGTTATGAAGTAGGTGTATATTTAGTGTATACAAACCTGCCAAGTAGTTTTCCAAAAGTAGTTCTACCATTTTATACTTCCCCCAGCTATATAGGAGAGTTCCAATTGCTCCCCATCCTTACCAACACCTAGTGGTGTCAGTGTTTTTAATTTTAGCTATTTTAGACGATATCGTTCTCTCTTATATCCCACAAGCAATCTGTCACATGCCTTGCTGGTTTTACCTTCACAGTGCACCCAAAATGGGATCACATCTCACCACCTTCACTGCTATGGCTCTGGGCAATGCCACCATTCTCTTAGGCATACCCTCCTAGTTGGCTTTCCTGTTTTTCCCTTTGCCCCCTTCAATCTCTTCTCGACCATGCACTGAAAAGGACACTGTTAGAATATATCGGGTCATGTCATCCCTGTGTTCAACTCCTTCAAAGGCTTCTGTCTCAGTTTGCCGAAGCTGCTATGAAAATACCCCATGCTGATTAGCTTAAATGACAGGAATTTATTGTCTCCGTTTTGGAAGCTGCAAGTCCAAATCCAGCTTTCCCCAGAGTCTGTAGTGTTCTGGTACCGACTTGCCAGTTTCCCTTGGGGTTCCTTGGCTTGTGGCTACATCTCTGTCTCCCATCACATGGTGTCTCTCCTGGCCTTTATCTCCTGGTCAATTCCTTTGCTTATAGAGACTTCACCCATATGGGATTTAGGCCCACCCTCACTCGGTTTGGCAGCACCTTAGCAAATAACATTCAAAGGTTCTATTTACGAATGGGTTCACACCCACAGCGCTGGGGAGTAGGACTTGAACATGGGTTTTGCAGGGGCATGATTCTATGTACAGTTTCTTATCTCACTGAGACTACAAGCCAGAATCTTTAAGGGGCCTGCCAAGTTCTGTGTGCTCTGCCTAGACACCCCAGCCCTGTCACCTCTTTGTCTTCCTCTCCACTCGTTTTGCTCCAGGCACTCTGGCTTCTTTGTTCCCCCTTGAAGATGTCAGGCTTGCCTAGGGCCTGTGCTCCTGCTGGTACTTCTGCCTGCGAGCTTCTTGCTCCAGACGTCGTGGACTCTCCCTTGGCTTCTTCAGGACTTCACTTCAGCGTCACTGCCCGCAGTGAGGCCTTTCATGACCATGATCTTAACACTACAATCCCACCTTCCTGCCTCATTTCCCTCCATCACATTATCATCCTCTAACCTACTACATATTTTACTTATGTTTTAAATTTATTGTCTGGTTCCTACAAGTAGAATGTAAGCTCCATGAAGAGAAAGATTTATAGAGCCCAGGGGAGTGCTTTGCACATGGTAGGCACACAGTAAATATTGAATGAATGAATCACTCTCCTGTTATAGATGAGAAGTCTGATACCAGAGCTGATATTTTATGGGCAACTTTTTACCATCTTCGCAAGCTTGGAGTTTATACACTCCACCAGGGCGTGTCTAAGTCTTCTCTTATTATGCTGTGGTCCCTTCCTTCTGAATATCTGAAATTTTTTTCAGCTTTGTACACTTTTCTTTGTAATTAAAAAGATATTTCTTACCTTAAGTTCTGTGTCTCCCTTTTCTACAACTTGTAATGGATGGATGTTAGAAATTTTGGATTTTTCTCTTGAAATTTCCTCTCACACTTCATGTTTTGTCCTTCTGCTTTGTGCGTTTGGAAGCTTCCATGCCTGGTATTTTACATCACTGATTTGATCTTAAGTTGCTTTTATTCTGCTCTTTAGCTCTTCTCTTAATTTGAGGGTGAGGGTAAATTGTTTTGCCAAAACTCATGTTTTGTAGGTAATAGGGTCCTCTTCTACCGGTATGGATTGTAGATTCTTCAGCTGCCAGAATGTAGTTCTCTGACTTGATACCACCCAGAAATTCCTGTAGGGAAATGCTAGTAGCACCACCACCCACCTTGGCTTTCCAGCATTAGGATGGATTTGATTTTCATTCTATGTTTCTTCTGACAATTCAGTAGGATTTGAGGAAGAAGGAAAATATATCTTTGAAATTGACCTTTTCTCTACTTTTATCCAGATCAGGACAGTCCAATCCAACCTTTTATCTCCAGAAGGGCTTTCAAGCATACGTACTCAGGAAAAAACCACCGGGGTTGCTTCTTCCTAAAGCACACAAGGTATGGTCTATAGATGCAGATCAATGATAAATATTTTAAGGTCAAGCAAACTTTTTAAATTAATTTTTTTTAATTAGAGAAATTGGAGGTTTACAGAAAAGGCATATAAAAACGTTTCCATATACCCTCCATTGTTGACACTTTTCATTAGTGTGTTACCTTTGTTACAGTTGATGAAAGAATATTATAATTAAACTATTAACTATAGAATATAGTTTACATTATAGTGTATTTCCCCCCATATACCACCCTATTATTAATACCTTGCATTAGTGTGGTACATGGGTTATACTTCATGAAAGAATGTTTTTATAAATACACTATTATCTATAGTTCATCGTTTACACTATGGTTCACTGTTCCACAGTCCTTTGTTTTTTTCTTTTAATTTTTGTTCTAGTAAGATATATGGCCTAAAGTTTCCCCTTTTAACCATATTCACGTATATAATTCCTTGTTTTTAATTACATTCACAATGTTGTAGTATTATCACCACCATCCATTACCAAAACATTATAAAAATCCCAAATACAAACTATGTACAACTAAGCATTAACTCCCCATTCACTACCCACAACCTGGCCCCTGTTAATCTACATTCTAGATTCTGACTCCATGATTTTGCTTATTTGATTTTATCAGGAAAATCATACAGTATCTATTTCTCTGTTTCTGGCTTCATTTCATTATTTCACTTGGCATCATGTCCTCAAGGTTCATCTATGTTGTCACATGAACCAGAATATCATTCCTATCATTCCTTTTTAAAACTGAATAATATTCCATTGAATGTATAAACCACATTTTGATCATCCAGTCACCAGTTAATGGAAACTTGTATTGTTTCCATCTTTTGGCAATTGTGAATAATGTTGCTATGAACATAGTTGTGAAAATGTCTGTTCCAGTCCCTGCTTTCAATTCTTTTGTGTAGATACCTAGTACTGAAATTGTAGGGTCATATGGTAATTTTTTTTTAAGATGTATTTATTTATTTAAATTTATTTCTCTCCCCTTCCCCCCTACCCCGCGGTTGTCTGCTCTCTGTGTCCATTCGCTGTGTGTTCTTCTGTGACCGCTTCTATCCTTATCAGTGGCACCGGGAATCTGTGTTTCTTTTTGTTGTGTCATCTTGTATCAGCTCTCCATGTGTGCGGTACCATTCTTGGGCAGGCAGCACTTTCTTTTGCGCTGGGCCGCTCTCCTTACAGGGCATATTCCTTGCACATAGGGCTCCCCTACGCGGGGGATACCCCTGCGTGGCATGGCACTCCTTGTGCGCATCAGCACTGCACGTGGACCAGCTCCACATGGGTCAAGGAGGCTGGGGGTTTGAACCGCGGATTTCCAATGTGGTAGGTGAACGCCCTATCCATTGGGCCAAGTCCGCTTCCCCATATGGTAGTTTTATACTTAGCTTTTCTAAGGAACTGCTAAACTGTCTTCCTGGGTGGCTGCATCATTTTATATTACACCCAAAATGCATGAGTGTTCCTATTTTTCCATATCCTCTCCAAAATTGGTAATTTTCTTGTTGTTTTTTTTTAAAGGAGTATTCTAGTGGGTGTAAATGGTATCTCATTGTCATTTTGATTTGCATTTAGCCATTTGTATATCTTCTTTTGAGAAATATCTATTCAAGTCTTTTTTCCCAGTTTTTAATTAGTTTATGTTTTTATTGTTGAGTTGTAGGATTTCTTTATATATGCTGGATATTAAACCCTTATTGTATATGTGGTTTCCAAATATTTTCTCCCATGGAGTAGATTGTCTTTTGACTTTCATGACATCTTTAAAAAAACGCACACACAAAACTGTTTTATTCATAGGTATAGAATTACCACATGACCTAACAAGCCCACATCTAGGTATATACCCAAAAAAACTGAAAGCAGGGACTTAAACACATATTTGCACACTGATGTTCATAGCAGCATTATTCACAATTGCCAAAAGATGGAAGCAAATCAAGTGTCCATCAGTTGAGGTTCTTCATTCTCCTATTGGAGTCCTTTATAAGAGGATGAAATTCAGAGGAAGAGAGAGAAAGCCAGGAAAACAGGAAGCTAAAAGTGATGAGACCCAGAGACGGAAAGGAGAGACCAGCAGATACTGCCATGTGCCTTGGCATATGACAGAGGAGTCCAGGATCTACAGCAACTGGTCTACAGGGAGAAGGCATTGCCTGATGATGCCTTGATTTGGAAATTTTCATGAGTCTTAGAACTGTAAGCTTGCAAGAAAATAAATTCCCATTGTAAAAGCCAACCCATTTCTGGTAAATTGCGTTTTGGCAAGCTAGCAGACTGAAGAAACATACAATTGAATATTATGCAGCCATGTGTGCGACAACATAGGTGTACCTTAAAGACATCATATTGAGTGAAATAAGGCAGGTGCAAAAGGACAAATATTATATGATCTCACTTATGTGTAGTAATTAGAATAAGCAAACTCATAGAGCCAGAATCTAAAATATAGGTTACCAGGGGCCAGGTCATGGGAGGTGAATGGGGAGTTAATTCTTGAGTTGTATATGTAGTTTGTTTTTGCGGTTCAATGTAAAATTTTTGGTAATGGACAGTGGTGAGGATAGCACAATATTGTGAGTATAATTAACAGCATTCAACTATATATGTGAATGTAGTTAAAAGGAGAACTTTCGGGTTGTATTTATGTTGCTAGAATAAAAAGTTTAAAAATAACAATGTAAGACTTTACAGCATAGTGAACCCTGTTGTAAACCATGGGCTATAATTAATAATACAGTTATAGTTAAAAGTACAGTTACTAAAGTGTTCTTTCATGAATATAACAAATAAACCACACTATTGCAAGTTGTTAATAATAGGATGGTATATGGAAACTGTGTGTTTTACGTACTTTATGCGTGACTTTTTTGTAAACCTATAAATTCTCTAGTAAAAAAGAAAAATCAATTGGTCACACCTGTGAAGTTGTATTTCTTAACTCTCAATTTGATTTCCATTGGTCTATACACCTATTCTTGTGCTAGTACCATGCTGTTTTGACCACTAGCTTGTAATAAATTTTTTTAAAGAAATCAATTTTATTAATACATATTAATAATGCATACAGTTTATCCAAAGTGTAAAATCAATGGTATTTGCTATAATCACAACGTTGTGCGTTTATCATTTCAATCATTATTAGCGCATTTTCATTCTTTCAATAATAATAATAAGCAAAAACAGACAAACAAGAAATTTTCTCACCTCTCAAACTCTCTATGCTTTCCCCTCTGTATATAGTTCCTATTTCTGGCTATTCTATCCAAAATTTTTAATAATAAATGACTTTAAGTATGTTTTTATGTTGTACATTCATTATCTTAAAAATTTTAGAACAATTTCATTACTCCAAAAAGAAAGACTCCACACCCCTTAGCATTCCTTCCTCAAGACCTACATAACCACTTATCTTTCATCTTTATAAATTGTTTTATATTTACATTTTATATAAATGTTATCATGCAGTATGTAGTACTCTGGTCTCCTTCACTTAGTATAATGGGTTTTTTTCCCTGATATTAACATTTTGTACTATTAACTTACATTTGTTCAACTTCAAAGAAAAACAGTCTTATATATGCAATTCTAACCATATTCATATTTCACATAATATATTTAGTTCATAATAGGGCAGTTATACAGTATTTCTCCTTTTGTGTCTGGCTTGCTTCACTTAACATAGTGTCCTCCAGGTTCATTCATGTGGTCATATGTTTCACAACTTCATTTCTTCTTGCCACTAAATAATATTCCATTGTATATATGCCACAATTTGTTTATCCATTCATCAGTTGATGGACATCTGGGTTGTTTCCAACTTTTGACTATCATGAATATCTTGGATAAAACAGGCTTTTAGAGCTCTCTTTGCTCCACCCATGGGAGAAAGTCTGGACCCCATTAGTGAGTTACTGGCATGATTTTGGTAACTTAAGCTGGGCAATTTTAAAGACTTAGGACAAGTTGAACCAAATATCAGAGCTGTGAAAAATTAATAACAGGGAAGTGGATTTGGCCCAACAGATAGGGTGTCCACCTACCATATGGGAGATCCAAGGTTCAAACCCAGGGCCTCCTGACCCATATGATGAGCTGGCCCACGTGTAGTGCTGATGTGTGCAAGGAGTGCTGTGCCATGCAGGGGTGTCCCCTGTGTAGGGGAGCCCCATGCGCAAGGAGTGCACCCCATAAGGAGAGCCGCCCAGCACGAAAAAAGTGCAGCCTGCCCAGGAATGGCGCTGCATACAGGGAGAGCTGATGCAGCAAGATGATGCAACAAAAACGAGACACAGATTCCCGGTGCCACTGACACAAGTGGACACAGAAGAGCGCACAACGAATGGACACAGAGAGCAGACAACTGTGGGGGGGGGCAGGAAGTGGGGGGAGAGAAATAAATCTTTAAAAAAAATTAATAACAATAGGCAAGAGAGAGAAATTGGCCATCAGAGTAAATACCACTAACATATCAGATGCCTAGACATCAGCAAAAAAATTGGAAGCCGTACTAGGAAACACAAAGAGATGGCCCAGCCAAAGGAACAAACAAAATATCCTGAGGAGATTCAGGATGTAAGACAATCAATGATTATCACAAACTCTACCAAGTCAATTTAAAGAATTAACAGAAAGTGACTAAAGAGATAAAGGATATTAAGAAAACACTGGGTGAGCATAAAGAACAATTTGAAAGTCTGCAAAGGAAAGTAACACCTATGTGAATGAGCAGACTTGCTCTGCTTGAAGACAGAATTAGTGATTTTGAAGACAGACCATCTGAACTGGAAAAGATAGAAGAGAAAGAAAAGAAAAGGCAAAAAGTGGAACAGGGTCTCAGGGAATTGAATGACAATGCAAAATGCAAAAACTTATGCATTATTGGCATTCCAGGAGGAGAAGAAAATGGGAAAGGGGCAGAAAGAATATTTGAGGAAATAATTGCTGAAAACTTCCCTACCTTTATGCAAGACATAAATATCAATCTCCAAGAAGGAGAATGCACCCAAACAGAATAAACACAAATAGATCTACCCCACGACACCTACTAAGAATGGCAAATATCAAAGATAAAGAGAGGATTTTGAAAGCAACAAGAGAAAAGCAAAGCATCACATACAAGGGAATCTCAATAAGATTAAGTGCCAACCTCTCTTCAGACACCATGGAGGAGAGAAGAAAGTGGTATGATGTATTTAAGGTATTCAGAGAGAAAAACTGCCAGCCAAGAATTCTGTATCTGGCAAAATTGTCCTTCAAAAATAAAGGACAGTTAAAAGTCTTCACAGACAAAAACTGATAGATTGTGTTACCCAAAGACCAGAATTACAAGAGATAGTTAAGGGAGTGCTGCAGCCTGAAAGGAAAAAACAAGGGGGAGAGACTTGGAGAAGAAAATAGAAATGAAGACTATTAGAAAGGGTAAAAAGATAGACTGTAGTATGATATGACAGCTTTAAACAAGCCAGAGGTCAAAATGGATGAAGGAAGTAATGCCTTTACAGTTATAACATTGAATGTTAACGGCTTGAACCCCCTATATCAAAAGACACAGACTGAGAGAATGGATTAAAAAATATGACCCATCTATAGGTTCTCCACAAGAGACTCACCTCACATGTAAGGGCATAACCAGGTTAAAAGTGAAAGGTTGGAAAAAGATATTTCATGCAAATAGGAACCAAAAAAGCGCTGGAGTAGTGATACTATTGTAATATTGGATAAAATACAAAACTGTTATAAGTGATGAAGGTTATTATATATTAATAAAAGGTACAATTCAACAAGAAATAACTATTCTAATTTTTTTTGCACCTAATCGCAGTGCCCCAAGATACATGAGTGATGTACTATAAGAAAATTATTATAAAGAATTGTGAATTTGTAAACTCTCTAATCAATAATGTCTGCTGTTTTAGCCTAGAATTGTGAATGATTAACTTGTCCTTTGTCCTTTGGAATGTTGTAACACTGCTATGCAGGCAACCCCATCCATTACACAAAAACAGATGTTTAGAAGGAGCAAGTCACCAAATAAGATATTTACACGTCCTGTTATATCCTCTGTATAGTTACTATCAAGTTAAAGCTAATGTTAATGTACCATAAAGAGAATAGTACAGAAAACCCCTTGAGACACTGTGTCTCTCCTGGGGAGGGCTGGCCACCACTTCCCAGGTGGATTCCGTTTCTTTTGATGAGGTCATTCCTCAAGAGTTGCAAGACTCATTGGAGTTCTGAGGTTCAGAACTCCTTAAAAGGGATGGTCCCCAAGCTGCCCATCAGAGCCTCACCCAGGAGGGGACGCTGTGCCTGGGACTGTTTTTCCAGTCAGGACTCTGATCAGCTTAAAGGGGCTCCCCAGCCACGTGAGAGATCAGATGTTGAGTTTTCCCCTATTTGGTGAGTGGTTGTATACACTTTCCTTCTTTCCTATGTCTTTAATTGATTACTTTCTTTTGTGATTGCTCTGTTGTTATAATCATTTGATATAACCTGAAACACATTTGATTGAATAAAGCTGCCTTTACATAGTATTTAGAGTTTCTGCCTCTTCCTTAGCAGAGCAATGAGGCACACACTGGAAAAGCTAGAGGGAGAAATAGATGTCTCTACAATAACAGTTGGAGACTTCAATATACCACTCTCAGTTTTGGATGAACAGCTGTAGAGAAGATAAATAAACAGAGAACTTGAATAATATGATAAATGAACTAGATCTAACAGACATCTATAGAGCATTGTACCCCAAAACAGCAGGATATACATTCTTTTCAAGTGTTCATGAATCCTTCTCCAAGATAGACTATATGTTGGGTCACAAAACAAGTCTCAATAAATTTGAAAAGAAATTATACAAAACACTTTTCTCTGATCATAACAGAATGAAGCTGGAAATCAATAATGGACAGAAAAAGGGAAAATTCATAAATATATGGAGATTAACCAAGGACTTTATCAGTGGGTCAAAGAGGAAATTCAAGAGAATTCAGCAAATATATTGAAACAAATAAAAAATGAGAACACAACATATCAAAACCTATGGGACACCACAAAGGTAGTGCTGAGAGGGAAATTTATAGCCCTCCATGCTTACATTAAAAAAGAAGAAAGAGCTAAAACTGATGATCTAACTGCACACCTGGAAGAACTAGAAAAAGAACGGCAAACTAATCCCAAACCTAGCTGAAGGAAAGAAATAGTGAAGACCAGAGCAGAAATAAATGAAATCAAGAACAGAAAAATAGAATCAGCAAAGCCAAAAGTTGGTTCTCTGAGAAGATCAACAAAATTGACAGACCCTTAGTAGACTGACAAAGAAAAAAAGAGAAGACACAAATAAAATCAGAGCTGTAATAAGTTTTAAAGTCAAGAAGTGTGAGTCCTTCATAAAAAGTTGGGTGTCCTATTAAATCTCAGCAGGGTATGACTGAGACAGAATCCCCTCCTATGCCCATAGATTTATGCCCCAATGAAGAGCTCTCTTTGGCACTATCTGTGATAGCCTCCTACCAGAGGCTATATATTGTATATATACTATATATATTGTATATATACTATATACAATAGTATATAGCATAATTTTCTCAGCCCAGATATAGCTCCAACAATCTAGAGTGCTTTGTTTCCATTTCCTTCATTTTTCCTAAATCTGCATCACAAAAATCAATGCTCCCTCTTTGTCATCCACTTAGGTTTCCCTTCCCTTCCTAATCCTTTTGTCTTCACAGTACTAGGGTCATTCTAAACACTTGCCATAGCCATTGACACTACTGGCTGCTCTCACCTCAGGTGTGGTGAGAGTTCTTCTCAGCTCCAGTTGTTGCAGCAGTGGCTGCTTTACTCCCTGCTTTCAGTGTGAGCTTCCTAGTCTCCCCTCCTTAGGAGTTGTCAATCATCATTGCATGAGTCTGGGGCAAGGTGACTTTGCATACAGGTGAGTCCTCCCTGCCTGCTCTGCAGCACAGCTCTGCTGTAAACTGTGCCCTCAGGTACTCAGAAATGAGCCCACACATCTGTTTTGGTTGAGAAGGCCCTTTTCTTATTATGTTATTTGGGCCCCAGTTTCAGCAGCAGTTTGCCTCTAGCTGCTCCTTTTAGTTCCTTATCAGCTCTGTGGGCCCAAGGAAGGCTTTCCACACCCCTTGGAATCAGATGCCTCCTTTGATCTCCAGAAGGAGTGAGCATTTGCCCCTTCATACCAGCACACATTTGCTTCCCCCAATTTCTCCCAATTTAAAGTTCTGTCTTCCAACTTACTTGAAATATTTCCACTCTCACTGCCCAGATTTCTCTGGTATTCGTCGCTTTCCCTTTGGAGAACTGAGCTAGAAGCACTGGGTCTGCACTCCCACATGACAGCAATCAGCAAGAATCCTTTAAAACAGCCTGAGCTGTGTAATTTACCCAGTCTTATCATTCTCTACCCCTTATTTATATACCCTGGTTGCCCCTTCTAGTGATTTTGATTTTGTGATTTTTTTTTTTTTTTTTTTTTTTTTTGTATAATGTATGTGTTCTGCTAAGGAAGAGGCAAAACTCTAAATGCTATGCACAGGCAGCTTTAGTCAATCAAATGAGTTTCAGGTTATATCAAATGATTATAACAACAAAGCAATCACAATAGAAAGTAATCAATTAAAGACATAGGAAAGAAGGAAAGTGTATACAACCACTCACCAAATGGGGAAAACTCAACATCTGATCTCTCACGTGGCTGGGGAGCCCCTTTAAGCTGATCAGAGTCCTGACTGGAAAAACAGTCCCAGGCACAGCGTCCCCTCCTGGGTGAGGCTCTGATGGGCAGCTTGGGGACCATCCCTTTTAAGGAGTTCTGAACCTCAGAACTCCAATGAGTCTTGCAACTCTTAAGAAATGACCTCATCAAAAGTAACCAAATCCACCTGGCGGGGGGTGACCAGCCCTCCCCAGAGGAGACACTTGTCTTGAGGGGTCTTTTCTATTCTATTTATGGTACATCGAACAGAAATATAAAGGTTTTCAGCTTTTAGTTTTACAGGGGATACAAACAGGACGTGTAAATATCTTATTTGGTGACTTGCTCCTTCTAAACATCTGTTTTTGTGTAATGGGATGATGGGGTTGTCTGCATAGCAATGTTACAACATTCCAAAGGACAAAGGACTAGTTAATTATTCACATCTAGGTCAAAACAGCAGATACCATTGATTAGAAAGTTTAAAAATTTACAATTCTTTATAATAATTTTATTTCAGTATGCTCTTCTTTCTGGGTGATACTGTTAGCGATTGGACAAGAATATATGCTTTTCTAGAATACATGTTAGAAATGGTCCAAAACTGCTTATCTAATTACCTTATCTAAACTCATGGCTACTCTACTTCAGTTTCTCTTGCCTAGTTTGAAAAACTCTTTCTTTAAGCAATTTGCCTTTTTCCTTCCATTATCTACTTCTTCCAGAAGCCTAGTATTCCTAATATCTACTTAAATTATTATGTATCATTAGAACAGGCTATTGTTTCTGCCCAAGGATCGCTATCCTGTCCCAGGCATTAGGTCTGAATATGGAAATTCCTTCAAAGGTAGCATATATAGTTTCTTATAAGTCTTTTTATAATAGCAATTCTGTTAATGTATTTAAAGATATTTTCCTCTAGGTTAAGTTTGAGTCAACAGACTTAGTTCAAATACTGACACCTTTGTTAGTTATAGACCCTGGACTGCCCTGTGATCTGTCTGAGCTCAGTTTTCTCAGAGGAGAGAAAGAGTTACTCTAGAGAACATCCAGCTGTCCTTCAGACTAAGCCCCATGCATGAAGTTGAGATCATTAAGATAATGTCTGGATCTGGTTCTTAGTCTTATAGGCATAGATCTTGGTTTTCATCATATTCAGAAATAACAGCTCCAGGGCAGACACACCAATCTGACTAATTCTAAACTGGTGCACCAACCAGAGTGTTGGTTTTGAAATTTATGAATTTTATAAAGCCGTTTGCCTAAATTGCAGTGGCACTGTTTCTGTAAAAGGAATCTTTACTTTAGTACTACTAAATAGTGTACCCCTTTTCTGTATGTATATCTTCTCCCCAAGTTCAACAACGACTAGCACTTGACATGCAAACAGTGTAGATTGGGAGAACTTAAAATGTGTAGACATTGAAAAAATGAGTTTTGAAACAATGTCTATTAACATATTTACAGTAGCATAAATTTCAGATTCTTATGAGCCAAGAAGCTGAGGACAAATGTCTTCCTCTCTGGTTTGGGACCACAATCTCTAGAAAGGAGCCATTCTCACAGATTGAGAGCTATTGAATACACACTGAATGGCAAGGAAGCTCTCACAACCTTGGGACTCCTGTCCTTGGGGCTCTAGCTAACTGTGGCAGAGAGTTAGAACAGACTTTTGCCTGAGCCTCCTTGGGGAGTGTGAGGAGGAGAGAAAGAGAGAGGGAGTGCATGAGCAAGCCAGTAGAGAGGGAACTCCGGCGGTTGGGGATGTTTTATGATAAAATCTGAAATATTGTGTTCAGGAACTGTTGCCTTCACAATACCAAACCCAGGATTAAGCTTTATGCACATGCCATCCTTTCAGCCTAATTAAATTATTGAGTAACTTGGCAAAATCACCGTTTCGTGCTGCCTAATTTGTAACCTTAATGAATAAACTGACTGTTTTTAAGAAATTTTACCATTATTCTCTGGATTTTTAAAAATACTGTTTTCAAATTGATTTTTTTGCCTTATTGTGAACTCATGAGTAATTATAACATTTCTGTGTTTCTGGTTTTTAAAATCATCTATTGTCCTATTTAGATTGATAGAGAATTTAAAGTTCAGAAGGCCTTGTTTTCACTTGGCTTCCCCGTTCCCAAGCCTTTACTATACTGTAGTGATGTTTCTGTCATTGGAACAGAATTTTATGTGATGGAACATGTGCAGGTAAGATAACACAATCTTATTTTATTGTTGCATTTATTTTTAATTATGAAGTTAGATGTTGCTAAATGATAGAACTACCTATTCAGCATTTTAGGTTCCTAAATTGTCTTGCAAGGGCTTAAACTTTTGTATTAATTTCAGTATACACATTGTGGGAGGGATGGAATAGACTAGGAACTAATTTAGTAATTAGGGCATATTGATTTATTCTTGAAATTCCCTCTAGGTGTCAGTAAAGAGCTATATGTAATGGCAATGACCAAACCACACTGACAAAGGGGAGAATTCTCCAAACAGAAAATCATGCCACTAAGAACAATACATTCAAATTGTTCTTATATTTTAAAAAATGTAATTTTAGAGTAGTTTTTGGCCTTGGTATGTCTTTTTATTTTCCCTTTGGAGCATTGCCTTTGATATTAAATGTTTTACAAGTGAATGTTTTTCTAGCATATTCTACAAAGACTTGGTTTTGGTTAAAGAGCTGTTATATTGATCTTTTTTAGGTCTTATAAGAAGTAGAGTATGATGACACAATAATGAATTGTTATAAGGAGTTTTATTATTTTTTAAATTACATGTTTCCCTAGGGTCGAATCTTTCGTGATTTCACAATCCCTGGAGTTAGCCCAGCAGAACGCTCAGCCATATATGTGGCCATGATAGAAACCTTGGCTCAATTACATTCCTTGAATATACAGCTATTGCAGCTGGAAGGATATGGTAGAGGAACCGGGTACTGCAAAAGACAGGTAATACATCTATAGAGAAAGTTCCTTTTCTCAAGTTTTTAGAAATAATATATATTATTAGTCAAAATAAATCTATATTTAAAGTTTTCTGAAGTACTGGCTGTGAATTTTAACATCTGCCTTCAGATTGGCTTGTTTTTATTACAAATGATTTTTTAAAATATTTTTCAGATCAAATTTTGTCTAGCAAAAATTTCTGTAACCTACAACAAATGAAAATCAAAAGCTATTTTATAATTTAAAATTTCACTTAAGGGAAGCGGACTTGGCTCAACAGATAAAACGTCTGCCTACCACATGGGAGGTCTGCAGTTCAAACCTTGGACCCCCTTGACCCGTAAGGGAGCCCCACGCGCAAGGAGTGCACCCCATAAGGAGGGCCACCCAGTGCAAAAGAAAGTCCAGCCTGCCCAGGAGTGGTGCCCACACACACAGAGAGCTCATACAGCAAGGTGACGCAAAAAGAGACACAGGTTCCCGGGCTGCTGACAAGAATATGAGCAGACACAGAAGAACACGCAGCGAATGGACAGAGAGAGCAGACAACTGGGGAAGGGGGCGGGAAGGGGAGAGAAATAAATTAAAAAATAGATCTTGGGAAGCAGACTTGGCCCAGTGGTTAGGGCATCCATCTACCACATGGGAGGTCTGCGGTTCTAACCCTGGGCCTCCTTGACCTGTGTGGAGCTGGCACATGCGCGGTGCTGATGCGTGTAAGGAGTGCCATGCCACGCAGGGGTGTCCCCCAGGTAAGGGAGCCCCATGCGCAAGGAGTGCGCCCCGTAAGGAGAGCCACCCAGCGCGAAAGAAAGTTCAGCCTGCCCAAGAATGGCACCGCCCACATGGAGAGCTGACACAACAAGATGACGCAACAAAAAGAAACACAGATTCCTGTGCCACTGACAACAATAGAAGCAGACACAGAGAACAGACAACCGGGGTGGTGGGGAAGGGGAGAGAGAGAAATAAATAAATAAATATTTTAAAAATAAATAAATCTTTAATTTCACTTAAGTTATCAATGAATTTTCTATACAAATTTCCCTTTTCAAGTTATGTTAACAGATATTTGTTACGTGTTTAATACCTGCTGAATACTTATAAAATATCAAGAAAATAGAAGATAAATTCTTCTCCTACGGGAACTTTTGTCCTAGTTTGGGTAGATGAATACATGAATCTCAATACATGAAATGGCTTGAAGTGCTATAAAGAGTATACCATTTAGGATGAAATTGCTTGGTACTCATTGTGAGAACTGTACATTCAGAGTGATGATCTGTATGCCCTTGTTATGTCGCAAAAGCTTCCTGGAAGAGATACAGTATTAAAATTTTCAGAGATGGTGAGTATTTTAAATCAAAGTTAACAGCAAGAACAGAGCTGACTGTAGAGTCAAAAACTACAATACTGGTTACTAGGGCCTGGCGTAGGGAGGGAATGGGGAATTAATGTTTAATTGGTACAGAATTTCCAGTTGGGGTGATGGAAAAGTTTTGGTAATGGTGGTGGTGATAGTAGTACAATGTTGTGAATGTAACTAACACCAGTGAATTACATATTTGAATGTGGTTAAAAGGGGAAACTTAAGGTTGTATGGATGTTACTTAAAAAGTTATTTAATCTCTCCAAGACTATACTGAACAAAAGAAATCATGTGAAGGAATATATGCAGAATAATGCTATTTCTTAGAAGTTACTTTAAAATATGCAAAATAAAAGTATATTTTAATCTCTTTTGCCTTTATTGCCATAAATTCTATTATTTTCTTTGCATATTTTCAAATTCTTATTTATGCTCACCTAGTATCTTCTTAATAACCTTTATCTCTTCCCTTTTCACCTTGAACCAATTTAGGAGATTTGTTTGGACATCTTTGATTAGTAGTTCCTTATTTTCTGTCTTCTTAGACTTTTTAATTTGTTGCTTTGTTTTTGTCATATCCTCTCGAATCTTAGTATGGCTTATTATTTTTTGCTGATGTTAGTATGACTTGTTATTTTTTGCTGATGTCTAGGCATCTGATTATCTTGAGGAGTTTACTCTGATGTCTGATGGTCATTTCCTCTTGCCTAGGGTTTTTTTTTTTTTTCTTTATTTTCTTTTAAATGTTACATTTAAAAAATGTGAGGTCCCCATATACCCTCCACCCCTCCCACATCAACAACCTCCTCCATCATTGTGGCACATCCACTGCACCTGGCGAATACATTCTGGAGCACCACTGCACCACATGGACAGTGATCCACACTGTAGTCCACACTTTCCCCCAGTCCACCCAGTGGGCCATGACAGAACACACAATGTCCAGCATCTGTCCCTGCAGCACCACCCAGGACAACTCCAAATCCTGAAAATGCCCCCACACCATATCTCTTCCATCTCCCTACCATCAGCAGTCACCGTGGCCACCCTCTCTACATCACTACTATAATTTCTTCCCTTACTAATCACAATAGTTACTCAGCAGAACACTAGTAAATCCACTCTAATCCATATTCTATTCCTCCATCCTGTGGACCCTGGGATGGTTATGTCCAGTCCCCCTCTACATCAGGAGGCTTAGATTCCACATGGATGATGGATGCAGTTCTCCTGCTTGCAGCTGTAGGCACTCTTGGTTCCCTGGTGTGGTGGTTGACCCTCTTCACCTCCCTGTCAGCTGACCAGGGTAAGTCCAAGAAACTAGAGGGTAGGACCAGAGGGCAAGTCTGCTGAGACCCAGGGCCTGGTGATCACATGGACAGTTCAGAGATTCAGGTCTCCTGAGTATACACCAACCCAAACGCCAACCACAGGTCTGGTAAAAGTAACAGAAGAGGCATGTGTAGAAAGGTTATATCTGAGTCCAACTCCATCACACTCAGGAGCACAAACTCCAAAGTAGGGCCAACTGATATGGCCCTGAACTCCAGAGCCATCTGCCTTGACCATAGAACCTGTGGGTCTCTGCAACCCTCAGGAGAACCAGCACCTGGGTTTCCATCTACCTTGGCTGTCTCTGGTACCCTGCTGAGGCATGCATAAGCATCACCCCTCTGATGACCTCCCGACTCTTTTTTTTGGAGACTCATAGCCATATAAACTCACTTGTCCTTTCCATTTCCCCCTTTTATCCAAAGTGAAAAAGCAGTTTTTAACACCTGATATTGCATGTAGGCTGAGGTATTCTGCCAATCTGAGCTGACCTCTTTATTCAAGGTCTTTTTTCTAGTTACATCATCAGCTGGTGCTTGGTAATAATCCCTTGGCACCAGGGAGGTTCATCCCTGGGAGTCATGTCCCATGCTGGGGTGAAGGCAATGTGTCTACATGCTGAGTTTGGCTTAGAGAGTGGCCACATTTAAGCAACATGGAGGCTTTCAGGAGGTAACTCTTAGGCACCCCACAGCTATAGGCCTAGTTCATATGTCAGGCACACAGGCTCATAATCGGAGCCATCAGTATCAAGGGCTCATCACTGGACCATCCATCTTTGTTGGTCTTTGCCATTGCAGTTGGGGATTGTTGCTATTCCATTGGAGAATGTGATAGATCTCCTCTGGCCAGGAACTCAGCACTGTCATCTGTCGTTTCCAACTGAAACCATTATGAAAATATCCAGACATTTCTATGTACCCTGTATGCATGCCCTGGAGAACTCCCTCCCAACTGTGCTTAGGGTTTTATTGTTGATTGACTAAGAGGTTTTTCTTTGACAATTGGTTCCAATTATTCTAAATCTTTTAAATTGCCCATGTTTAACTGATTAAAACTAGGCCAGGGAACCATAAAGAGAGTGCAGACCAGTGACAAAGGGCCCTGAGAAGAGGGTCAGGAAAAACTCTAAAAAGTGCTTTTTTGTGTTTTTTGATTTTTTTTTTTTGGTTTTGTCCGCTCCCTGAAAATGCACTTTCCTGCCCAGCAGATGGAGCTTGGCAGCTAGCTGTCACCACAGCTTTAGAGAGGGGAGTATGTATGCTTGTTAAACATCTCCCCACCAACTCCACCCCTGTTAGGAAGGTTTGAAACAGTGGTAGCCAGGAAGAGCCCTGACCTGGTGGGCTGGTACTGCAATTCAGCCAGGACCCAAGCAATCCAAACTCTGATCACTTTTCTCTTGTCCCTCCCCCTTCTCAGCCCTTTCTACCCTCGGCAGCCAGCCAGCCCCAGTTGTGTCCATGGCTGCTTTTCTCCAGGGTGGGGGATGTGTGCCAAGCACTGTGGTGGAGCAGCTGACTGACAGGTTCCTCTCTGGCAGCCTCTCGTTCTCCCTGTCCTGCCTTTTCCTGGCTGATGTACCATCATTCCTTGGCCTATGCAGTTAGCACTGCCATCTCAGACAATTTCTGGCTGTCTTCTTGACATTTCTGAAAGAGGAGTATTTCCTACCCTTCCCTAGTCACCATCTTGAATTCCCCAACTTTCCAGCTATGGATGTGATCTGAGCTGGCCCAGAGTCTGAGGCTCCTCTTCTGTAGGTCCCACAGGGACAAGAAACTCACACTCACTGTCAAAGAAAGATTTTTTAAAAGAGCTGTTGGACTGTACAACATAGTGAACCCTAATGTAAATTATGGATTGTTAGTTTACTACCATAATTATAATAATACTCTTATCAATTGAAACAGAGTTACCACACTAATGCAAAGTGCTAATGGGGGGTATAAGTGGGAATTCTGTATTTTCTGCATGATTTTTCTGTAAACCTACAACTTCTCTGATTAAAAGGGGGTGAGGTATGAAAAAGCAGAGATACCTAGAGATGTTTCTCTTTGTAAGCATATCATTTTGGGGCCTCTAAGAAAAGAGAAAGGAACTAAGATTTAGAGAGGATTCATAATATGCCATTCTCATGCAAGATGTGCTTTAGACATTCTCTTTTTCAATCTTTGCAACAATTCTAAGAAATAGATAATATTGTGCCCATTTTGCATATGAGGAAACAGGCTTATAGGAATCAAGTAATATATAACTAAGTGGCTTAGACATAATATAAACCCAGATCCAGGTTTATGTGACTCCAAAGATGAGGATTTTTACTCTGTTGCAATAAACCAAGCAGAGATGCTTCAGGGAGAAGGGGAGATATAAGCAGATAAATAATATGGTCCCAATTGATGGAAGACTTTGAGATTATGTTGATTTCTTTACAATTGGTTCTAAGAACAGTAGAACATCTTTGCATGTTTCAAGACTTGTAATACATTAAAAAAAGGTTCGATGGGTAGTAAGAAAGAGTATTTAAAAAGAAAAGTAAAATCCCCCTTCTTCTTCTAGGTACCATATTCCCTTTTTCAGGGATTACCTCTGTCTTGTCACCCTTTCCAGAAATTTTCTATTCCTCTTTATTTGTATGTGTATGTGTGTTTGTACTTTTTCCCTTCTTCCACAAAACAGTTGCAGAATAAAGGCTAGAACTATGTCTTCTGATGCCCAAGCCAGTATTTTTGGTAACTGATAAACTGGCAAAGTAAAATGGAAGAGATATGTCAATGTTTAAGTGTTTTAGGCTGACCTGAATATTTTAGGCTCACAGAAACATCACAGATACATGTCTTGAACATGTAGGTATTAAACCAAATTTAATATAATAGACATTTTTTTGGTTTTAGAATTACTGGGTTTTACACTTCGCTTTTGGCTTTTTTTTTTTTCTTGTTTATGTATCTTAAGGTATCAACTTGGACAAAGCAATACCATGCTGCAGCTCATCAGGACATCCCTGCTGTGAATGAGCTATCTGACTGGCTAATGAAACACTTACCAGATGACGACAATGAAGAATGTTTGATTCATGGAGATTTCAAACTAGACAACATAGTTTTCCACCCTAAGGAGGTATTGTAAGCCATGTTTACAACAAACTGAGCTGGTCTGATTTGGAACACAAATATTGAGTAGACAGCACCCCAGAGCACTGAAGGAACCCGCCCTGTCACCTACAGGTAGTCTTCAGCACTCAGAACTTTTATAAATGAGTCCTGAAGATTTTCTGGCACCATAGATAGCTGCCTAATTTTACGGCCAGGTCTAATCTTGAGCAATGTCTGATTTACTGCTTAGAAATGATTTAAGAATTTCATGTGAATGTTGCTGTTTTCTTCAAAGTTTTTCATTGACTGTTTAAAATATTTAGTTTATCTACATTCTTGTTCTTCTGATTCATTTATATTTCTTTGTTTTTTCCCCCATCTCATGAGGAATTTTATATTTATTTTAAGTTCAGAGAGAACAGAATTCCAAAAAACCACAAAAGCATTGCATGAGGTCAATATAACCTTGTTCGTTGTAAAGGGGTACAATGTAATCTTTATAAAAAGTACATATAAATCAAAGCTATAACCCTCTACTAAGCACAGACAATAAGGTTGAACATTAGAGGTGTCTGGTGGGAATAAGGAAACTGCTTTGGTTCTCCACACATTAACTGTAAGCTCTTCAACAAGCCATTTGCCTGTTAGTAGTCTTACATTACTGAGAAAAATTAAAGTTAACTGAATCCTACTTTCTTGTTTCACTAGTTTTCTCAGAATGTCAAGATGTTTTAGGGCAGGAAGAACTACTCTAAATTCATGTACTAAGCTTCTGGGTTTCACTTGCATAGAAAGAGACCAGGGAAGATTCCATTATAAATTTCACTGTTGTCATAATTCAGAAAGAACTATATCAGTTGAAAGTCCAAAAATGATGTAATATAAAGACATGTGAGGACATTCACCAGCAGGACAGAAAATTTTTAATAGAAAAGTCTGTTATATATATTACGTATGTGTTATATATGTATGTGCATGTAACCTTTTGTCACTTGTATAGATGAATACTGAATTCTGTGTTGAGTATTGTAGTAGTCAGCTAAAGAGGTGCTGATGCAAAATACCAGAAATCTGTTGGCATTTATAAAGGGTATTTATTTGGGGTAGAAGCTTACAGTCACAAGGTCATAGAGCGTAAGGTACGTCCCTCACCAAAGTCTGTTGCCATGTGTTTGAGCAAGATGGCTGCTGACATCTGTAAGAGTCCAACCTTCTTTTCCTCTTAAGGCTCTGTGGTCCCAGCTCCTTCCTTTCTCAACTGTAGGTTAGCATAATCTTGTCTCTCTCCCGGGGCTTGTTTCTCTCAGGGTTCAGCTGCAGCTGTAGACGATCAGGCTCTTTCTCTTCCCAGGGCCTCTGTCATATCTAATGAGCTGTCCCTCTTCCTCTGTGTTCTTCTCTGTGCTCTCATTCTCCATTTATTTATACTTCCCGGGGCTCCAGTATCAAAATTCAAACCTCTCCTCTACCATATCATTTTCTCTGTGAGTTCCCACCCACCTAGGGGGCAGAGACTCAACGTCCTACTGACAAAGCTAAATCAAAGCCTTAATTATAATTTAATCAAGTAAAAGTGAAACATCTGAATTTAATACAATCTAATACACCCAGAGGAACAGACCAATTTACAAACACAATCCAGTTTCTATTTTTGGAATTTATAAACAATATCAAACTGCTACAAGTATCTATTCTTAGATTGGGAAAATTAAAGAATGCTAATTTATAATTAGGAGAAATTGTATAAACTTATATGTTAAAACATAGTAGGACCTGGCCTGTGTTTGCTGTATGTCATTTGATATGTCTTTGAATAAATCAGAATTTTCTGTGCGTTCTGTAACAATAGTACTTCACTATTATTTATTTAAGCAAGGAAAGACAAACCAGGCCTAGGTCTTTTACGAGATTATGTGTTGGCTACTAGGATATTAAAATTTTAGGATTAGTAAAAATATGTCGAAAGTAAAGGGTAAACTGTAGTTGGTACCAAATAGTTTTTCCCCTTTCATGTTAATCTCATATTTTAAAAACCATTTCTTACATTTTTAGATGTAGAAAACTATAGTAATCTCCTTATAATTATTAATTAAATCAAATTTAATTGATTTGTACCTTCTCTGTAAATACTATAGCTAATTCTCCATGGAAGTAACATATGGTTGGCAGAGTTCAAGTCAATTAGCATTTATTCATTACCAACTATGTACTCTGAATCATGGGCCTGGGAAGGAAATACAGCTTTTAATAAACTCAAAATATAGATGGAGAGAAAAAATACCCAAGTAATAGCAAAGGACAATATATACCCAAGTGCTCAAGTATATCATACCAAGTGAATTACAAGAGCAAGGAAAGAGAAAGATATCCACTGTGGGAAGTCACTAATTAGGAACTATTACTACTTAAATATTTAATATTAATTAATAATTTATCTTTCTCACCTATTTTTTAAATGTCTCATTAAGTAGAAAATTCGAACTTCTTTTTTGTGAGGGCCCTCTACAAATGAGAAAATAAACCTGTGGATTATAGCAAGTTGAATGAATCTCTCTCTATATATATATATGTTCAACATATGGATTCATAGGGATATGGTTTTTTTTTTTAAGATTTATTTTATTTACTTCTCTCCTGTTCTCCCCATTGTCTGCTCTCTGTGTCCATTCGTTGTGTCCATTCACTGTGTGTTCTTCTGTATCTGTTTGTATTCTCATTAGACGGCTCCAGGAATCGATTCTGGGACCTTCTGGAGTAGGAGAAAGGCAATTATTCTCTTGCACCACCTCAGCTCCCCTAGGGATATGACTGAAGCACTTTCATTTTAATTTGAGGTTAAGGATTGTATCTTTATTTCATTTTTTCTTACCTTTGCCTCTAGAATCTTTGTAGTAGATAACAAATACATGATGACCTGTTAGACTAGGAACTTCTTTAAAACAGTTTCTGAATCATATTCATCTTTTTATGCTCAGTGTCTAGAAAGTATATGGGGAACACGGTAGGTACCTAAATGATTATGAATAAATATATGTTGAAGGAACTGATTTAATTTGTTACTAAATAAAAATTTCTGTCTTAAGTATTTTTGCTTAATTTTCATTTCCTAGGAGTATACCTTAAAGCAAATTGCTTAACCCCCTTATTTTAACTTTTAATTTTGAAATAATTATAGACTCACAAGAGCTGCAAAAAATAGTATAGAGGGGTCCTATGTACCCATTCACCCAGATTTCCCCAATATAACATCTTACATAGCCTTAGTACACCATCAAAACCAGGAAATTCACATCGTGTGTTTTAAGTTGAAAAAAAAATGGCAGGGTTGCTGGGAAGTTAAAATGAAGTGGTCAATATGGAGCAACTTGCTGGCACCTGGCAAATTGCTGATATTCAACTTTTTTCAGCTTTCTTCTTTTCCATTCATTTCCCCTGTTGTTTTCTACTTTCTAAGACAGCTTATCAAGTTCCATTCTTCAGAAAAATATTAAGTAAAAAGAAACCTTTTTTTTGATATGTACTAAAACTTAAACAGCAGTTATGAGGAATGGAATTGGGGGGGGGATTTGTAAATTGCACTGTTCTGTAATCTTCAATAGTTTTTTTTTTTCTTTAACAAGCATGCTTTATTTTTATCATCAGAAAACAGAAGTGTAATTAAGAAAGGAAACAAATAATTTTGAACGATAAACCGTATAGGAATGTGTGCAGTGAACTGTTAAATGATTACTAAAGCATATTGCTCGGTTTTGCAAGCCCCAGTGGTTTTCCAGCTATTTATATATAAGGTATTTGAAGCATGTTTGAGCGAGTATTTTAATAGCACAACATGCTCACTATAATGTCTAAAAGAAATCCAGTTTTTCACATGGAAAATGCTATTGGGTTTTCCAAATATAAATTTTACCCATCTAGAGGAATATTGTTAAAAAGTTTAGGATTTAATCTAGAATCTTCACGAAGCCATTTTAACTCAAAAAACAAATATATTACTTGGATACATAAATCCATAGATATTTCATCTACATTCATTAGTTAGTAATCAAATGTATTTAAAATATCAAATATATGTATTAAATATATTGCTTCTTCTAAACTCATCTGCCTTGTAGGCTATTTTGTATTAACTTACGAAGAAAACTGATTTAATATGCAAAACAAAAACTGCATTTGTAATTGTGTTTTACTTTTAATTTCCCCCATTGTTTTTAAGATGTAACCATAGTGGAAAAACCATACTTAAAAAATTAATTTTATAGCTAGAAAAGATATAGGGATTGGGGTTTTCATGAACATTTTTACTTTACATTATGTTTAATACTCTATTACAAAGCTAGATTTTGATCAGGCCTGCAGACTTGCACTGCTGTATAATTCCTCTACACTGTACTCTTTCTCATCTCCTTCACTGGTCAACTGCAATAATGTAGAAATTGAATCCTCTTGTCTTTGACCATATCCTATTTACCTTCTACTTCTCTTATTTCTTTATATCTCCCCTAAAATGCTAAAAATTTGATTGCTCTTATTTTAGAACCCATGTGGTTTCATAAATTTTCATGAGCACCTTTCATTGATTATGCTTTGGGTATAAAGTTCATGAAACCATTTCCTAATACAAGATCTTGTAGATGCCTCCCTACATTATCTTCCAAGATCTTTATGATCTTGGCTCTTATATTTAGATCTTTGAGCCATCTTGAGTCAATTTTTGTAGAAAGTGTGATATGGTGTTCCTCTCCCATTCTTTTGGATATGGATATCCAGTTCTCCAAGCACCATTTGTTGAGGAGGCCATTCTCTCCCAGTTGGGTGGGATTGATGGCCTTGTCAAATATTAGTTGACTGTATATGCAAGGGTCTATATAAGAACTCTCAGTTCATTCCCATTGGTCAATGTATCTATCCTTGGGCCAATACCATGCCATTTTGACCACTGTGGCTTTGTAGTATGTTTTAAAGTCAAGTAGTGTCATTCCTCCGATTTCATTTTTCTTTTTCAATATGTCTTTGGCTAGTTGGGGCACCTTGCCCTTCCAAATAAATTCTACAATTAGCTTTTTCCAATTCAGTAAAAAATAGTGTGGTAATTTTTATAGGGATTGCATGAAATCTTTAAATCAGTTTGGGTTAGGATAGACAATGTAATGATGCTATCCGTGAACAGGGAATATTCCTCTATTTATTAAAGTCTTCTTTGATTTCCTTTAACAGTGTTGTATAGTTTTCTGTGTACAAGTCATTTACATCTTTATTTTAATTTTATTCCTAGGTATTTGATTCTTTTAGTTGTTATTGTAAATGGGATTTTTTTCCTGATTTCCTCCTCAGATTGCTCATTACTGGTGTACAGAAATGCTATTGACTTTTACACATTGATCTTATAATCTATATTGAATGCATTTATATGCTCTATAATCATTGTTGTGAATTTCTCAGGGCTTCCTATGTATAGGATCATATCATCTGCAAATAGTGAAATTTTTACTTTCTCCTTTCCAATGTGGATGCCTTTTATATCTTTTTCTTGTCTAAGTGCTCAAGCAAGTACTTCTAACACAGTGTTAGATAAGAGCAGTGAGAGAGGGCATCCTTGTCTTGTTCCAGTCTTAGAGGGAAAGCTTTTATGATTCCACCATTGAATATGATGTTAGCTGTGGGTTTTTCATATATGGCTTTTTTCATTTTCAAGAAGTTTTTTTCTATACCTTTCTTTTGAAGTGTTTTTATCAGGAATCAGTGCTGTATTTTGTCAATTTTTTTTTTTTTTTGCATCTGTGGAGATTATCATGTGATTTTTTTCTTTTGATCTGTTTATGTGGTATATTACGCTGATTTTCTTATGTTGAACCATCCTTGCATACCAGGGATGAAATCCACTTGGCATGTTGTATAATTTGTTTGATGTGCTGGTGAATACAATTAGCAAGTGTTTTGTTGAGGATATTAGCATCTAGGTTCATTAGAGAGATTGGTCTATAGTTTTCCTTTCTCATAGCGTCTTTGTTTGGCTTTGGTATTAGGGTGATGTTGGCATCATAGAATGAGTTAGGCAATGTTCCCTGCACTTCTTTTTTTGGAAGTTTAAACAGGATTGGTGTTAGTTCTTTCTGGAATGTTTGGTAGAATTCACCTGTGAAGCCAGTTTTTGATGACTAATTTAGTCTTGTTACTTGAGATTGATCTGTTGAGTTCATCATTTTCTTCTTTTTTCAATGAAGGCTGTATGTGTGTTTTCTATACATTTGTCCATTTCGTCTAAATTATCCATCTTGTTGGCATACAGATTTTCAAAGTATCCCCTTATGATACTCTTTATTTCTGTGGGGTCAGTGGTAATACCCCTTCCTTGTTTCTTATTTTATGTATTCACTTCTTCTCTTTTTTTTCTTTTAGTCTAGCTAAAGGTTTGTAAATTTTCTTAATCTTCTCGAAGAACCATCTTTTGGTTTTGTTTATTTCTTCTAGTGCTTTCTTATTTTCAATTTCATTTAGCTCTGCTGTAGTCTATGTTATTTCCTACTTAGTCCTTGCTTTGGGGTTAGTTTGTTGTTCTTTTTCTAATTACTTCAGATGTGCAGTTAAGTCTTTGATTTTAGCTCTTATTTTCTTTTATAATATAGGCTTTTGTGGCTATAAATTTCCCTCTGAGAAACATTTTTCTGCATCCCTTAGGTTTTGATATGTTGTGTTGTCATTTACATTCATTTGAAGCAGTTACTGATTTTGTTTACAATTTCCTCTTTGACTCACTCATTGTTTAAAAGCATTTAACTTCCATATCTTTGTGCCTGATCTGGTTCTCTGCCCCTTACTAATTTCCAGCTTCATTCCACTGTGGTCAGAGAAATTACTTTGCATAATTTCAGTCTTTCTGAATTCATTGAGAGTTGTTCTGTGGTCCAGCATGTGGCCTATTCTGGAGAATCATCCATGTGTACTTGAGAAGAATGTATATCACACTGTATTGGGTGTAATGTTCTATATATGTCTGTTAGGTCCAGATTCTCTAATGTATTATTTAAGGTTTCTGTTTCTTTATTGATCCTTTGTCAAAGTGTTCTGTCTAATGGTGATAATGGTGTATTAAAGTCCCCCTCTATAATTGTAGAGCCGTCTATTTCTCCCCTTAGTTTTTCCAATGTGGTATGTTGGGGCATGCTGGTTAGGTGCATAAATGCTTATGATTGTTCTTTCTTCTTCTTGATAGATTACCTTTTATTAATATATAATGTCCTTCTTTGTCTCTTATAATAGTTTTACATTTAAAGTCTATTTTGTCCCTATGTCAGTATAGCTACTCTTGCTCTTTTTGTTATTGTTTGCATGTAAAATTGTTTTCCAACCATTCACTTTCAGCCTCTTTTCAAGTCTTTTGCCCATTGTTTTAATCAGATATTTTGCCTTTTTATTGTTGAGTTGTATGCTCTCCTTAGATATCATGGATATTAAGCCTTTATCAGATAGATAGCCAAATATTTTCTCCTATTGAGTCAGCTGCCTTTTTACCTTTTTGACAAAGTCCTTTGAGGTGCAAAAGTGTTGAATTTTCACAAGGTCCCAGTTATCTATTTTTTCTTTTGTTGTTTGTGCTTTGGGTGTAAGGTTAAGAAACTACCGCTGACCACAATATCTTGAAGATATTTTCCTACATTTTCTTCTAGGAGTTTTATGGTTGTTGTTTTTATGTTTAAGTCCTTGATCCATTTTGAGTTAATTTTTGTATAAGGTATAATATAGGTTTCTTCTTTCTTTCTTTTGAATATGTCTATCCTGTTCCCCCAGCACCATTTGTTGACTAAACTGTTTTGGCCCATCTGGGTGGGCTTAATAGCCTTGTCAAAACTCGCTTGACTGTAGATGTGAGGGTCAATTTCTGAGTTCTCGATTTGCTTCCATTGGTCAGCCTGTCAGTCCTTATGCCAATACCTTGCTGCTTTTACCACTATAGCTGAGTAATATGCTTTAAAGTCAAGAAGTGACAGTCCTCCAACTTTGTTCTTTTTTTTAAGACATTGTTGGCTATTCTGGGCCCCTTACCCTTCCAAATAAATTTGATTATTGGCTTTTTTATTTCTGCAACAAAGTCTATTAGGATTTGTATTGGGATTGCTTCTTATCTATAAATCAGTTTGGGTTGAATTTACATCTTAATGATATTTAGTCTTCCGATCCATGAACACAGACTGTCTTCCATTTATTTAAGTCTTCTTCAGTTTATTTTAGCAATCCTTTGTACTTTTCTCAATGCAGTTCCTTTATTTCTTTGGTTAAGTTTATTCCTAAATATTTTATTTTTTTCAGTCACTATTACAAATACTATTATAAATAGTATATAGAAACGCTAATGATTTTTGTCTATTAACCTTGTATCCCACCACTTTGCTGAACTTGTTTATTAATTCTAGTAGCTTTGTTGTGGATTTTCCAGGATTTTCTAGATATAGGGTCATATTATCAGCAAATATTGTAAGTTTTCTCTTCCTTTCCTATTTGGGTGACTTTTATTTTTTAGCTAGCCAAATTGCTCTAACTTGAACTTCTAGTACAATATTGAATAATGGTGGTGATAGTGGGCATTCTTGTCTTGTTCTTGATCTCATGGGAAAGCTTTCAGTCTTTGACCATTGAGTACAGTGCTAGCTGTAGGTTTTTCAAATATGCACTTTACCATATTGAGAAAGCTTCTTTCTATTCCTATCTTTTGGGGTGTTTTTATCAAGAAAGGCTGTGTTTTGTCATATCCCTTTTCTGCATCAATCGAGAGGATCATGTGATTTTTCTTCTTCACTTTATTAATGTGGTTTATTACTCTAATTGATTTTCTTGTGTTGAACCATCCTTGCATACCTTGGATAAAACTAATTTAATTGTGATGTATAATTCTTTTAATGTGCTTTTGGATTCTGTTTGCAAGTATTTTGTTGAGGATTTTTGCATCTATATTCATTAGAGATATTGGTGTGTAATTTTCTTTTTTTGTAGTATCTTTATCTGGTTTGGGTATTCAGGTGATGTTGGCTTCATAGAGTGAGTTTGGTAGCAGCTTTCCTGTTCAATTTTTTGGAAGCGATTCAGCAAGATCAGTATTAGTTCATCTTTAAGTGATTGGTAGAATTCACCCATGAAGCCATCTTGTCCTGGAATTTTCATCTTTGGGAGGTTTTTGATGACTGTATCAGTCTCTTCACTTATGATTGGTTTGCTGAGGTCTTCTATTTCTTCTTGGGTCAGTGTAGGTGGTTCATGTGTTTCAAGGAATTTGTCAATTTCATCTGCATTTTCTAGTTTTTTGGCATATAATTCATAATATCCTCTTATCATCTCTCTAATTACTGTGGGGTCAGTGGCAATGTACCCCCTCTCATTTCTGAGTTTATTTATTTGTGTCTTCTCTCTTTTTCATTGTCAGTCTAGCTAAGGGTTTGTTGATTCAATTCCCTGAGACTCTGTCCCATTTTTTGCATTCTCTTCTCTTTCTCTTCTCCTGTCTTTTCCAGTTCAGATGTTTGGTCTTCAAAATCATTAATTCTGTCTTTAAGGAGTTCAAATCTGTTCTTATATGCCTCTAATATATTTTTAATAGCATCCCTTGTGTCTTTCATTCCCATAAGGTCTGTTACTTTTTTTTACAGACTTTCAGATTGTTCTTTATGTTCACCCAGTGTCTTCTTAATATCCTTTACCTTTTTAGTCATATTTTCTCTCCATTCTTTAAAATGATTTAGGAGAGTTGTGTGATTATCATTGCTTAATAGTCTCAAATTCTGACTCTCTTCAGTATATTTGGTTTGTTCCTTCGGCTGGGCCATATCTTCCTGGTTCCTAGCATGGCTTGTAATTTTTTCTGATGTCTAGGAATTTGATATGATAGTAAATTTACTCTAGTGGGCCCTTTCTCTGTCTTGCCTGTTATTTTTTCACAGGTCTTTGATATTTGGTTCAACTTATCCTTAAATTGCCCAGCTTTAGTTACCAAAAACCATGCCAAGGACTCACTAACCCTGTGCAGACTTTTTCCCAGGGGTGGGTTAAGAAGAGCTGTAAAAGCATGTCTGTCCATGTAATTTCCAGACCACCAGCAGATGGCACTTGTTGGCACACATTTCCACAGAGGTGTATCTCTCTTCCTATTGCTTTGTTTTCATCTGGCCAGAGCCAAGATTTGAAGTGGGATCTGCTGTCCAAATTCACTGAAGAAAAGTCCCCCGACTCCCCCTCCCTTTTCCCTTGTAGCTGCTAGCAGGGAGGAATATATCTGCCCTCAGTCATCTTCAATGTGCCATGGGTTTTACTGTCGCTGACCATCTTGGCCGTGGGGGAGGGGAGCCCTTCCTGGTGTGGGGAGGTTTAATAACTCACAGTTTGTTATTTTGGCTTCTTCATATGTCCTTCCCCCTCCTGGGAGTGGTGAGAACTGTCCAGGTCCGCTGACTCCCAAAGCAGGTCCCTCTGGCAGCTTTAGGCTCTTTGTTGTTTTTGTGAAAGTGTTGAGCCTTGTCTGCTAATCCCATGCCATATTTGCACAGTATTCCACAAATAGCTTTTTTTCCCTATCTTTTTATCTATCTGTTCTACTATCTGAGTTCAGATGTACTGTCTTCCACATCACTGATTCTTTCCTCTGACTTTTCAAATCTGCTGTTAAGTGCTTCTATTTTATTTTTGATTTCCTGTATTGTGTCATTCATCACCATCATGTCTGTTATCTTTTTATGTATGCTTACAATTTCTTCAGTATGTTCTCACAGTGTCTTCTTAATATCCTTAATCTCTTCATTTATTTCATTAAATTGATTCATGATATTTATTTGGACATCTCTGATTAGTTGTTCCATGTTTTGCATCTCTCCTGTTTTTTAATTTATTCATTAGACTGCCCATGTCTTACTGTTTCTTAGTATGACTTGTACTTTTTTCTTGGTGTTTAGGCATCTGTTTACCTTGATGGGCTTGTTCAATTGGTTAGCTTCTCTTTCTGCTTTCTAGGGTTTTATTTTGTTGTTTCGTGTGTGTGCATGTTTCTGTGTAAGGTTTCTGTGTGACACTTGGTTCCTCTAATTCTGTTTTCTTGCTGATGTCTGTGCTCCCTTGAAAAATAAGTATAAGGGCCAGAGAAAAGGAAAGAGATATGAAGAGAAAAAGAATAATAGTAATAATAAAAAAGGGTAGAAGTGGAACCATATAAGGCCTAGGAAAATAAATAATTAACATGAATAAAGAATCATAAGACATACAAGAAATAAGAATAAAAAAGTGGAATAGAAAAATACATATAGAATGAATTTAAAGGCCTGAGTGATGAGAAGAGAAGGAAAGAAAAAAGGAAAAAAGAGAAATTTTAAAAAATAAAGGCAAACAAGAAGAGGTGGAATGAAAGAAAACCACAGAAAAAGAAGAAAAATGGAGGACAGAAAAGTAAAGAAAAGAAAGTAGATAGAAAAAATGAGTAAAAGAAAATAAAGAGAAACACAGAAAAGGGAAACAAAACAAACAACAAACAATACAGCAAAAATAAACAAAACAGACAAACCAGCCTTTCCCTCTTAGGCCCCTAAGAAGCTTCTCAGGTTGCCAGCGTTCATCAATCACCCTGCAGCCTGCACTCTGCAGAGGATGTACTGGGTTTTAGCAAGTGAAATAAGGGGGGAAAAAGAAAGAAGAAGAGATAAAGGAACCTTTAAAAAGTAAAAAAAAAACAGATCCAAGAAAAACTAAAACAAAATAAAAATGCCTATATGTTACCTGTCATATGGTATCACTGGGTGCCTGATAACCCAGTGAATCACTCTCTGGATCACTTCTCTAAGTAGCCCCAGGAATAGAGCCAGTGACCTCCTATGTAAAAGGCAGGAATCCTTCCACTGAGCTAAGCTGGCTCCCTGGCTTAATTGGGCTTCAAAAAGCTTATTCCCTCAGGCGGGATAGACTTCTAAAGATTTGGCAGAGCCCAGCTAATTAGGCACCTGACTCCACCCCCTCTCTCAGCTAGTTCCTCTCTCCCACAGCTGCTGGGCTTGAGAGCCTACCCGAGCAGATCCCCAACTCCTCTCCCTGCCTGCCTAGTCCCTTCAGAGATTCAAAGGGCACTCAGCTGTCCAAACTCACGGCACATAAACCGCTCTTGACTCTCCCTCAGATCCTTCTTCCCAGCGAATGCTCCCTCCTACTCCATTGGCAGCAGTGAGCCAAGGGCTCCACCAAGGCCACTTGCCCTGAGCGGGTTGGGGTGTGTGTGTGCCCTTTCCAGCCACAGGAGTGAGCAACTCACTGTTTTTCTTGGGCTTTTTAATCTGTCCTGTCCCCTCCTGGATGACGAGTGCTTTTCTGTTCTATAAGCATCCAAAGCAGCTCTCTTGGACAGGTCTTTGCCCTTTCTCTGCTCCTTTTTGTGAGTCAGGTGTTGCCTACCTATCTGGATGCCATTTTCCCTATAATCTTAATTATACCTGCTATAACATGGATTCTTGTAATATAAGTAATTAATTGTTAGAATTTCTTCTTTACTACAGTTACTCCCATTTGAGAAGTTTCAACTGCTTTTACTCATTATAAGAGAAATTAAGGCTCTGTAAGGTAAAATACAGAAATATAATGTAATGGACCCAGCTAACACAATCAGGGCTGATTGGTTATTTGATAAATGAGAAGCGCCACTGTTGGTAAAGATTACAAACCACAGCTTCAGATTGGCTTTTGATAGAAAATATGATTTCAAATATGTTTTATTTCATTTATTTACTTGGCTTGAATTTTGTGATGTTAAAACTTCTTTTTTTTTTTTTAATTATAGTCTCGAGTTATAGCAGTACTGGATTGGGAGCTTTCAACCATTGGTCATCCTTTGTCAGACTTAGCTCATCTTTCCATATTCTACTTTTGGCCAAAGACAGTTCCAATGCTAAATCAAAGTTCTCATTTTCGAGGAAACATAGGTATGAAAACATAATCCTGCCTAAATTATATTGATATAAGATTGTCTTTATTATTCTTCTCAATTTAACATTTTTAAGATTATCTTACAATTTTAGAAAAAGACTTTTATTTCTCTTTTAACTTTTTCTTTTTTTTTCTTTATTATTTTTAAAGAGGCTTTAAATTACATAAATGTTACATCGTAAAAATAGGGGTTTCCCATATATCTCATCCCTTCCCCCTCCCACACTTTCCTCCATTAACAACATTTTGCATAGGAGTGGTACATTGGTTCCAACTGATGAACACATATTGAAAGTTTGCTAGTAACCATGGTCTATACTTTACATTATGTTTTAAGCTTTGCACTGCACAATTTTATAGATTTTGACAAAATGTACAGTGGCCTGTATCTGTCACTGCAGTGTCAAGCAGAACACTTCCAGTTTTCCCAAAATGCCTCACCTTCTTCCCTGTCCCTCCCCTCAGAACCTCTGGTGACCACTGCCTTTATGTCAATATTACAACTTCTTTCATTACTATAATAAGTCTACTTTGTTCCACAGTTGCAAATCCTGGCTTATATTTGTTCTTTCTTCAATCTCGAGGATTTTGGGATGGTGATGCCCACTCTGCTGTCCATTGAGAGGGACAGAGAACGTACAGTTGTAGATATTCTCTGTTTTGGCAGATGGGTGTTGTCTGTCATCATCCTTTTGTTAGTTGTCTTGGGTGAGTTAGATGAATTGGATGGTAGGTGTTGGCTGCAACTTTGCTGAGATTCAGGGCTAAACTGGTGTATGAGTAGCCAGCAGATTTAAGTTTCTGGGGCACATATTTAACGGGTATAGTACTAATTATACATTCAAATAAAAGGGGCATAAGAACCATGTGTAGGAAAATTATAAATGTGCCCAACTCGAATACATTGGGATATATTCCAAGGTAAGGCCCACTCACAGGGTGCCAAATTCCTGGGGTTCTCTGCCCTGCCTATATTGTCCAGATGTCTCTAGAGTCCTCAGGAGCCTCCCTGCTTGAGGCAATGTTTATTGCAGCAGTAGTGAGATCCTCCTAAGACCCGCATAAGCGTAACTTCTGGAATGGCTTCCTGACTCACTTTGAAATCTCTTAGCCATAAAAACTCATTTGTATGTAATATTTTCCCATTTTTATTAAGGTCTTTTTCCTTAAGATGCAGCACTAGTTGTCACTTGATAGTAATCCCTCAGTGCCAGGTGGCTCATCCCTGGGAGTCATGTCCCATACTGGGGAAAAGGCAGTGAGTTTATATGCTGAGTTTGGCCTTAGAGAGCGGCCACATTAGAGCAACAAGGAGGCTTTCAGGAGGTAACTCTTAGGCAATATATAATACTAGGCTAAGTTTCAATTTCACAAGAACAAGGTTCATAAGTACAAGCATCAATATCAAGGGTCTGGCATATTGGTCTGTCCTCCTTTGCTAAACCCTGCCCATGTACTCTAGGAATTCTTGCCACTCCAATAGAAAATGTAATAGGATTCCCCAGGATGTGAATTCAGTGTTCTTTCTGTTATTGTGTGGGTTTCCATCCACCGAGACAAGACCCCATGTCCACATTAACACACTTATATTTTATAGTGTCATGCTCCAGGTATACCCCTCCCCATTCATCCCCCTACCACTAACACCCTGCACTAGTGATCCTCCCCTGCCACAGCTGCAACTCTTCTGCAAACTAAAACCTCCCCTAAAACAAAACCAAAAAAAAATAAAACAATAAACATAAAATTAAAAATATATTTTAAAAACTTTTTAAATTTAAAAATGAAAAATGAAAAAATTTTGTTTTTACATTGTCTTACATTCCCATCAGATCTGTTATCTTATATGTCCAGTGACAATTTCTTCTGTATGTTCCCCATGTCTTATTTTTTTCACTTTATTTTCAAAGAAGCTTTAGGTAACAGAAAAGTCACATAGAAAATATAGGGGATTCCATATATCCCACTCCTCCCCCTCTCATATTTACCTCTATTAATAACATCTTACATGAATATAGTACATTTTTTACAATTGGTGTACAAATATTGAAGCATTGCCACTAACCATGGACAATGGTTTACATTATGGTTCAAAATCTTTACTGTACACTTTTATAAGTTCTAAGAAAAGGCATCATGGCCTGTATCTGTTATTGCAAGATCATGCAGAACAATTCCAGTTCCGTAAAATGCCCCATGCTCCATCCATTCTTCCTTTCTGCCTTCCCTCGGAAACTATGGTAACCACTAGGCTGCAATTTTTGAAGACTAAGGGTCACAGTTACGTGCATTGATTTTGAGGGCTTGATATATTGGTCTGTTTTCTTTAGCTAGGCGTTGCTGATGTTCTTGAGAGATTCTTGTCCCTCTGTGTGAGAACCAGTGGGACTCCCCAGGATTGGAGTTTAATATTTTCTTGTTTATTGTGTGGGTCTCCACCCACTGGGATAATACCCTATGACAAGATGAACACTTTCATATTCCACAGAGGCACCCTTTCCCACTCATTCCCCCAACCCCTATGTCCTCAACCAATAACTTCCCCTGCCATATTTGCTAAAAGAAAATTCCCACCATTGTAGTTTTAACCACAGATCTACAAGTCCCCAGAGTTTACCTGTTTCTTCCTCCAGCCTTCCCCCCAGTTCCATGGATAATCCAACCCAAATTCCCCACGCTGCTCACCCTTACATGCCAGCACTGTCAACTCACATCCCTATACCACTCACATCCCTATACCACTATCACCCCTATCCACTGCCAGACCACCCACTTCCACATTTTGCCCATATTGAGCATTGGCTTAGCATACTCTATTCCCTTTCTGTCTCCTGAAGACCTGTCTTCCAGCTCTGTGAGTCTGCTCAATTTCCTTAGGTCATATCATTGAGGTCATGTGATATATGTCCTTTAGTGACTGGCTTGCTTCACTCAACCTAAGGTCTTCAAGATTCACCCGTGTTGTTCTGTGTGTCAATACTTCATTCCTTCTCATAGCTGAGTAATATTCCATTGTATGTATATGTATATACCACAATTTACCTTTGCATTCATCTGTTTGTAGACAGTTGGGTTGATTGCAACTTTTGGCAATAGAGAATACTGTTGCTATGAACATTGGTGTGCGTATTTCTGTTTGTGTCCCTGCTTTCATTTCTTCTGGGTATATACCCAGCAGTGGGATTTTTGGAGCATATGGAAGTTCTATAGTTAACTTCCTGAGGAACCACCAAACCATCCTCCACAATGGTTGCACCATTCTACATTCCCACCAGCGGTGGATGAGATTTCCCTTTCCTCCACATCCTCTCCAACACTTGTAGTTCTCTTATTTTTAATAGCCACCAGTCTATTGGTATAAGATGATATCTCATTGCAATTTTTTATTGCATTTCCCTAATAGCTAGTGATGTTGATCATTTTTTCAAGTGATTTTTAGTCATTACAGTTTCCTCTTTGGAAAAGTATCTATTCAAATCTCTGGCCCATTTTTTGAATGGGTTGTTTGTCTTTTATTTTTATATATGCTGGATATTAGGCCCTTATTGGATAAATGGTAACCAAATATTTTCTCCCATTGAGTGGGCTGTCTTTTCACTTTCTTGACAAACTCATTTAAAGAGAAGAAGTTAATTTTGAGGAGGCCCCACTTATCTATTTTTTTCTTTCATTCCTCTCGCTTTGGGTATAAAGTTTCTAAAACCATTTCCTACTACAAAATTTCATAGATGCTTCCCTATGTCATCTTCTATGGGTTTTATGGTCTTGCCTTCTGTATTTATGTCTTTGATTCATTTTGAGTTAATTTTTGTGTAGGGCATGAGATGGTCATCCTCTCATTTTTTTTGGATATGGATATCCAGTTTCCCCAGCACCAGTTTGAAGAGGCCATTCTGTCCCAGTTGAGTTGGCTTGGTGACCTTGTCAAATATCAGTGGACCATATATGTGAGGATCTTTATCAGAACTCTCAATTTGGTTCCATTGGTGGTATGTCTATCCTTGTGCCAATACCATGCAGTTTTGACCACTGTAGCTTTACTTTAAAGCAAAGCTTTTGTAGTATGCTTTAAAGTCAGGTAGCATGATTCCTCCAATTTCACTTTTCATTTTCAATATGATTTTGATTATTTGTAATTTTTATTGGGATTGTGTTAAATTTGTAAATCAATTTGTTTTGTTTAGGACAGACATATTAATGATGTTTAGTTGTCCAATCATGAACATGGAGTCTTGTCTGATTTCCTTTAACAATGTTGTATAGTTTTCCTTATAAAAGTCTTTTACATCTTTAGTTAAGTTTATTCCTAGATATTTGATTCTATTTGTTGCTACTGTAAATGGAATTTTTTTTTTTCCTCCTCAGATTGCTCATTATTGGTGTATGGAATGCTATTGATTTTTTTCTGTTGCTCTTATCTCCTGCCACTTTACTGAACTCATTTAGAAGCTCTAGAAACTTTGTTGTAGATTTCTCAAGGTTTTCTATGTATAGGATCATATCATCTGCAAACAGTAAAATTTTAGTTCTTCATTTCCAATTTGGATGCTTTTTTATTTTTTTCTTGTAAAGAAAAAATTTGGATGCTTTTTATATTTTTTTCTTGAGAAGTACTTAAGCAAGTACTTCTAACACAATGTTGAATAAGTGTGGTGACATTGGGTATCCATATCTCATTCCAAATTTTGCAGGGAAAGCCTTTAGCATTTCACCATTGAATATGATGTTAGCTGTGAGTTTTTCTTTATCATGTTGGTGATGTTTCCTTCTATTTCTATCTTTTGGGTTTTTTTTTTGTGAAGAAAGGATGCTGTATTTTGTCACATGCCTTTTCTGTATCAATAGAGATTATCATGCTATTTTTTTCTTTCATTCTGTTACTATGGTAATATTACACTGATTGATTTTCTTATGTTGAATTATCCTTGCATACCAGTGATGAAACCTACTTGATTATGGTGTATAATTCATTTGATGTGTTGTTGAATATGATTAGCTAGTATTTTGTTGAGGATTTTAGCATCCAGGTTCATTAGAAAGACTTGTCTGTAATTTTCTTGTGGTTTCTTTATGTGTCTTTGGTATTTGGCATCATAGAATGAATTTGACAATGTTCCCTTTACTTCTGTTTTTTGGAAAAGTGTTAGCAGGATTGGTGTTAGTTCTTCCAGCATGATTGCTAGGATTCACCTGTGAAGCCATCTCTTGTAGGTTATTCTTAGTTGGGACCTTTGGGATGGCTAATTCAATCTTGTGTATTGTGATTGGTCTGTTGAGTTCATCAATTTCTTTTGTCAGTGTAGGCTGATTGTGTGTTTTCTACAAATATATCCATTTCCTCTAAGTTATCTATCTTGTTGGCATACAACTTTTCAAAGTATCCTCTTATGATATTCTTTATTTCCCTGAGATCAGTGGTGCTATTCACTCTTTTGTTTTATATTTTATTTGCACCTTCTTTCTTTTTTCCTTATTAGTTTAGCTATGGGTTAGTAAATTTCATTGATCTTCTCAAAGACCAGCTCTTGCTTTTCTTAATTTTTTTCTAGTGTTTTATTTTCTCAATTTCATTTAGTTCTGCTCTAATTTTTCTGTTTTTCCTTCTTTCTGCTTACTTTGTAATTAGTTTGTTGTTAGAACTTTGATTTTAGCTCTTTCTGCTTTTTTAATGTAACCATTTATGGTGGTAACTTTCCCTCTCAGCACTTCTTTTGCTGCATGTTGTAGGTTTTGGTATGTTTAATTTTGATTTTCATTTGTCTTGAGGTAGTTACGTATTTCTTTTGCAATTTCCTCTTTTACCCATTGGTTTTTTAATAGTGTGTTAACTTCCCTATCTTTGTGCCTAATCTGGTTCTCTGACCCTTACTGATTTCCAACTTCATTCCACTGTGGTCAGAGAAATTACTATGCGTAATTTCAATCTTTCTGAATTCATTGAGAGTTTTGGCCTAGTCTGTGGTCTGTCCTGGAGAATGATACATGTGCTTGAGATTCATATATCATGCTGTATTTGGGTGTAATGATCTGTATATCCCTATTAGGTCTAGATCCTCTACCATGTTATTCAACGTCTCTGTTTCTTTATTTGTCTTCTGTTGAGATGGTCTGTCTAATGGTGATAATGGTGTATTAAAGTTCCCCTCTGTCCTTGTAGAGCCATCTATTTCTCCACTTAGTTTTTCCGGTGTTTGGCTCATGTATTTTGGGGCACCCTGGTTAGGTGCATAAATGCTTATGATCATTCTTTCTTCTTGATAGATTATCCCTTTTATTAACATATAGTGTCCTTCTTTGTCTCTTACAGTTTTGCATTTAAAGTCTATTTTGTCTGATACTAGTATAGCTATTACTGCCCTTTTTTGGTTTTTCTTTGCCCATAAAATCGTTTTCCAACCATTCACTTGCAACCTCCTCATCTCCATGGGTCTACAGTGAGTTTCTTGTTGACAGCATATCAATGAGTCATATTTCCTTATCCATTCTGCCAATCTGATTGGAGAGTTTAATCCATTAATATTCAATATTATTACTATCAAGGTCATACTTACATTAGCCATTTTTTCTTCAGGTTTACATATGTCATATTTTTGTTTTATTTCTCTTTATATTTTTAGTTATTCTTACTAATAATCTTCCTTTCTACACTCTTCTCCAACCCTCTCTTTCCTGTTTTTTCCTTTCAACCTGCAGAACTCCTTTACTGTTTCTTGAAGGACAGATACCTTGTTGGTAGACTCTCTTAATTTAGGTTTTTCTGTGAATATTTTGAATTCTCCCTCATTTCTGAATGCCAGCTTTGCTGGATAGAGAATTCTTGGCTGGCAGTTTTTTCTTTTAGCACCTTAACTATGTCATACCCCTGCCTTCTCACCTCCATGGTTTCAGATGAGAAATCAGCACTTAATGTTATTGAGTTTTCCTTATATGTGATATATTTCTTTTTTTCTTGCTGCTTTCAGTAGTCTCTCTTTGTCTGAGACTTGGAAAATATGATACGTATATGTCTTGCCATAGGCCTGGTAGGTTTTATTCTGTTTGGAGTCCACTGCACTTACTGGACATGTATATTCATGTCCCTCAAAAGAGTTTTCAGCTGTTATTTCCTCCTACACTTCTTCTGCCCCCTTTCCCTCCTTTTCTCCCTCGTGAATGCCTGTAATATGTATGTTTGTTCATTTTGGGTTGTCATCCAATTCCCTGAGTCCCAGATGAATTTTTTCCATCTTTTTATCAGTCTGTTCCACTGTCCAATTTTAGATATACTATCTTCAGCATCACTAATTGTTTCCTCTACCTATTCAAATCTGCTGTTATATGCTTGTAGCACTTCTTTTTAGGAGGTACCAGGGATTGAACATAGAGAGCATGGGAAGCAGGTGCTTTACCACTGAGCTATATCTGCTCCCCAATAAGAGTTTGTTTTTTCATTTGTTTGTTTGTTTGTTTTTAGGAGGTAGCAGGGATTGAACCCAGAACTTCATACTTGGGAAGCAGGCACTCAACCACTTGAGCCACACCCATTCCCCTCCAGCATTATGTCATTCATCACCATCATATCTGTTAGCTTTTTATGTATGTTTGCCATTTCTTCATTATGTTCCTCCAGTGTCTTGTGAATATCCTTTATCACTTCCTTCACTTTATTAAGTTGATTTATGGTATTTGTTTGGACATTCTTGATTAGTTGTTCTATGTTCTGCATTTCTTCCTGCTTTTCAGTTTGATCATTAGACTGGGCCATGTCTTTCTATTTCTTAGTACGGCTTGTAATGTTTTGTTGGTGTCTAGGCATCTGTTTATTCAGATGTTGGCTTCTCTTTCTACCCTAGGGTTTTATTTTGTTTTGTTTTGTGTTAAGGTTCTTCTTTGACACTTGATTGCACTTATTCTATATCCTTGTAGTTGTCCATGTTCCCTTGAAAAAATATTAAGACCATAGAAAAGTAAAGAGAGAAGAGAAAAATAATCATTATCATAATAAAAAAGATAGAAGAGGAGCCATAAAGGAGCCATGAAAAAAATAAGCATGGAAATTTTTTAAAAATTCAAAGGAATAAAAATTAAAAAGGTGGAATAAAATAAACGAAATGAGAAATAAAATGAAATACTGGAAAGAAGAGGAGAAAAGAAGAAAAGAAAAATGAAGACCAAATAAGAGAAGGTGAAATGAAAGAAAAGCAACAGGAGAGGAAAAATGAAAGAAAGAAAAGAAATAAACTAAAGAGAAAAATTAAGGAAAAGAATAAAAAGGAAGAATAAAAAACAACCCAGGAAAAACAGGCTTCCCTCTTAGGCCCCTAGAAACTGTCTCAGGCTGCTGTTGCTCGTCAGTCTATCACCTGCAGCCTGCCCTCCACAGTAGAGAATAAAGTAAAGAATAAAAAGTAAATAAAAAAATAATAAAACATATAAAATGACAGATCAAAAAAATCTAAAACAAAAAATCTCAGTCTATAAATTCCCTGTCACAAGGTGCCGGCCAGGTGCCTGATAACCCGTGGAATCACTCTCTGGATCCCTTCTCATAGGAGGTACCAGGAGTCAAAGCAGGGACCTAGAATAGGCGAGGCAGGCATTCCTCCACTAGCTACACTCACTCCACATTTTAGGTGGGCTTCTGAAAGCTCGTCTGGCCCTCCCTGCCCTCTTCCCTCAAGCGAATTGGCCTCTACCAGTGTGCCAGCGCTCTCTCCTGTCTTCCTTCTCTCCTAGTCTCTCTCTCCTCGGGTGCTTGGGTGTGAAGCCTGCCTCATCAGACCCCCTACCCTCCCTGAGGCTGCTTCAGTGCTGGTGAGGTCTTTTTGAGATTCAAAGGGGTCTCACCTGGCCAAACTCACCAAAGAGAAGTCACTCTCTGCCCTCTTCCAGACCCCTCTTCCTCCCTGGGAGCAGCAATTTCTTTCCCCACTGCAGTGAGCCAGGGGTTTTCCCAAACTATACACCTTGAGGTTGCAGTGTATGTGCTGTTCCTAGTCACAGGAGCAAGTAACTCACTGTTTTCATTTGGCCTCTTTGTCGCTCCCTCTCACTCACTGCTGGATGATGCACAGGACTCTTGTGGTCTGCTGATCCCCAAAACAGCTACTTTGCCTTTGTTCATTGTTTTTGTGAGAGGATTGACCCCTGTCTCCATACTCCAATGCCATCTTTCCAGAAGTCTTCCCATCAATTTAGTTCTTGAAAGCATTTCTAAATATCCTTTTATTCCTTATTGATTTTTCTGAACTTCGTGTTCCATTTTCAGTAGTTGTTTTAGTTTCTTGGGCTCCTCAAGCAAATACCATCAATGGTTCAGCTTAAACAATGGGAATTTATTCACTCACAGTTTAAGGCTGGCAAAAAGTCCAAATGGAGACACCGACAAGGTGATGTTTTCTTCCCAAAGACTGGCATTCTGGGTCTGGGTGCTTGCACTTCTTGGTTCTTAGTTTGTGCCATGGCAGGGCACATGGCAGCATCTCTGTGTCTCTCCCTTCTCTTCCTGAGTCCATTATGTTCAGTTTCTGGCTGCCCTCTCTGTGACTTTCTCTCTCGGCTTTTTCACTCCATTTATAAAGGACTCCAGTAATAGGATTAAGACCCATCCCAGTTGAGAAGGGCTATACTTTCACTGAAGTAACTTCTTCGTCAAAAGTCCCACCTAAAATGGGTTCATATCCACAGGAGGGATTACATTTTAAAAAATATTTTTCTGGGATACGTACAGCTTCAAACTACCACAGTAGTTAATGACAAAATTTGATGCTTTTTCTGTGGGAATTAAAAATTTAAAACATGTTCTATTTATGTGGATTAATGGTTATTATTATATTCTGTTATATATATGTGATATTATGACATTTTAAATTTTTACCATGAAATTTTTATTCAAGTTATTATTTCATGCTGTTTTTATTAGGGATACCATCATTGGAGGAACTGATTTCAATTTATTGCCACCGCAGGGGAATTAATTCTATTCTTCCTAACTGGAATTTCTTTCTTGCTCTTTCATATTTTAAAATGGCTGGAATAGCACAGGTAATTGTTTTTAATATGTGTTTCATCATTTATTAATATACTGTTGACAATATTTTCTGGTCTTCAGAGGTTTTATTTTTTTGCATTTGCATGTATTTATTTTATTTTTTAATTATCTTTTTTTAAAGTTAATAGATCACATTAAATGTTACATTAAAAAACGTAAGACATTCCCATATACCCCACTCCCCACCCCTCTTTATATTCTTTATCCTTAGATCATTTTGCTTTTCATGACAAGTATCAGACATGGTAAAATATAAATCCAGAATGTACAGAATAGAAAAATGACAAGTGGAAACTTTTAATTGCAAAAGGTTGCCACTTTTTGGCATAATGAACTTTAAGAAGAAAGGACCGAAAAAGACAATGATAAAAAGAGAAAAGCATGTAAGAATTGGTCATTTCCGAAATATCAGACATAAGAAAGAACTTAAGTCTTATTTGATGGTCTCTGCTTCAGACTAGAAAACAATTTATTGACCAGAGCTGATGATGAGGGAAGAGTTATCTTTGTATTTCCCAGAGCCCAGCACTGTACCTCACATATGAAAGCCTCTTAATATGTTTTTGAGTAAAAAGATGAGTAAAATTTATTTTCCAATAATTTCATATATGTATATATGTGATTAATTCTGAGAGAAAGTGAGCATAAATTAACTTTTACTAATCATTTGTATATATATATATATACATCTATCTACCTATATCTATATAATTTTTTTTTTTTTTTGCGGTTGCCAGGGGCCAGGGATTCAACTCGGGACCTCATAAGTAGGAAGTTGCTCAACCACTGAGCCACATCAGCTTCCTTGAGTTGGTTTTATCATTCGTTTTGCTTGTTATTTGTTTTTGTTTTTTCAGGAGGCACCTGGAACCGTACCTAGGACCTCCCATGTGGGGGACGGGCATTCAACTGCTTGAGCCACATCTGCTATCTCTAGTTAATCTTTTTTTTTTTTTAAAGATTTATTTATTTTTATTTATTTAATTCCCCTCCCCTCCCCTGGTTGTCTGTTTTCTGTGTCTTTTTGCTGCGTCTTGTTTCTTTGTCCGCTTCTGTTGTCGTCAGCAGCAACGGCAGGGAAGTGTGGGCGGCGCCATTCCTCGGCAGGCTGCTCCCTCCTTCGCGCTGGGCGGCTCTCCTTATGGGTGCACTCCTTGCGCGTGGGGCTCCCCTACGCGGGGGACACCCCTGTGTGGCAGGGCACTCCTTGCGCTCATCAGCACTGTGCATGGGCCAGCTCCACACGGGTCAAGGAGGCCCGGGGCTTGAACCGCAGACCTCCCATGTGGTAGACGGACGCCCTAACCACTGGGCCAAAGTCCGTTTCCCTCTAGTTAATCTTAGCAAATGCATTCTTTATTATGCCAGTCTAGTTTCTTAAGCACAAAAGCATACCAAACAGCCTTTGAATTTGAAATGTCTTTTTATTTTATATAGAAGTTTGACATGATTTAAGTTACTATATCATCATATACTCTATAGAATGATCAAACATTCCTTTCCAACTGGAAATATGAAATTGGAAATGATGGCAAAATTTTTACAGTGTTTCATAACATGAAAAATTATATAAAGAAGATGAAGTAATATTCCATTTTTTGGTGGGGGGGAAAAGGGGTAGTGTATTATGTTAGTAGCACAGAAAATAGAGAATTAAGAAAAAGAAATGTTTAGCATTCTTTTTTTAAAAAATAAACTTCATTTTTATTTTTAAAAGAAGTTTGGATTACAAAATCTTACATAAAAAATAGAGGGGATTCCTATATGTCCCGCTCCCTAGCACTCCCACATTTTCCTGCATTAACAATATCCTTCATTAGTGTGGTGCATATGCTGCAATTGATGAACACACCTTGGGGCATTGCCTCTAAGTGTGGATTATAGATTACATTCTCTTTGCATTCCTGCACATTTTTGTAAGTTGTAACAAGATACACAATGGCCTGTATCCGTCATTGCAATGTCATTCAGGATAATACCCAAGTCCTGAAAGTGTCCCCAAATTATACCTATTTTTCCCCCTCCCTCCCCTTATTACTCCAGTAGCCACTGCTTCCACATCAATGATAAAAGTTCTTCCATTGCTGGGATCACAATAAGATTATAGTAGAATAACAGTAAGTCTACTCTAGGCCATCATTCATTCCCTAATACTGAGGATTCTGGGATGGTGATGCCCTCTAATTGAGAGGGAGCTTAGATCCCATTGGGCATATGGATGGGACTTTCTTGCTTGCAGCTGCAGACTCTTTCTATTCCTTGAGATGGTCATTGTCCATCATTATCTTCTTGTTAGTTATCCTAGGTGAGTACAATGAACTGGAGAGTAGGTGTTGCAACTCTTTTGGGACTCAGGGTCCAACTGGTACATGGACAGCCCAAAGATTTAAGTCTCTTAGACAAACACCTATCAACTCTAGTACTAACTATTGGTTCAAATAAAAGGAACAGAAGAGTCCTGTGTAGGGAAACCACTACTGAGTCCAACTCTGTCTTACTGGGGAACATAAATTCCAAAGTAAAGAACACTGGCAGGGCATCAAACTCCAGAGCTATCTGCCCTGCCTATAGTGTCTGGACATCTCCAGAGCCCTCAGGAGTCCTGCTCTTTGAGGGAATATTTACTTTGGCAGTAAATGAGTTCCTGCTGAGACATGTATAAGTATAACCTCTGGAATGACCTCCCAACTAACTTTCAAGTCTCTTAGCCAAATAAATTCATTTGTCTTTACCCTTTCTCCTTTTGGTCGAGGCCTTTTTCCAAATTGGTGCTTGGTAGTAATCCCTTGGTGCCAGGAAGGCTCATCCCTGGGAGTCATGTCCCATGCTGAGGGGAAGGAAATGCGTTTATATGCTGAGTTTGGCTTAGAGTGAGGCCACATTTGAGCAACAAGGAGGCTTTCAGAAGGTAATGCTTAGGCACCCTACAGTACGAGGCTATGTTTCAATTTCAAAAATAAAGATTCATAAATACAGTCATCACTATCAAGGGCCCATCAACAGTTCATCCTCCTTTACTACTCATACCCCTGTACTCAGGGGATTCTTATCGTCCTATTAGAGAGTGTAGCAGAGCTCTCCAGGATTGTAATTCAGTATTCCTTTGTGTGACTCTCCACCCACTGTGATGATGCCCCATGAACACTAGAACACATTCATATGCCTTTAAGGTATGCCCCAGGTGAACCTCCTCCCCTGCATCCTCCATCTCTGACACCTGTACCAATGATTCTCCCCTGCTATGGTTGTAACCCTTCTGTGATCCAAAACTTCTTCAAAATTGAAACCAACAAAATAGCCAAATACAATTAATAGGAAAATAATATAATAATAATAGTTTTTAAAATGATTAGCTTTCAACTAATGCTGTTCAATGGAGATAGTTTCACCTAAATCAGAGACTCTGAAAAATTAGATAATATATTCTTAGAGGTCTTCTAATTGCCTTCTCTTTGGTTTTACAGTTTTTTAAAACCTTCTTTTGGTTTCTTTAGAAGATTTCTCCCTACTATGAAGGGAAACTGGTGCTCTCTAGAGGTGATATAAGTTGCCGATTGGGTATTTTTGGTAACTGCTGAGCTCATTTTCAAGTTTGGTTTGATTTCCAGTTAAAATTCTGCTAAGATGGGAATGCTTTAACTAGATGATACATGTATGACTCTTTAATTTAAGGGGGTGTAATTAATAGATTTCATAGTCTGGTTTACATCTTGGTGCCATGTGAGCTTAATTAATGAGTCATTTTACTAGAATCTGTTCTCTACTGTGACCCACATAGGTGAGAAACAGTGGTTAGTCATTTTTGATAGAGAATGGTTTTCAATGAATTTAATTGTTCTATGTTTATTTACTTATAGGGAGTATATAGTAGATATCTTCTGGGAAATAATTCATCTGAGAATAGCTTTCTTTTTGCCAATATTGTGAAACCCCTGGCAGAAACTGGATTACAACTTTCAAAAAGGTAAGCAAAACAGATTCATTGGCTAATTCAAATTAGAACCTCTGTTGTACTTACAATAATTATGTGAAAGTTATAAACTTTAGGAGAGTAGGAATTATTTTTATTGCTTACACCATGATCCCTTCTGCAAATCACAGTAGTTTCTTTGGTAAATCTTGTTAATGCCTGAAAAGAAAGTAACCTCAAATATAAAGAAAATTCTCATATTTGTAATGAGGTGGTTTTTTGCCAACTTGAATGTATAAAATTCTAAGGATGTAGACCAAATTGTCAAATGTTTCCTTATGATATTTATTACTTACACATAATATTTAAAATTACATATTATATGATTATTAAATTCAAAATATTGCTTTCTTCCACTATCATGTTTCCTGAAACTTTATTGAGACATTTTGTAAACATTTCACTATGAAAAGTGCTCCATCATTGGAGCATATTATTAAGCAGTTTGGCACACTTTGCCAATCACCTTCTAGCTAGGTGCCATGGTATATAGCACTCACTGAATGCACGGATGATTTTATACCCGGAAATTCTGCCTAAGCCACAAATACCCATGACGTATCATTATGTCACAACAATCACAGTTGTTTTTCACATTTCATTTTATAAAAGGGATATCTTTGATCTCCAGAATGTAACCATCTAATGTGTTGCACATCATAATGAGCTTTAAAGACCTTGTTTATAATGACATCCCAGCAATTATGTTTATGAGGCATATACACCTAAAAATAATTTAAATGTTCAATTTTATTTGCTTCTTTATTTTAAAATTTTGATAGGTGGCTGCAATAGGTATTCAAAGTTTGATTGATTAAGGTCATGCAAGGCTTATTTGCTTTACCCAAAAAGTACCTTAAGCATTAAATTTTAATGTTTGAAATAAAGTAATTCTACATTCACCCCACAATATGAGAAACTTTAAAAGAAATGAAATATGGCAATTCATTTTGAGGGATTTTTTCAGAGAATGGGAGGAAACATTATATTCATAAATAAATAATAATGATTTTGGACATTTTTGTAATCTTTTTATTTTTTAAAGAACTTTGACTACTGGACTACCACAGTATGATACTACTGGGAGGTTATTTGCACAGACCACGACAGGCCAGGAAGTTCTTACGAGAGTGAAGCATTTCATGAAACAACACATCCTTCCAGCTGAAAAGGTAATTACTGTATAAACAAACAGACTGTGTTGGTGCTAAGGAAGTAAAGATGAATTACCACTGTTATTTCTGCTTCTAGGGGATGGTATCATCATCTTTGCAGTCAACCCTTTCGTAGATCCTACTCCTTACCCTATACTGAGATGCTGCAGAATCTAATCCTGAAAAATTCAAAGCTTTTAAGAAGTGCCAAGAGAATGCCACCAATAATTCTGTGTAATTAAAATTAAGCCAAAAGGAATTGGTTGTTTAGAAGGCTGAGATCCTAAATATATTAGAGTAAAATACTTTTTGGATGTGGGGAGAGATTGACCTTTTCCTAAAGCAACAACTTTCAGCTCATTATTATTGGCTCCTTGAGAATTGAATGAGAACTATAGACTACACAAGTGGACATACCAAAAATATGTTGCATGTCATTTCAAAATGTTCACAGATACCACCTTTTTCCTCCACAGCTACTATTTTAGTTTCAGTATGTTCACTGAAGGTAGAAAAGCAACATGACACATTCATTCATTCAGTAAACAAATAATTATTGGATACTTAATAATGGGTTAGGCAAAGGGGAGCTATTGAAAGTAAAAGGAAGAAAAAGGCAGGAAGGGCTATTTTTCTGTGGAGCTTACACCCTGGGAAGGAAGAAAGAGAAAGGTGCAGTGAAGAAAAGATAGAAGTTATGTGTAAAAGAAGCAGGGCTAGTTATGTGTGGTTAGAATAGTGGTGTAGAAATTGTAAGAAATTGTGTAAGTCCTTCCCTGCCATGAATTAGGTGGTCTTGGACAAATAACTATCTTTCAGAGCCCCAGTTTCTTCATCTACAACTTGAGTTGGTACAAGATTTAGATATACAATATTATCCCATTCAAATCTTCAGTGATTCTGGGAGATCTAAGGCTAGACTGGCAAAATTAAAGAGGGCAAACCTCTTTCAGTAAAAGTGTTCGGAGCTGATAGGTGTTTATAAGGAAGTTTGTGTTGTTAATAAATTAAATGAATACTTAAATCTTTAGTTAAGGTCTGACTTGACATGATGTCTGCTCACAGAGAGGGTAGAGTTTTTCAAAGAATATACTACTTAAATAGGAGGAAATTCCTTATAATATAATTACCTCTATATGCAGTCGGTAATTAAGACTTTGTACTCTATTTAGTATCTTTTCTATTTTTTTTTTTTTTAAGGATGTACAGAGATTGAACCTGGGTGGCTCAGTAGTTGAGCACTGGCTTTCCACATAAGAGGTCACGGTTTCACAGGTTCAGTCCCCAACCCCAGTACCTCAAAAGATAAAAATAAATAAATATTAAAACAAGAGAAGGCTATAACAAAGGTGGTAAACATTCTTTTTCCACAGTGGACTCTGTGATTGCCTCATATGTAGAGCAAGAGTAAGAAGCAACAGAGAAATCAAGATGTTTGATTGCAGAATTACGTGCAGAAAAACGACTCTCGTTGGTCTTTAACAACTCAGGCCTTTAACAAGGTGCTTCCCTCAGATAGAAGACCTCAGGCAGCAGTACTCTAAAGAAAACAAATGATGTGCTTCAGAGAAGCCAAGGCTTCCAAAGGGAGGGTTAACGCCTTGGAGTAGGTTCCCCATGCTGTGTTGTTTTTTGTTTTGGTTTTTGTTTTGGTGGGGAGTTAGGTGGAGACCCCGCTTGCCTCTCAGGCTGCCAGATTCCCACTGCTTACTCTGAAATGAAGCCTGTTAGTACACTAGCACTTACAGCCATCCCATCATTCATGGGAGAAGCCAGAATTGGCGGAGGAAGTCAAGTACACTACCTATATTAGCTTGCTGTTTCATATATACAAATAGGCAATCAAGGGAAACAGTCACACAGAAGAGCAGTGTCAAAGGTCGGGTTGTGATACATCTACTGAACGTAATATCATGCAGCTATTAAATATTTACAAAGAGTTTTCAGTGAAAGCAAAATTGTTATGGTAAGTGAAAAACAGTCTATATCTTTAAAAGTCAACATTTTATGTGGCAAGGAAAGTCACAGTCATTTTGCTTTTGCAAATCTTTCTAAACTGGAATGCATCCACATCTGATAAATGTGAGCCTTTTCTTCTTTTAAAATTTATACCACAGCCTGTAAAAATGCTTTCCCCAGTAGAATGATTCTGAACAATTCTTATCCCTATCTATGAAACACACATTTGAAATTATGTTTGGAGAAAAGTAAATAGCTTTATCAAAATGGAAGGGACAAAAGCATATAAAATTCTATCCAATGTTATAGCTGTGTTTACAAAAACCAAAAGAGTCATGTCTAGAAAATAAAATTGTGTCCTGGAATACGCCAACATTTTAACAATATATATCTTTAGTTTATAAGAGTTTTAATGACTTTTTCTTTTTACTTTTACATATTTTTCAAATTTTCAATAATGGGGACAAGTAAGCTTCATTTTAACTATCCTAATCACCTTGGGAAACTCCTCAGATTCTAAGTGCTGTTGACTGAGAGCCTAAGAATTCATTATTAATGAAAATATTAAAAGCCTATTCTTCCTATTTCAAATGAATAAGAACCCCTAAAAATAGCACATCACACAGGAACTACCAACATGACATATGATTGAGAGTACATTTTTAAAGTAATGATAATATTGTGTTTTCTTACTGAGTCTAATAATGTTCTAGGAAATAACTTAGCTCCTTTTTTTTTTTTTAAAGATTTATCTATTTCTCTCCCCTTCCCCACCCCCACCCTGGTTGTCCGCTCTCTGTATCCATTTGCTGCGTGTTCTTCTTTGTCCGCTTCTGTTGTTGTCAGCGGCACCGGGAATCTGTGTTTCTTTTTGTTGCGTCATCTTGCTGTGTCAGCTCTCCATGTGTGCAGCACCATTCTTGGGCAGGCTGAACTTTCTTTCGCGCTGGGCAGCTTTCCTTATGGGGTGCACTCCTTGTGTGTGGAGCTCCCCTACATGGGGGGCACCCCTGTGTGGCACGGCACCCCTTGCGCGCATCAACACTGCACGTGGGCCAGCTCCACATGGGTCAAGGAGGCCCGGGATTTGAACTGCGGACCTCCCATGTGGTAGACGGACACCCTATCCATTGGGCCAAGTCCACCTCCCTGTTAGCTTCTTTCTTATAGCCTTATGTTTAAATTAAAATCATTATATTATAAATTTGTTTGTAGGTTCAGATTTAAGATTCTGAACCAGCCTAATCCCAAGTAGCATCTCTATCATTGAATGAGGAAGTAGCATGTTAAGGTGATACTTTGGGAAGACTGACCAGGCACCAAGCACATTCTGCTTTGTTCTTTTGCCAATAAATTATTTTTCATGCTGTAAGAACTGAAAAAAGCTTCCTTGTAATAAAATATTTTATTTTAATCTGAGTCCTACCATGCAACAAATAAACTTTACAGATCTCTAAATGGGTAGATATGAGAACAGGAGTTTTAAATAAAACAAGTTTTTAAGTCAACACTGGCATAATTTAGTTTCTCAGAACTATAGTGCCTAATCTTTGACTATATCTTTATTTCCTATCAAACACAACTGCATTGACTATTTCCAGGGTATAATCAATCCCAAACAGGAAATCTTCCAATTTAACTGACATCCTGATAGAAATCGCAGGAGCTGTTCATGCTGGTGCCTTTAAAAAAGCAGTCTTTTGCTTGTTTTAGTGTTCAGTAATTACAGCAGTACTCTAGACTAGCCAGGCTACAATGAAAGGAACATTCCTTGTACATTGCTTGTGCTACTGTAAATTGGTAGAACAATTTTGGGAAATAATTTGAATATATGCAGTAAGAATTTTGACAATGTTCATGGCCTTTAACCCAGTAATTCTACTAGCTGAAATGTTTAAAAAAATAATAGGTGGAGATGTTATAATAGTGAAACATTGGCGAATTCCATTATAGTCCAATACTTTAGTTCTACCTTGACTATTTTAATATAACAAATTGTTGTTATTGTTTTGTTAGGCCATTTTTTAAATATAGATTTATCCACATATTTGTCATTTCATTTATTTACTATTCCTTCTTGGAACTCAGATGTTCCTTCTCTAGGATCAAGTTCTTTTAGGAAAAATCTGCTAATAAACTTTTCTTTCGTTTATATTGTTTTGCTTTACACTCCTTTCTTCCTTCCTTTCTTTCATATTATTGTTGTTGTTATTATTGGTAATACTTTATTTTGTTATAATTCTTGAAAGATATTTTTATTGGATATAGAATTCTCAGTTGATAATTATTTCCTTTCAGGAATTAAAGATAGTATTCTACTACTATCTGGCTTCAATTGTAGGAAATCAGCACTCAATCTAATTAATGTTTCATTATCATAATCTTCCATTTTTTACCCTCTCCTTCCTTAAGAGCATTTCTTCTCTCTGATCTTCTATAGTTTGACCATGCTTTTGCTACATTATGCTTTCTGAATTTAAGAATTCGTGTCTTTTATCAGTTCCTAGAAATTCTTATCTACATTTAAAAAATATTGCCTCTCCCCTCATTTTCTTCAGCTAGGACTCTAGTCAGACTTCTGTTAGCACTTCCTTCTGTATCCATCACGTTCCTTAACCACTCATAGTTTCCTTCTTTGAATTTCTGTATTTTGTTCCAAATATTTCTCCAGATTTTTCTTCCAGTTTCATTTTTTGCATCTCTATCTAATCTACTTTTCAACCAATTCATAGAGTGGTGGTTCTCACATCTTGGAATATAACAGAACTGCCTGGAGAGCAGGCAAAGAACACAGAGGCCCAGGCTCATTGAAGTAGAACAGCACTTGGACTCTTGTGTTTTTAGTAAGTTCTGTGGTGATTCCAATGCCCACTAAAAGTTGGGAACCATTGCCATACAGGTTTTAAGTTTAATTACAATGGTTTTCTTTTCCTGAAATTATTCTTAGTTCTTTTTCAAATTTGCCTGGCCAGGGTTTTGTTTTTTTTGTTTTTTTGTTGTTGTTCAGTTTTTTAAAAAAATTTTTAAGATATCTTATTTTTTTATTGTCTTTTTTAAAAAAGATAACATAGATCACACAAAATGTTACATTAAAAATATAAGAGGTTCCCATATACCCCCATTCCTCCCACATCAACAACCTCTTTTATCAGTGTGACACATTCATTGCATTTGATGAATACATTTTGGAGCACTGCTACACCACATGAATTATAGTTTATATTGTAGTTTACACTCTCCCCCAGTGCATTCAGTTGGTTATGGCAGGATATATAATGTCCTGCATCTGTCCCTGCAATATTCAGGCCAATTCCAAGTCCAGAAAATGCCCCCTCATCACACCTCTTCTTCTCTCTCCCTGCCCTCTGCAACTCCCATGGCCACTGTCTCCACAACAGTTATACAATTTCTTCCATTGCTAGAGTCCCAGTAGTTCTATAGTAGAATACCAGTAAGTCTACTCTAATCTATATTTTATTTCTCCATTCTGGGAACCCTGGGATGGCGATGCCCACTCCACCTCTTAAATCCCACACAGCTGATGGATGGAATTCTGCTTGCAGTTGTAGGCGCTCTTGGTTCCCTGGTGTGGCCTGGATAAGTCCTCAGCTCCCTGTTAGCTGGACTGGGTAAGTCCAATGAACTGGAGAGTAGGTGTTGCAACTCTGCTGAGGCTCAGGGCCCAGCTGGCACGTGGACAGTGCAGAGATTCAAGTCTCCTGAGCATATGCCAACCCCAGCAACAACCACAGGTTCAGTAAAAATGACAGAAGGGGCATGCATAGAGAGGTCACATCTGAGTCCAAATCCATCACACTCAGGAGCACTAATTCCAAAGTCAGGCCCACTGGCAAGGCACTGAACTCCAGAGCCATCTGCCATGACTGTAGGACCTGTGTGTCTCCATAGCCCTTAGGAGTTGTATCTACTTTGGCTGTCTCTGGGATCCTGCTGAGACATGCGTAAGCACGACCCCTCTGATGACCTCCTGACTCAATTTGAAATCTCTTAGCTATATAAACTCATTTGTCTTCAACATCTCACCCTTTTATTCAAGGTCTTTTTATAGTTGCATCAGCAGCTGGTGCTTGATAGTAATCCTTCGGCACCAAGGAGGCTCATCCCCAGGAGTCATGTCCCATGCTGGGGGAAAGGTAATGCATTTACATGCTGAGTTTGGCTTAGAGAGTGGCCACATTGAGCAATGTGGAGGCTCTCAGGAGGTAAATCTTAGACAATCTGCAGCTCTAGGTACCTGGTCAGTTTTGATAGTCATCTGTCACACTTTTAATTCCTTCCTTTATTCTTGAAATCTATAGAATACAAGTGTATTCTGTATCTGATCATTGTTCTATCTGTGGTCTTTGGGAAATGTGACTCTGTTTTGTCGAATTATTGTTTTTGCTATTTCTTGTTATAGGTGTTTTTTCTTGAGTGTTTAATAATTTTCCATTCTGAAATCATGTTCTTTAGAATGGAATTTTATCTGTGGGAATTATTTAAGGCTTTTCTTTAAAGCCTTTTCTTCCAGAGAAGATTTGCTTTTGCTTTTGCTTTTGAAAGGTTCTTGTAGGCAGAGTCACTGAGGACTTTATTGTAACCTACAGGTCTGTGAATTTGGAGCCTAAACATGGATGTAGGCAGATGTGAGGTTGAGAACATTTCTTTTTTCTCTTCCACCCAGAGGACTAAGACCTGTATATAAGCCTACATCTCCATGGTCTATTTGAGGGTTGTGTTTTTTTCAATTTTTTCCACTTAGATTTTACCCACTAGGCACCCAGGTTTTGGTGGGAGGAGTGGTGGTCTCTGATCTGCCTTCTTACCCTCTTTGGGATTTTTTATTTTGTCTGTTGACCTCTGCCTTTGTGGCCCATTAAAATCCAAGGCCCAGTCTACACCTACTCTCGACAAACTCAGCTCAGGTGTGTGTGTTCACTCACACCTAAGAATTTCTAGCTCCTGGCCTCTTAGGAATTTAGAAATTCTCTCATTTTCCTTCCAGCACAGCTGTGTATCACAAATATAGTTGGTATTTTATTATTTTTTAACATTTTATCTAGCAGTTGTATTACAATGGGAGGGATTCCTCTGAACATCTAGTGTGCAAATTGCTGAAAATGAGAGACTCAAATCTTGGTATAAGATTTTGAAGTCTACTGACCTATATCAAGGCAACATAATTTTGTAATAGCTAACTTTAGAAATTTATGTGCTTCACGTGTATTGGTTTAAAAGAGGAAATATTACCAATTTCATAGCAGCTGAAACTTCTTCACCTAGAAATGTTTACTTTGGATATTAGCAGTCTGTGACGTTGTTCACTTTGTATTGACTTTAGGTAATAAACTTTTTTTCCTTTTCTTACTTGAAGGAGGTAATTGAGTTCTATGTTCAAAATGAAAAGTCAGTGGACAAGTGGAGAAAACCTTTAGTGATTGATAAACTTAAGGTAAGGGAAAAAGAAAACTTAGCATTAGAAAATTTATATGTAAGTGTTTCTTTGAGATCTTAGATTTTTGTTGTCACTGTTATACAGTCAGAAGATAATTATATCAGTAATAACTTTTTAAAAAGAAAATTCAAAAACAGCCTCTTACCACTGTTCAAGGAAAAATCAACAACACTCCTGACTACCAGATGTCACTAATTGAGACTGAAGTCAAGGTAGAACACTTGTCCCACATGTTCTTAATCCAAATAGCATGTTTTCAAATCTTAAGAGCAACAAATATAAGAAATTGAATGGCACAAAGTAGTATTAATATATCTGGCATGATTGTGCCTAACTGTGGGAGATTCTTGTCATATGATTAAATAAGAAATACTCAAATAAGCAAATTTAGTTCTTCAGCCAAACTTAAGGAAGCTTGGAGGAAAAGGCATTTATCCTTTACAGACAAGAAACTGTTGGTTTAAAATGAATTAGTAACCAGATGGTTTAGCACTTTGTGGGGTTCAATGAAATAAATAACTCCACAGGTGTTTTAAATTTCAAAAAACATAAATACCAATATCTTTTTTAAACAAGCTACTTGTTTAAGTCATGGTAAATTATGATCACTCAAGCTTGCGCATCACCTTGACAGGAAATGGCCAAAGCAGAGGGCCTCTGGAACTTGTTTTTGCCAGCTGTCAGCGGTCTCAGCCAGGTGGACTATGCCTTGATCGCTGAAGAAACAGGAAGATGCTTTTTTGCTCCAGATGTGTTTAACTGCCAAGCACCAGGTTACTACATTATTTAAAACTAGAGCTTTCTCAGATGTTTTCAGCAATGTTTAAAATTTCTATATTTCATGACAATGAGGAAGTTTTTCTATACAGTTAGTGATTATAATTTATCTGTAATTTTACTTTTCAGTTACTTTGACATAAACATAAGAAAGAATCTCAAAATTATTCTTTTGTTAAACATCGTTACATTAAAAGCATTGAACAGGGGTTGCTTCCAAAGAGATTAGCAAAGTAAGGATCATGATTGAGGACTGGAGGTTTCTATAACTAGGCGAAATGGGTAGAGAGTTTCAGATCTTTTGGTTAGCCTCACTACTTCTCCATTCATTCGGCACCAATTATTTATTGGTCACCTACTATATACTAAGTACTGTTCTAGGTCCTTGAGAGACATCAGTGAATAAAATACACTAAGATCCTTGCCTTCATGATGCTGACATTCTAATGGTGTGATATAAAAATAAACAATAAATGGTATAAACAAGTAAATTGTGTAGTAAGTTTGAAGATGAAACATGCTTTGGAAAAAAATCAGAGTAGAGTAGTATAGGGGAAGCCTGCAGTACTGGGAGACAGGGAATATGGGCTACCGTTTTCAATAGAATGTTCAGCATAGGCCTAATTGAAAAGGTGAGATTCCATAAAGACTTGAGAAGGTTGGAGAGGGTAGAAATACTCTTACCTGGGGCAGGAATGTTCATAGCAGAGGGAACTGAAAATGCAAAGCCAGGGTGGCTAGGGAAAGAGAAGAAAGCAGAGAGGTAAAGGACATCTGATTACATCGGGCCTTCTCGGGCAGGTAAGGGCTTTTGCTTTTACCCTCAGTGAAACGAGGAGCTATTGGAGGATTTTGAGCAGAGGAGTAACAAGATATAACTTGAGTTTTATAAGAATCACTCGGCTGCTATGTTGAGTATTGACTGAATGAGGAAAGAAGGGAAGCAGGGAGTCTCTTGCAGTAATCCTATTGTGAAACGGTGGTGGTTTGGACTAGGGTAGCAGTGAAGGGGTAAAAAGTAGAAAGCTTCTAAATATGTTTTGAAGGCAGAGCCAAGAGAATTTTCTGATCTCACATGACATATTAAGAGAGAAATCAGGGAGATTCTGTGAGCCTTGGAATTAATGAATGGGATAAGGGAAGAAGGCCTACTCTTTAAAAAGATTAAATGGAAGGGATAAACCTGGGATGTAGTCTATTTGGAGTGTTTACAGACAGATTTATAGAAGAACCATGTAAGGTAGGCCCTAGGAATCTTTATGTCCCCTTTTCCCCAAGATATTGTGGTTATTCTGATGCAGCCAATCAAGGACTAGCACTTTTTTGTCGTAGAAGGGTGATGGACAGATACCTGATGAGTCCCTTCATCAGTCAAGCCTTTTGTGCTTGTTGTATGACCCTGGTGTTGAAAGCACTCCCCAAAAGAGTTAATGCAGGTGGAACTGCCACAGATAGGCACGCTGGAGTATATGGGAGCTCTGAGAGAAAATGCAGTCCGCATTTAGCACACTGGTTCCACACTGAACTGCGACTTTTTTCTTTGAAGCTATAAAATTGTTCATAGACTTCTGAAGTCCCTGATTTCGTTTCTTCCTTTTCCAAATGCCGATTTTTCAAATTACTGCTGTGCCACATTTTAATCAATTAATGGAGCTGTTGTGAAAGTAATCTATCCACAGAGTTTCTGAAGGTTTCATCTCATTTGTGTGAAGTTAAATCCTATGTAGCGTGGTATTGTGGAAGGGATCTGAACTGTTAGTCTTTTAGTTCATGATCCACTAATGGGTTATAATATGAGAAATTTATACTATGGAAGGCTTCCTTTGTAGATGTAACTTTGTCATTATTTTTCCATTTGACCTGTTAACTCACTTTTTACTTAATGGTCATAGACTTTTTCTACTATTAAAATTTCATGAGCCTATCATCAAAATTTCAGACTGCTGGAATTTTTTAATTGGGCAGGAAAATACATTTTCTTTGATCAATGTATCATCAGCAATTCTCTTAAGCAAAGAAGAAACAAACCAGAAGTAGAAAACTAGGCATTTTCTCTTTGTGCTAGAGATATCTTCATGAAGGCCTCATGAAATTGTGTTTTGGAACATATCCAAAGCAGATAAAGAAGAGAATATCATCAATATCTATCTGGGAGTTTGAGTGTCTTCTAAAGGCAAATTTCCACTCATGCAACCCAAATACTCCCCAAATAGTTATGAAAACTCATGGGAGACATGAGTGTTCCAATTTGTCATTTTTTCCCCCTTCAGTAAGTCATACAATATTGTATGTTGGAGTATTAAAAAATAGCAATTTTAGTGCTAAAGTTATAACTGGAAATTTTCTTTGCCTTTGGGTGATTTTTTAAATGGAAAAATGAATTGTCTAGAAGTAATTTATCTAGGATTTTTTCCCAAGCCATAAATGATTACTTTGCTTTGCCAACTTCTCAGAATAAACTGGTAATTTCTGGAAAGTTTTTTTTCACTATTCACCTTATTTGAACTATAACAAGAATTGTTAAATTTAAAACTGGCAAAGAAAATTAATAACTTCATTAATTAAAGCAGGTTTCATTTTCTTTTTAAAATTCAAAAAGAATTTTAAGCTTGCACTAATTTATTGGGACTTTTATGCATTTTAATATAATGCTGACTTGGTTAGGAGTATCTTCCCTGAGTACAAATATACTCTGAGAGACTTAACCTAGACTTAAATCAGTCTTCATAGACTTTTCAGTAACTGTCCTAAAGTCATTATAAAAGGTAATATTTAGAAATTCCTCTTCAAAATCATATGGGTACTCAAAGAAAAAGTTTCAGACAGTATTTTTAGAAATGTCATAGGAATGAAAATCAGAGAAAGGCACCAAGACTATTTTGTTTAATGGCAGACATGAAGCATTCCTTGATATCTGAGGGGAATACTACCATGTCTCAGCCCCACGCACTAAACCACACCTTCCCAGGGTTAGAGAGGGTTTTTGAAGGTACTTCTGCCATTTTCTATGCAGGAGAGGGATTCTGTCTTTAAGCATCCTTGTGAGGTGGCCCAGCACTCTCCTAGGTGCTGTGGGGAACATAACCATAAGAACTATGTTAGAGGTAAAGAGAGTATTTACTATGTGAGTTCCGAGGAAGGATGTGTTTCTAACTGGATAATCGGAGATTCTTCACAGAGGAGGTGGCTCCTACGCAGGGATTTATTTATGAATTATAGGTAGAATTTTACCTGAGAGAAGGCCCAGCCCAAGCAAATATGTGGAAATTAGAAAGCACAGGGTGTGTTTGACAAACAGCATGATGAACAGCAAATAAATTTGAGGGATACAGTCTTGGTAGACCATGTAATGTTACTTGTTCTGCAGGAGCCTTGCAATCACTCCTAGCAGGGCATAGTTGTGAGACAGCAGGCAAAGGTTTAGGCAGGTAGACTATTTGCCTCAGTACTAAATTGACTTAGAATTTATTGTACCATGCTGCAATGTAATGAACTGAACAAGAATCTGTGGTTCAGAATAAATTGAATAAATATGCACTGAATGCCATAGACTTGGGACTATTCATGATTTGCCATCAGTGTAAATTATATTTACTGTATGTTTCAAATATTTTTGTTAGAAGCATTTGCTTTAAGAAGATACCTGTCTATATTAGCTACATAAAGTCATGGATTTCATATTTGGTAAATTTTTAAATGCAAAACGAATGCCTTCCCTTACTATGTATAGACACAGGGAACATGGAGGTACTCCACTTATATGGAAGCGAGGAGCAGAAGAAACAGTGGCTTGAGCCTCTTCTTCAAGGGAGCATTGCCTCCTGCTTCTGTATGACAGGTAAAGGCACATCACCACTTCCCCCTGTGGAACCAACCATTCAGCAGTAATTAGGGATGAGCTTAAGAGATGTGGGGTTGAACTTGTGTTTCAGGCAAATTTGTTTGTGCCCAGACATGTGAATACGTTGTTTTTGAACCCAATTTTACATTTTGGCGTTTTAAAACATGCAGAATGAAATTATCCTTACCTTTGGAAGGACAACCAACCAGGTGATGCTTTCTGGAAATCTGCATTAAGCATTGTAAAACTTGTTTCATCATCTTTTTATTTGCATTTCTAAAATTGCCATCTCTGGAGGTTTAAGATTTTTTTTTTTTTTGCATTTCACTGCTTATTTTATTGGATTCTATTAAATAATAAAAATGGAACATAAAAATTCATGTTTTTAAACTTTTTCATTACTAAAACATGTTATAATGAATATAAAAAATGTGCAGCAAGTAATAGCAGATATTTTAAAAACACCTGTCTGCCCAGGATCTGTTTGCATTAAAATCCTAACAATTTAAATACTTTCTAAGATTCTTTTTTTTTTTTTTTTGTATATCATTTTTATTTATTTATTTTTTTATTCATTTTTTAAAAAAATATTACATTCAAAAAATATGAGGTCCCCATTCACCCACACCGCCCCCACCCCACCACTCCTCCCACAGTAACACTCTCCCCCATCATCATGACACATCCATTGCATCTGGTGAGTACATCTCTGGGCATCGCTGCACCCCATGGCCAATGGTCCACACCATAGTCCACACTCTCCCACGTTCCATCCAGTGGGCCATGGGAAGACATACAGTGTCTGGCAATTGTCCCTGCAGCACCACCCAGGACAACTCCAAATCCCGAAAATGCCTCCACATCTCATCTCTTCCTCCCATTCCCTGCACCCAGCAGCCACCATGGCCACTTTTTCCACACCAATGCCACATTTTCTCGATTATTAACCACAATAGGTCATGAGGTTTAAGATTTTTTTGGCCTTATATATAAAAGGTTCATCTTTGTAATAATTGTGTATTGGTAAGTACAAAGTATTCAACTCTTCCATGAACCCATAAAAACAGAACTTTCACCAATCCTACCTAGCACATGGCTTAAATTATAATAATGAGAGGAAATAAAACTAGGAACATGTTAATAAAAATGAGCTTGGTTGGTACCATTTGTACGTAAGAAATGGTAATTAAGAATTCTTCAGAAGGCAAAGTCATCACTTGATTATTGAGTTTAGAATTAGACTGAATTTCATCTGGCTATGATTTTTAGGTATTTTCTATAATGACTAGTTTGATTTTCTTCTGTAGCATTGCAATAGGCTTTTATAATAGCAAAGCTGGTCTCCATTTTTTAAACAGGTGTTTTTTGAATACCTACAGTATGATGTGTGATCTAAAAAACACTAACTGGGGATTACAAAATAAATAGAGAATACAGCCCCCTTTCTCAAGCAACTCTAGTTTTAGAGCTAGAACATATGAAATTATCTGGAAAACCCATTTAATAGAGCAGCATATTAAGAAAAGCAGATTCCTATGACCAAGAGCTAGGCTGTAAGTGCTGAAATGTCACATAATAAAGCAGTGATTAAGGATGTCCATGGAAAATTTTCTGAAGATCATAAGTGTTGAACAGGATTTAAAGAATGCAAAGGATATATACATGGTGAAAGCATTTGCAAGGCACAGTTAGAAACTTTAAGATAGTAAACTATATAGTGGGGAAATCTGGATCACCAGTTGTTTTTGTTTTTGTTTTGGGGGAAAAGAGGAAGGACTGAGAATTGAACCCAGGACCTTATACATGGGAAGCAGGTGCTCAACCACTAGCTACACCTGCTCTCCAAGACTGCCAATTTTTAATACAGATTCCCATTGTGGAAAATAGAGCACAGTAATTTTTACCTACTCTTTTTTTTTTTTATTTCTCTCCCCTCCCCCCCCCCAGTTATCTGCTTTCTGTGTCCATTCGCTGTGTTCTCCTGTGACTGCTTCTATCCTTATCAGCAGCACTGGCAATCTGTGTTTCTTTTTTTTGCATCATCTTGTTGTGTCAGCTCCCCATGTGTGCGGTGCCATCCTTGGGCAGGCTGCACTTTCTTTCGCGCTGGGCGGCTCTCCTTATGGGGCGCACTCCTTGTGCATGGGGCTCCCCTACACAGGGGACACCCCTGTGTGGCACGGCTCTCCTTGTGCGCATCAGCACTGCACATGGGCCAGCTCCACACTGGTCAAGGAGGCCCGGGGTTTGAACCGTGGACCTCCCATGTGGTAGGCGGACGCCCTATCCATTGGGCCAAGTCCACTTCCCTTTATCTGCTTTTGATGATAGGAGAAAGAATTAAGGAGTTGATCACAAGTCATGTATCAATGAGGAAGCCAAGAAAATAATTCATAATGCTGAAACCATTGTTCCAGAATACTTCATTCATCCAATGACCCTTCTATGAATTTATTTACCTATACTGGATGACCCATTCATTCATCTAGTGCCAATTTATTGAATACTCACTATGTATGTATAGGCTATAGAAGCAGCATAAAATAGAGAAAGAATAGGGGTATGAAAAAGACATGAATGCCTCTGTCCTCACAGAATTCCATTATCTAAATCTCTTTTGCAAACTGATGATATCTGCCTTCTGATAAACTCATCCTTTGCTTATTTATAGAGCCTAATGTAGCTTCAAGTGATGCAACCAATATTGAATGCAGCATCCAACGAGATGGAGATAGCTATATAGTTAATGGCAAGAAATGGTGGAGCAGTGGTGAGTGTTAAGAATAATTTTTTCTTTCAAGGGATTTTTCTTTGTGCCAACCAGTGTGCTAGAATAATGCTATGAAATATACTTGTTTAAATTCTGCCTTTGAAAGCATTTTCAAATTTAGAAATGAACTACTTGTTGCTCAATCAACAAATAATAGATAAAAGGAAAAGTAATTTTAAAATAAAAATCTAAGATAACATGTCTTGATTAGGTGATGTTTAAGAGCAGAAAACATGTTTTTTTTTTAACAGTTTGTGAGAGATCAAATTCATGAGTGTGTACTATTTTCCATCAATGTAATTTCTATCAAAATCTAATTTTAATACAGACATATTACATGGAGTATAACTTTTAGGTAATTGTTTTTTAAAAGATAAGCTGTATACATTATTAAAATAATTTGATGTGCTAAAATTTTTCATTCCTTAAAGACACAAGTGTTCAAATGAAAAATAAGTTATATGCAAAGAATAATATATTGTTTAGTCAGCCCTCAGTTATAGAGTCATATAAATGGACTGTATTACTTTAGGAATAGAGTATAATAGAGTATTACTTTTCCTTTTGGAAGTTATAAAAATTAAAACTTAGATAAATTTGATAATACGAAGATTGCTTCTAGCAGATAAATGATATGTCTAACACTTATCAGTATAACTAATTAGTATTAAAGAAAGTTGACACCATGGAAATAAATTACATGTTTAGAAACTCACCAGGGATATAATGAGAAGACCAGAAAAATTATGTTTGTGTTGTTTTTATTCTTTTTGGAATTTTATGAAATTATTTACAAATTAAGACACCAAAAAGAAAAAAAAAAAAGATTGCAGCAAAACCCATAATTATTCAAGTACTAAAATAATGCAGAGATATAGTTCATATATTAGAATTTGTTTAATTAAAAGTAATTTTATATAATTGCATTGGTATGTTTCTTTTCAAAATCTACAATATTTGTGTAATTTCCATTAATATATGTATGTGAATGTTACCTTAATTTTCATAAAACTTGTATTGAAAAAAATTTTATAAATGTCCCATGACATAACTTTCTTTATTAATCTGTTCTAGATGACCTAGCCTATAGCTTAGTGTTTTGAGTTATGTTAACTACTATTTTCAAATATTATTCATTTTCATTTATATATTTTGTACATTTATTATCTTGTTTCTTCTTTCCTTCTACCCTCATCATTCTCATCACCCCCACCCTTCTTTGCTATAAGTTGCTTTAATTTGAGTTTCAGAATAATGCAGATGTTTTATCTGAGGAAGAAGCATAATAATGTATATACAAGCAAGAGACAGAACAGCTTTACATTTAAATGCTAAAAGTACTGGTTGGCTCTGTAGGACCTTCAGAATCAAAAGGAATCTCCTCTGTATTTTGTGTTTGTCTTCTCCAGTACCCATATTTCTTAGCCACTTTCAAAATGTAGTTTTTAAAAGAGGCTCCCATAAAAACGTAGAGGATTGGGTTGAGGCAGCTGTGAAAGAGCGCAATGCTCTCTGTGATTTGGATGGCAACATCCATGCGTTTGCTCATGTCGCAGCTGGTGATCAGGGAGTAAATTATGTCTATGGCTTGGCAGAACTTGACAATGTTATAAGGCAGCTGAGTAACAATGAAGATGACAACCACTGTGAGCAGAACTTTGAGGGGTCGAGATTTTTTAATGTTTGGCATCTTGATGAGTGTCCTTGCAGTGATAAAGTAACAGATTCCCATGATAAGAAAGGGTACCACAAATCCGATGCAGATTTCCAGCATTTGAATTGAGGCTTTCATTGTTGTTCCTAGGTAGTGTGGAAAGATGGGGATGCACCTAGCCTTGTCATTGACCGTTTTAAAAACCAGCTGGGGAATGCTCAGCAAAACGGCAGCTGTCCAGACACAGAAACAGATGAACCAGCATGGTTTCCCCACCCCTGACTGACTTGGACCTTTAGTTACTGCTGAATATCTGTCTATGCTGATACAAGCCAGAAACTGCATTCCAGAGACAAAGTTTACTGTGTACAAGGCTGATGTAACTTTACACATCATTTTTCCTAAAACCCACCCATGAACTGCATTAACTGCCCAAAAAGGCAGAGTCACTAGAAGGAGTAAATCTGCTACAGCCAAATTCAGGATATACACATCCGTTTTGGTTCGCTGTTTCTTGTAATAGGCATAAATTGCCACTACTGTGGAATTGCCTGCAAGTCCAATGATGAAAGCTATTGTGAAGAAGGCAGGCAAGAATACTTCTGCAAATTTTCTGACCTCTTCTTTTATACAGACCACTTCATACTGACTGTAGTCGTGAGTGCCGTTCATTTCATTTTCCTCGTAATAGTAGTCTGTTGACTGGTTGTGTTCTGAAGCCATAGCTCCAATCTAAAAGGCCAACATAATACAGGATATTAGAAGCTTATTTCGATATTATTTTGTTGTGGGCGATTAAGGCAGCATGCATAGAATCTACCTTTCAGCAATGCCGGTAACATGGCCGCCCGAGCTGATACAATAGCTTAGGTCACCCTCCCCCCTTCTTTACAGAACCAGTTCCTGCCAAAAGTTCTTACCTCAAATCTGCCTCCCGTCCTAGCAACAGCAGCGGCCAATCCCAGACTGCCACCTATCCTTACCCACCACCCCCCCTCCTCCCTAGAGTATATATGCTCAGTCCCCTCAATAAAGTTTTGCAGCTTGATCAGAATACTGTCTTGCTGTCGTTCCTTGTGTCTCTCTTGTCCCATACCATTCTTTCCCTCCTAGGATCCGGAGCTCCCGTTGATCGTCCCGCTGGCCGGGACATTATTTAAAAAGGAAACCTTTTTAATCCAGTACACGTTTTGTTCTTTCACTAGAAAACAAGCTGTTGCTGTAACATATGCAAACCTGAATCTCCCATTCTTTGAAATACTTTAATGAGAGCCACATTGGAGCATATGTCCAGCATTAGGTACTCATCCTTTGCTGTTACAAGTCTGTGTGCAGGAGGAACTGGGATTTACACAGGAAAGATAAAAACCCCATGGGGAATTGTCATTTTTAAACCCTAAGTAAAAATTTTTATCTTAAAAATAGTTTTGCATATGTGTTAGGTGTTTTTAAAATAAAATGTTATTGAAATATATCGCACGTACATGCACAAACATAAACAGTAAGTGTAATGAAAGTTGTGAACTTATAAAACAAACACACATATCATTATACAGGCTCCCATGCACCACCCCACCACCAAGACCTTGCATTGTTGTAAACATTTGTTACAAACTATGAACTAACTATAGCCAATAGCTTACATTAATGTATTTTCCTCCAATCCACCCAGTTATTAATACCCCATATTAGTATTACACATTTGTTATAGTTCATGAGAGAACATTCTTCTATTTGTTCTTTTAACCACAGTCTTTCTTCCACCACTGGATTGCCGCTGTGTTATATAGTCCCATGCTTTGTACAATCCATTTTAAAAAAAGTTTTTAAAATGTGAAAATTTACATTTCAACTAAAAAGAATAAAAAACTGTTAAAATTTTCACTTAAACAATTTTGTGATCTATATGGAATATATCTATAATAAAGTAAATAATAAAGTTAAAATGTAATTGTTTAAAATAAATTTATTTCTTATTTTTATAAATTCTTCATATATAAACTGATCAAAATGTTAATTGAATTATCTCAGCATTTTCACTTACTTTCACTAGGTTTTTCACTAGTTTTTATAAAATACAGTCTCCTTTAGTAAACATCCCTCCAAAACCTTTCACTACGTACTTATTTTACACTTTTCTTCGGTAGCACTGTCATCCCCCCAGTCGCATAAGCTGTAAGACTGCACCATCTGTGACTTCTTCTACCTTCATCCCTGGTTTCCAATCAGGCCCTAAGTTCTTCTGAGTTTACCTTCCTGTCTCCTTTTAATCCAAACTCTCACTGCCCTAGTTTCAACCATCGTTGTTTCTCACCTGGCCTACTGCAATATCTTCCAAAAGTGGTATGCGACCTTTCTTATTCCTCCCCGCCACCTCCTTGTAAAAAACGTTTTTCCTACTGCCACCAGAGTGTCTGATCTCTAAAACGCCTGCCTGTCATGTCCCTAGCTCTGCAGTGGCCCTGGAAAGACACAGGCCAGGCTCCTTAGCAAGGTACTCAAGGCTTTCTGTGATGTGGTCCCACCCGGGACTCCCTGTGCCACGCGCCACCGGTAGACAGTAGTAGTGACAGATTTGCCAGCAGTTTCCTGGCACGTGCCATGCTGTAGTATGCATCCACACTGTTGCTCATTTTGTTCCCTTGAAGGGTCAACTCCTACATACCTCTACTTGTGTGTCACCTACCCCAGAAGACTTTCCTCATCAAGTAGCTCTCTACACGTACCTCTCAGGGAACAGGTCACATCCTGTGAAAAGATGTGATTCCAAGACTACCCTGTCCCTCCAGGCTCAACGTTTCCCAAGGGTAGGAATTGTTTAGTTTATGTTTGTAACCAGAATGCCTGGCACACAGTAGGTGCTCAGTAAATACTTGCCACACAAAAGATTTACCAGCAGGTATGAAGCTGATCCTCTAGAAAGGCTGGGTGATATCTCAGAAATCTACTCTCTCAACATTGTTATTTCACTGTGAACCGATGGTATTAAGATAAGCTTAACAGAAATTACAAGTTTAAAAATGTATATAACCATGACTTTCAATATTTTTATTACAGTGCTATGTTTTGTTTTGCTTTTTCTTTAACTTTTCTATCTCCCTTTTGGTTATTTTTGTCCTTTGAGGAATCTCAAGTATTCTTATACAATCAAGAATGAAAATACTATTTTCAAAAGAGTGTACAAACTAATGGTACATTTTTAAAGAAAGTTTTTATACTTGTTAAACCTTTTCAATGAGTGAAGCAAAGAAGTTCCTGGAGGAAAGATACCACATAGAACTGCTTTCACTATGCAAAAACCAGATGCCAACAATTTCAAGTGACTCTTTTTATCCTTAAGATGATTAAGGATAAAAAGTTACAATTTTGTAAGACTGCTCTGTTCTTTACTTTTTTATGTGTTAATTATTAACATAATATGAACTTTGTTCTTTCCTTCTTTTTCATTGCAGAAATCTTGAAATCTGATAAGGAATAATATGGCTAAATAATACAGGATATTAAGTAAAGATGTTTTAAGTAAGAATTAATTTTACTAAAAAATGTAAGTAAAATAAGGGTAAAAATGGAAATTATTTGCAGAAATGATCCTTCTGGCAGCCACACAGAAACACATTGAAATGTCTATAATTATTACAAGAACAGGAAAAAAAATCATGTTTGTAAAATAAAGCAGAAACAATAGTATAGCAAAACCAATTTTCTCTATGTAGGTAAACATACAAAGTCCCGGGGCTTTACAAAACATTGTATCCAAATTAGAACTGGAAAAAAAATAACCAACCTGTTTCAGTCTGCAGAAAGGATCAGTCTTGAGAGCGGAGAATAAAACCAAATGCCCTCTCTGTCTCACTCAGGCTACTTTTGTTTTCGTTTTACACCACGCCTTTATCTTGCAACTAGGAGGGCTTTCCTGAAATTTAACCTTGTGAGCACTTGATCTCTTATTTTATTTTTAGCCACCCTGTGAATCAAATCCAAATTCTTAAGTGTCCTAGGAGACAAATTTGAAAGAATTCCACAGTTTCAAACATTACAAACCTTTCCAAGTTTCCACTGTAGCAGAAGAGTATAAGAAAATGCTTGCAGCTGAGGAACTTACTGCCACACCAAAAGGAGAGCACACCCGAAAGCATCAAGGCATTTGTAGGAAGCAGCTAGAGAAATACTCTCTAAAGTTTTGTCTAGCAAAGAAGACAAAAATGATTTTATACCCAGAAAGTTATCTTTACAAAGATAGAACTCTGAACAATCATTAAGCATTTATGATAAAACTTAGTATTTTTATATTAATATAAAATTTGTATACCACATTATTTCACTTAAACTATTAGACTCTTCCTAGCTTCACTGTAACTCCCTCTCTATCCTTAACCCAGAGTTTGTCTTGTCCCATGGCTTTAAACTCTGCTGACCTCTTTAGAACCTTCTAAAAGACCAGCACACAAGCCTTTAAAACCCTTCTCTTCAGGGAGGCTCTTTGCTTTTTTCAGCTTCCAAACAAATCAGAGAGAAAAAGAGAAACTGATGCATACTTGGGTCTTTTGGTCTATTTGAATTGAATCCTCATTTGCATAGTGGCTCCCTTTTCTCTTGCAAGGCCAGGCTCAGTCTCTACCTGCAGAAGTTATTTCAGAGCCCTGCCTTCTTTCCTCTAAGCAGCTCACCTCAACTTCCTTATGATGAGCAGAAAAGAGGCTCTAGGCCATAGAGCCTTCATCCTCCTTCATTCTCTTCTAGTGCTATCAAAGGGTGCACCCAGCCTTGACTCTTTGCTATCCATTTCTCTTTGAAGAAACGGCATTTGCAGCTAAATCAGCTTGCCAAAAAAAAAAAAAAAAAAAAAAAAAGGTAGAAATCAAAAGAACACCTGAATTTGTGGCATTTAGCATTTTCCACTGTGTAAATACTCCCATCCCTGACAATTTCAAGCTACAACATGAAGTCACTGAACACAGTGCTGGGATGAGGTGAGCATAATCAGGTCTCCTGAACAAGCTCTAGCTAGCACACCTCTTCCTAAAGATGCATCCCTTCTCTGCCACGGCTGATCAGTGCTCTAGTCTCTTGCTGCCTCCTGAAGGACACTGTTCTTAATTTTATTCCTGCCCTGACTAGGCTATCTGCTCTTCCCCCTTCTCTTATCCCTTGTTCTTCTTGATCTTCTGTATATTGTGGTAGGAGGAAATGAATGAAACACCCCCCCCATTAAATTCTTAGAGTGACTGCAACATCCCACACCAGCAGCCTCCACCCCATTTCCTCCCACCTCATTTTGTACTGCCCACCTGGTCGCCTTGTCTGTCCAGACATACCGACCTCCCTCCTGGTTTGGAACATACCAGGACGTCCCTCCTTGGGCTTTACACTGGCTCTTCTGGCCACCTGGAGGGCTTCATATTTGCAAGGTTCTCTCCCTCACCTCTTTCAAGTCTTTGTTCTGCTGTCTTTTGTCTTTTAACCTGAATTAGAATATATGCTTCATCAGGGTAGAGACTTTTGTTTGCTTTGTTCACTGATATATCCCGAGTGCCAAAAATAGCACATAGTGAGTGCTCAATGACTATTTTGATTTAATAGATGAAGCCTACTGTCCTTTTGATTATTACCCCATTTTACTTTCCTTTGCTGGTATGCTTCCTTAGTGATTGGTGTGTAACTGCAGCCTCCGTATTTAGCATTTATATCATCTCTTTAATCCGTCTCTGATCACTGTGTTCAGTACTGACTTGTGGGTCGCTGTAGGTTCTGTTACTCCTGTCTGGAATACTTCTCCCACTCCACTTTAGCTCCCAACTCCTATTCAGAGTTCAAGGACTGACTTTAATGTTACTTAATCCAGAAAGTCATACTAACCCTTCTAGGTGAGACCAGATATACCTACACTTTACTCCTATACCTCCATCATACTCTATTGCTGTTACTTAATAATATTTTCTGTATTCCAGAGCTATTTTGTACCCTGCTGTCTCCCCACATTTACCTTTGTGCCTTACTCAAGATTCCAGTTTACTGAATACTAATTAAATACATGCACGAATGAATGGATCAATGTTTAAGTAATTTATCCTCCACAGAAATATTAAGTTTAGCAATGAAGGTGGAATTTTGAATTCCAGGTCTTTAGCCTTAGACTGTTTTCACTCTATCATACTTATCATATTCTATGATGTCATCTAGTATAGGATTCAGATACTGTGTATTTAAAAGTATCTGTCTTTTTCCTTAATTTATCTCTCTGTCCCCCAACAACCACATGCTTTCTTATAAATAAGATTCCCTTCTTGTAAATCAGTTGTAATTCCATACTCTTTACGTCTTTTGAATGTGTGCATCATTTTTCTTCTGATTCAAGCACATGCCCAGCCCCTGGGGCATAAAGGACCTCAGGATCCAGGGATTTCTGGTAGCATATAGTGAGCCCCACCTATTCATGAATCACAGTGGATGAACTCTGGCTGCCTGCTTCCGATATTCTTCTCTACAGACAGAGCTAGAGGATAGTGGTGTTAGGAGAACTAACCAGCTTTTCCAAGTTCTCACTTGGTGTTTCTTTTGTGCCTTTTTTTCTTTCCTCTCTTCTACTTCTCTTCCTCCTAGGAACAGAGTCTTTATGATTCCAGTTGGCTGCCCTCTCTAAATGGCCTCCTAGCCTTACCTGTCCTCTTGTGACAGTGCCCCCTATTCTTGAAGGATCTTTCTCCACACACACCTTTCTCCTTCCTCCACTTGTAATGCCATTTTGCTCAGTAATAGATGTTTGGAAGTCAGTCTGACTAAACTGTATACTACATTATCACTGAAAATATCAGTGATAACTGAGATATGTATTGAGCATTGTTTAGATAATTTTGTGATTTCTCTTTTGTGTTCATATTACATTGAATTCATATAGCATTTGAGGGTTTTTTTTCACTTAAAATTTTTACTTACGTATTTTGCTTACACATTTTCATTTGTTATTTCAAACTTAGTATAATGACATTTTTAGTATCTAAATATTTTTGTATAGATTATCATAATTTGCTTTACCATTTTCCTGTTAGGACTTTTAAACTATTGGCAGTGTTTTGCTTTTACAAACAATGCTATAGAGAGCAACTTTGTGGATATTGTGGGAAACCGAACTTAATCTAATCTTACTGAGGAATGTTGTAACTTTTTCTTTTTTTTATTACCAAAAAAAAAGTGTTCTTACTCTGTATAATATCCCAGAGTTTTTTCACATCAGTGCCTAGAAATCTTTCTTATTCTTTCTAGAGCTTAGGGTTCAATATGTAGACATACTATATATTTAAATAGTCTCCTGTTAATGTACAATTAGTTTATTCCCAGTTCTTTGAAAATACAAACAATACTATTGAAATGAATAATTTTATGCATCTGGCATTTCATACAGGAACAGCTATAACTGTAGGGTAAATTCCAAGAATTAGACTGACAGGTCAAAGAGTAATTGAATATGTAGTTTTTATGGATATTGCCAAATGTTACTCCACAGGGATAGTATCACTTTGTATTCCCACCAGTAATGTATGGGAGTGTCTATTTGCCTAGACCTTCACCAACAGAATGTGTTGTTTGACTACCACTTTCCTTTCTAAATGACTTGTAACAGATTCAGTAGCTGGCTCCCCTCCACCATCTGCCAACTCTGCCTGAGAATACAGGGTAATACACTAATGTTTGAATCTCATTTTTGCCAATTAATAGATAAAAATGGCATTTCATTATTGCTTTACTCTGAATTTATTTGATTAAAATCTCTTTAATTATTCTGCTTTCCTCTTTTTGCAGTTGTTTTCTTTACTCATTTGTCCATTAAGTCCTTTACATTGATTTTTATGTGTTCTTTATATTCTAGGGATATGAGTATTGTATACATTTTGTCATAAATGTTGAAATGTTTTCTCCAAGTTGTTTTTTTAAATGTGTAATAGATTTATATGGACAAGTAAATTGATACTTTCGATTTTATTTATCATCTTTAAAGCTTAAAATTTCTTTCCCAACTAGAGATTTTATTTTTTTATTTTTTATTTTTTTTAAGTTTTTTTTTTAAAGATTTATTTGTTTATTATTTATTTCTCTGCCTTTTCCCCCCACCCCTGTTGTCTGCTCTCTGTGTCCATTCACCGTGTGTTCTTCTGTGACCGCTTCTATCCTTGTCAGCAGCACCAGGAATCTGTGTTTCTTTTTGTTGCGTCATCTTGTTGTGTCAGCTCTCCGTGTGTGTGGCACCATTCTTAGGCAGGCTGCACTTTCTTTCACGCTGGGCGGCTCTCCTTACAGGGCGCATGCCTTCCATGTGGGGCTCCCCTATGTGGGGGACACCCCTGCGTGGCAGGGCACTCCTTGCGTACATCAGCACTGCGCATGGGTCAGCTCCACACAGGTCAAGGAGGACCAGGGTTTGAACCGCGAACCTCCCATGTGGTAGGCGGGTGCCTAATCCTTTGGGCCAAGTCCGCTTCCCCCACCTAGAGATTTTAAAAATATCAATTGTTTTCTTCTAAACTTTTTATGGTTTGATTATTTAAAATGTTTTTTTAATTTTCAACTCTGATCTATTTAGAATTTATTTTGGTCCAACTATATTTTGTAACAACATTACCAATATCAGCATGTAACATTTATTGGATACTTTTTATTTACACATAAGCCTACTTAGAGTTAGATTAAGCAAATTTCAAAGATGATTCTCCCATTAAAAAGGACATGTATACTCCAAGAGAACATGTAGGACTTTTTTCCCCTTAATTGTAGGATTTTATGACATACTTTTTTATGGCAAATGGAAATTTTGTTGTAAAGTGGTACTTAACTCATGCTTTTGTTTCCAATTTGAATTGACAGTATTAAAAAAATACCAAATGAACTTTTAAGTATTTTCCTCCAGAAGTTCAATGTCGTTAGAAGAAGCAGTCCTGATACTCTGTAGATGGCTAACTTCTTCATGCTTCATATATTAATAATTGCTTACATCACTTTCTTAATTGTTAAAGACCAATCCATATTCAGCAGTGATAACTTTTCTCCTTCTGCCATCTTTCCTTCTATTATTGATTTACTTCACTTGATAACTATGTGGTTGCAAGAGCCTAATAACTTCAAATTCATTAACAAACATCAGGGAAATGTAACTTTCAGCCTGGCTTAATCCTGGCACTTGAACAGCCTTGAAATATTATAAAGTTTGGATTAAAGACAAAATTCCTTTATCTATGCCACCTGTTTTCATTCATGAAGGTCTGTGACATAGCAGATATACTTAAATGTTCTCTTGTCTATTCAGATTTGGCCAAATATATTTTCTTGATGACATTTGATATTTTGTTCATTAACTAAAGATATTTAAAAGAGTAAACTAAAATTTAAAAGAAACATATTTCAGCTGCTGTGCCTGCCAAATTCTGTTGTAGCTAAGAGATGATATATTTGCAAAGGGTTTTTCCCATTTGCTGAAACATTCAAATTTAAATAGAAGTATTTCAAAATTTACAACCTATGTATTCACCCTTTCCTCTTCTACTTAATGATCTCCAAAGAGGAGCTAAGTTAGAAATTTTATTTTTTGAAATACGTGAATTGTTTTCCATATTACACTGAGCCAAGGCAAAATCAAAGAATTTTTTGCTCTGTATCTTGAGTTTCTTCAAAATTTACCTGATATCTAAAATCTATTAGCATTGATATAAATCTGTGGCAGCAATTTTTCGTGATAGAAGGAGCCAGGCAAGATATGCTATTATGGAATATCAAAGAAAAAATATACATATATTATGAATTATTTTTAAAAAAGTGATCTTTGGGCCAGGGTTTGAAGGGAATTAGAGGGAAGGTTTTACTTTTAAAGGGTTTCTGCTTCTGTTTATCAGTGTAAAAGATCATTTTATCTATGGATTAAGATCAGTAAACCTTAGAAGATTTACCCAAATTATGGACAATGATTTAAAAATAATTGCATTTTAATTGTAACTATATTTTACTTTACCTGTGTAATTCACAATGCAGAGTAATTGAGGGAATTAGAATTTTAAGCACCTGGTTTTATTGGTTTTAAAATTTTGGAGTCTGTAAGATTTCTAATTCTGTTTCATATATATACTTTGAGGAGGCTATTGTATTCCTTAAACTTCAGCTGACACTATTGAGAGCTGAATATCTATCTATCATTATCTATCATTATTCAACTTATAAATATGTAAGAAACTATCACACTTGGTAAATGAAAAGCTGGTTTTTGACAAAGGTCAAAAGAGAAAATTTTAAGGGATTTCCTTTTTTGGTGGGGTGGAATAAGTACCTATGATTGATCTTCCCACAAATAACAAGTAGAGAACTACAAAAAATAATTACCTGGAAGCTCTGGGAGTGAACAAAGGTAAGCTGATTGTATAGGGGAGTCAAAATTTGGAAGAAATAACAAGCATAGGATATGTTTCCCATTTTTGTGACTTCGGCCTGAGGGCTTGGCATGGGTGGGAACACCGAAGCTTCTCGAGAAAATTTGGGTCTTTCTATCCTGAGAAATCAGAGGACAGAATCTTGGGCAGCCACAGCTGCTGGAAAATGAAAGGGGTATTCCCAAAAAGTAGAACGCCAGAAAAGAGGAGCCCTGGGTTTCATGTGTAAACTGCTCACGTCTTTGGCTGGTGCCTGAATCAAAGTCATGCCTGAAGCAAAGCACCTTGCAGCTAAATCAAAAGAAGTAAACAGACTTAATCTCCCACCCACCTCAAGTGACACACACTCTACAGTTTGACTCAACACGTTATTTGCCTGATAAAACAAACACATCAACATTCTTTGGAGGACTATAATGTAATTGAGTCTTCACAACAAAACAATCATATTGTCCAGAATACAATCTAAAATTTCTCAATGAATAAAGAACCAAAAAAGCATATGCATTTTTAAGAGAAAAAGGCCAAACCCCTAATTCCTCAGATTTGAAATGATCAGAAAAAGACTTAAAGCGGCTATTATAAATTTGTTCAATGGAAGTAAGAAAAATAAAAAGAAAAATAAAAAATAAAAAGAAATGTCAGAACAGAAATAGAAAACATTAAAAAGAACCAAAAGGAAATTTTAGAACTGAAAGATAAATCTGAATTTTTAAAAATATTCTCTGAATGGAAATGACAGAGGAAAGAGTTAATGAACTTGAAGACAGATCAACAGAAATTATCCAATTTGAAGAAAAGCTTGAAAAACTGAGCAGAGCCAGGGGCCTGCGGGACAATATCAAAAGTTTTAAAATATGTTTGATTGGAGTACCAGAAGAAGAGGAGAGAGAGATTGCTGTTTAAAAGAAGAGCAAACTCTAGAAACATAAAACTTCTATTTATTGTTGGTTGATATATACATAAGTGTGTTTAACCTGAATTAAGGGCCTTTTTTTGTGTAATGTTAATTTACAAACTACAGATTTTTGGAGGTAATGTAATGTGTTCTACTTAAACAAAATTACATTTTCTTACCTGTGTTTAAGAAAACTGCTTGTATTTTTCTTTGAATAAAAAACATATTCAGGGAAGCGGACTTGGCCCAGTGGTTAGGGCGTCCGTCTACCACATGGGAGGTCTGCGGTTCAAACCCCGGGCCTCCTTGACCTGTGTGGAGCTGGCCCACGCACAGTGCTGATGCACGCAAGGAGTGCCGTGCCACACAGGGGTGTCCCCCACATAGGGAAGCCCCACACACAAGGAGTGCACCCCATAAGGAGAGCCTCCTAGCGTGAAAGAAAGTGCAGCCTGCCTAGGAGTGGTGCCGCACACACAGAGAGCTGACACAGCAAGATGATGCAACAAAAAGAAACACAGATTCCTGTGCTGCTGACAGCAACAGAAGCGAACAAAGAAGAACATGCAGCAAATGAACACAGAGAACAGACAACTAGGGGGCGGGGAAGGGGAGAGAAATAAATAAAATAAATAAATCTTTAAAAAAAAAGTATCCATCTATTTTCAGTGTAATCGCTTCCTATCCCAGAAGCATGGAGAAAATGGTTTCACTCTTTATCTCATATATAATATGGACAATAAATCATGTTTTGGGGGGGTAAATAGATAATTTTTCCTAACATATTCGTTATCTGATTACAGACATTTAATGACCAACTTTTTTTTCTAAAATAGTAAACTTTATTTTTAAAAGAGTTTAGATTTACAGAAAAATTACACAAAAAATAAAGGGAATTCCCATATAACCTACCCACCACCCCCCCCCACACACACACACACACAATTTCTCCTATTACATTCTTACATTAGTGTGGTGCATTTGTTACAGTTAATAAACAAGTATTGAAGCACTGCTACTAACCAAAGCCTATAGTTGTAATATTGATATAAAGATAGTGGTTGCCAGGGGTTAGAAAGTGAAGGGGAGGGATGAATATGAATGATCAGTTATAATGTGGTTTTTTTTCTCTCTATATTTCCTAACCCCATTAGTCAAAAAGCCTTTCCTTTCTATTCATAGATGGAATAATTTATATGTATATATGATGGCATGTTCTGACAATTCTGATGATTATGGCTATGAAGAAAGGCTTTTGACTGACGCTTTAAGCCAGTTTAAGGGGTTTCCTTATTCCATACCAACCTGAGGATTAACATAGTCATCCGTCATATGCACTCTGCTTTTCTCCCTTTCCTTCACTTTCCCAGTTGAAATCTATTTCATGTATTTTTATCAGGTTAGGTGTTTTTATGTAGTATTTCTGGAGTTATATGTGATCACATCAAAGAAGTGGGGGAATGCCTCACTGTTTTTGCAGGAAATGGCTGCTCCACAATTTACAGATTAAACTACCAGATTAAAAGAAGAATAGGGAAGAGAAATAAAACACACATTGAAATGTATAAATAAATTCCATTGGCATTATGTAAATGTATAAATAAATTTCCATTGGCAAATTCCCTTCTCTTAATCAGGATCTACTGATTCATTTACAATATGGTAGGCTAGTTTTTGTAATGTTTTTTAAATTATTATTTTTATCCAATTATATTAAAAAAACAGACATTATCTAAGAACATATTGTTTCCCATCCCTCCACACTCCAATACCGTATGCTAGGGACTACAGTTTCTGGCTTTAGTTCCCTGGTTACTGCGATAATTCTGGGTAAAAAAAATTTTCTCTCTTTTGGAGAAAAACAGTGCTACTGGCACACAGAGACTGATATGACCACAGGCAGAGAAAGAATTTATTGAGAAGCTCTGCCAATGGAGGGTGTCTGAAGAAGACTTCAGCCCTCCCACCAGCATGGTGGGGGTCTGAAGAGAGACTTCAGCCACTCCTGGAAGGGGGGACTTGATTTATACAGCACTTTCCTAGGCGGGGAAATGGTAGTCAGTGGGAGGGGGTTGAGGGTCCGAGTGAAGTGCAGGACCCAAGAGGAAGCCCCAGAGGTGAAAACTTTCCCTGATAAATGACTAGAGAATAGTGGGTTAGGGAGTTTATGGTTTCATGGATTGCTGTAGGAACATGTTTCTTTTGATCTGTAGGGATTAAAGGGTTTCTTTATCTCCCTTCGATATGGAAATAGTGAAGGTTCCTGTCTCCCTCTGATATGCAGGTAGAGGTAGTAAAGATCTCCATCTCCCTCTGATATGCAGATGATGAAGATCTCTATTTCCCTTTATTCCTGTTTCTATGATGTTTCTTTGTTTAACCTGTGGGAAAGTGCCATGCCATGCCCTCAGACACAGGGGAGGGTGTTTGCCTTTTTCTCATTGCATATCAGGGGAAACTGAGCCACAGCTTGTTAATTATTACAAACCTCTAACAATCTCCCTCCTGATTTATTCATTTTACTATTTTTAATTAAAAAAAAAAGTTTTAGGATGTACCAGGGATTGATCCCAGGAAGGAGGCACTCCACCACTGAGCTCCACCCATTCCCCTGATTTATTCATTTTAGACACTATCTATTGATCCTTTAATTTGAAGAATGATGATTTAGCTCATTTGTATTATAACCCTCTATCCCATTTCTAATTAGATATTTAATTATTTCACATTATATTGACTACTTTTCAAACTTTAAATAATATCTTTAGATGCCTCTTTCTGAATCCTCATTTTACAGAATTTCTTCAGACTCTCCCCACTTTATAATGTAGGGATCTGAGTGCTCTTTACCTCTTCCTCCAACTTTTTTCCCTCCCTTTCATATCTTAGCTCATTCACCTGTAGTTTTTACTTTTACATTGTCAAGATACTGCTATTTATGTTGTGTCTTGCATCCACCGTTATGGTTAACCACAGGATGACTCTAGCCTGTGAAAAACAACATATAGCATTTACCTTATAAAAGTATGTAAACATGGTTCAATGTTTGTTTTCATTTAGCATCCTTTGTTGCTTATTGAAAGTTTGATGCTAATCTAATCCCTATTCTTTTGTAGGTGGCTTGTTTCCCACCCCCAACCTTTAGAATTTACCGATTATCTTTGATGTTTTGAAATTTCACAAGCACATATCTAGAGATAGTCTTTCTGGCAGGCAATGGCTCTTCCAATCTTAAAACTCATTTTATCTGCAGGACACTATGTATCATGCCATAACCCACTGAATGGACTAGGAGAGAGTATAAACTACAACATCAACTATAGTCCATGCTGTGTAGTAATGTTTCAAAATGTACTCATCAAATGCAGTGAATGTACCACACTAATGAAAGAAGTTGTCAAAGTGGCAGGAGTGGGGGTTGTGGGGAGTGGGGTATATGGGAACCTCATATTTTTTAATGTAACATTTTGTGTGATCTATATATCTTTTTTTAAAAAGATAATAAAAAACTGGAAAAATAAAATTTAAAAAAATTTTTTAAACTCATTTTTATTTTAGAAATGTTTCTTCTACATATTTTTTGGATAAATTATTCCTTTTTCCCCCTCAAATTTCTCTTCCTTGGACTCCTTTTAATCTGATGTTGGACCTCTTGTTTTGACTTAGTATCCCCTACCTTTTTTCTCCTATTTTCAGTCTCAGAATATCCTTCTACTTATCAGAAATTTTTCTGATTTAAATGACTTAATTTTTAGTGGTTCTATTAAACTTTTGAAGTTTCTCTTATTCTCAGATTGTTCCTTTTCATAGCATTCTCTTCTATTTTATGACTGCTGTACACGCTAATCTCCCAGATTTCCTTAGCGTTTTTGTTGACTGGTTTAGCTCAGTTAAAAAAAAATTCTACTTCTCATTTTATCTTATTTCTCTGTGGTCAGTTTTTTTTCCAGTTTATTTTGGTCAGTAATTCTCTTTAATGCTGCATGCTCTCTTCACATCCTGGAGATACTTGGTTTTCAGTTCGTAATTAAGAGAAAAGAAGGGTAACTCGTTGAGGTTTTTTATGTTACCAATGCAAATAAAACTCTTTTCTAACCATGTTTCTCTCCTGAGTAGGATTCTGTCAAGAAGTTCTAGGAAGAGCAGGGCTGGGATGCACTTTCGGATGGGCTGGCAGGGAAGCTATTGTTCAGCTATAGGCCCCCACATAGCACAGTCACTTAGTTCCGGGTTTTTTTTAATGTAACACACTTTATACTTTTCTCCCTGAGGGTAAGCGTCAGATGCCTGCCTCTGAGGGTGGCAACTGGTCTATGTGTCCATTTATAATGCTTTGATAAATCCCCTTTTTGTAACCCCACTTTTCCATCATTCTTCCTGATTCTGAGGCCAGAATCCTCCCCTTCTGACTTCCTCACAGTTCTAGGCTCTGGTTTTACTGCCCATTTCATTGGTCAACTTGTCTCCATCTGATTCCCAGATATTTAATGAAATCTCTCATCTGTTGGTGATCGTCAATACCCAATACTCTGCCTCACCTTCTCTGCTTCCTTTTCTATTATTATGCCTTCATTGTACTTTATCTTTAATTTCAGCAAGTTTCAGGAGGAATGGGGGCAAACACATATTTTACCACCTTGAATCTCTCCAAGTTGATTTTAGAAAAGCTACCAATTTGGTTTCCATTTTGAACTTGAGGAAATTATAGAGTGTTTCTATTGTGTATTCTCTGTTTATTTTGTATCTCCTCAGATAGACTAAAGACTCTCCAAGAGACAGAGTTGTGTATTCTATTTCATTATTTTTTCTATACAGTCCGATAATCAACCATAAGAAGTTTCAAATTTTCAAATATAAGTGCTAGTGTTTAAAGTAGACCCCTTTACTCCAACTTTATTCTTTTTTCATATCTTCTTTGCTATTACTTCACTTCTGCTTACCTTGTCTTTGTTTCTTTCCTAATTTTCTTTCTTGTAGGACTGCTTCTTCATTACATCCTCTTCCCAATCTCCTCTCAATCTCTAGAGAGTTAAGGCATTTCTGCCCACTGGGTCCTGCCTTCCCTTTTTCTTCATGTCATGTGACCTGTTTCTGGACATTTCCACACACCCATATATCTCTTCATATCCCTACTGCACTTGTTGGTTTCCCAGGATACTCTTTGAATAGCTTTAGAGACTCAACAGTTTTCAACTTGTGGCCAATCCTGCTTTTTTCCTACCCCTATTACCTCCTCTCTTCATATTATTTTGAATAGATCCTAGCATCATATATTTCCTTCATAAATATTTGTGTGTATCTCAATAAGGATTCTTTTAAAAATTTGACCACATAACTATTAGCACACTGGAAATTACTTAATATCATTACACCTCCAATAAGTATTTAACTTTCAGATTGTTTCTTAATTGCCATTAATACTTTTATACTTTGTTTGAATTAGAATCCCAAATAAGTTTTTAAAATTGCTCTAAGTTGATATGCCTAATTGCATCTCTTTTACTATATAGGCTCCTCTTCCATCTTTCTCTCTGTTTTACGATTTAAATGTTGGAAAAACTGGATTGTTTGGCTTGTAGATTTCCCATAGTCTGTATTTTACTGATTACGTCCCTGCAGAGCCCTTTAATATGTTCTGTAGAGTTTATCCATTAAAGTTCTTGGACTTTATGGCTTTTTCAGTTATTTGACATAATTTACATTTCTTATTGAGTTATCATGTAACTTAAATCTCCTGAAACCACTTTTTACAATAAAATTAGAAAAATACATGATAATCTGCTTAAGAGCTTGTACAAAGGTGTTTAACTCAGTCTGATCGAGTTGTTTGTGGCCTTGGGGAAAGCCAGTTAAACGGTGTATTTCCCGAGGGACCAAGTGCTTAGACTTACTGGTGTAAATGAAATGTATTTTTTTTAAGAAGCCCTTTTGGGAACACTGTCACAGACCTTTGAACTGTGATAAAACAAATGCTTTCATTAAAATGGGAGTAACTTTATATTTTTCAATTTCCAACACTTAATAAACCAGTACATGAGAACTGAGGTTTCCTGAAGGTGAGATCAGAGCCTCATATGTGGACAGCACCGAGTAAACCTTTTCCAGTTGCTGCGCGATGTAGCAGGGGTGAATGATACCAGCCTGAGCTGGGTACTGAGAATCCTCAGAGAGACTTACCCTCACCCAATTCCATGGCTCAAGAAATTAGGTCTTTTTCAGTCACTAGTTGGGAAGTAAATATAATATGAGTTTTAATGCCTTCTTTACCATGTGTCAGAATGTATGAGAACTAAACAGGAGGAAATACACTGGAGGAATCTCACAGCCTTTCTAGCACACTGACATCTGGAATGGTTTGAGTAGGAGAGCCATTATTTTAAGGGTTGTTTCATGGCTTCATTGACTTCTGTTTATTTTTGTTCAGCAGCTTTCACTGATGGAGTCCTTTCTTGGCCTTCCTTACCTAATCGGTTTTTTGGGGTGAAGTAGTTTTGTACATAAACCTTTTTTAAATAAATCAAGATATTCTCCCTGTTCATTATTTTCCAGGAATAAACTTGGAAGGATTAGAACTTCCAGGGTGAAATGTCAGACTAGAAATTTCCTTTTATGATATATTCTACTCATTCCCTCTCTCTCCTTCCTTCCCATTCCTGTCCCCCCACCACCTTTGTTTTAGGTGCTGGGAATCCTAAATGCAGAATTGCAGTTGTTTTGGGACGAACTGAAAATTCCACTGGGTCCAGGTAATAAAACAGTTCTGACTGAAAAATCCGTGTAGGGTTTGTATTTAAATCAGTCAAAAGTCATTGCTTTTTTTTTTTTTTTAACAAATCACTCTTTCCTTCTGTCCACTTAATTTACTTCAAATGCATTGTTTGGGCCTTCAAAAACATAATGGTTCATAATAAAATATATTGTGAGATTAAATGTCATATATTATTTTTTTACAATTAGTTTGCTAAAAGATATGTTTAGAAAATATTTTAGGGAGTGTTTCTGTGCATCCTTCATTGCAGAACTTCCTGCATTATGAAGTGTTGCTGACTCTTCAAAGTAGTTTGCATCAGATTATAGGACCTACAGAATTTTTCTGAAATATCAGTCATGATTAAGTGATTATATGTGTAGATACAAAAGTTGAAATGTTTGATTTTGTGTATAGTTTTCAGTCACTACTGTTGCGCAACAAGGGAAAGCCTCAAGCAAGCAAGTTCTTATATCTCCAAATCAGCGTTACTGCTCCAGAACGCAGCCTGCACCAGGCTGTGCTCAGTGTACGTCTTTACACAGTTCCTGTTCGAGACACCATTGCTGACATGACAGCAACCGAAAATGACAATTGAAAATCTACCTAACATCAGTTTTCTTTTCCCTCTTAGCAAACTTGTCCTCACATCTGTTTTTCTTTTGACCAGACACAAACAACACAGCATGATCCTTGTTCCTATCAATACACCTGGTGTAGAAGTAATAAGGCCTTTGTCAGTTTTTGGCTACATGGGTAAGTACTCAATAAATATGTCTATGCATTAGCAAGCAGGAAAGCTAGACTAGGCAGCTACATTGAAGAGAGTAGATAGCATTTCAAAATATGAGATGTTTTCTCAGAAATCCCTTTGGTCCTGATAACTGTTTTCAATGTTTATTTTTTTATTATTATTATTGGAATAATGAAAGTGCTCTAAGAATGATTGATGTGATGAATGCACTAATATGTCATTATACTGAATATCATTGATTGTAGACTTCGGATAGATTTATACTTTATTGATATATACCAATAAAATTGATTTGTTAAAAAAAAAAAAGGCAACGGGTTTTGACTGATTTGCATACAAAGCTTTCCCTTCCTTCTGTCCTTGGGTGGAGCTGCTACGAGTAAGGACGTGAGTGTGTCCTGCCACCCACCCTGTGCACTTGTCCATTGTTTCTATGCTACTCGGGTCATTCACTTACTTCTGAGCTCTGAGCATTGTGTTAGTGCTTGGAATACATTAGCAAGCACAGTATAACAAGATCCCTGCCCCTATGGATCTTACGTGCTGGTGGGAGGAGACAGGCAATAACTACAAAAATATAAATAAGAAAATTATATAGCATGTTAGAAAGTGATAAATGCTATGAAAAAGTTGATTGCATTTAAGGTTCTGGGCTGACCCTGGCTTTCTCTTATAATATTTCTCTCTATTTCATTGAATATGGCCAATGAAAATGTTCAAGTAGCGGAGACCAGACTTGCAGTTTTATAAAACATCTGACTTCATCACCTTCTATTGGATGCAGTTGATGGAGTCACAGGTTGAGCTTGGGTGGCAAGATGGAGATGAACAAGTTCACTTTGTGGAAATTGTGCAGGGGAAGTTGGGTTGCAGAGCAACATCCTGAAAAACTCCAAGAATTGTATATGTTGGCTGCAGATACTGTTTCTCTCAGAGATTGATTTGTATTTGTTTGAGTTTGTATGACAAATCTACCAGCACCTCCCCAAGTCCCTGAGCCCAAGGCTAAAAGAAACAATATCCAGAATGCTGATCATTAATGTCTGTTCAGGAAAAGGGTGTGAGCTTAGTGAGAGGTTATCTGCAGAACTTGGCAGGAAGGAAGGATGATTGATGTAAAGTGGAATGCGTGAGTGTGTTGTTCCCAGTCTGAATTTTTCAAATACCAGCATTTCAAGGGGTAAACACATAGTGGAACAGCCTAGAGAGGGAGTAAACATAACTGAAGGTCTTGCTTCTGTTTTATCACCAGTGCTGAGCCTGCTCTAACCCCTTGAGCAGGCTCTTCTTTCACAGTGAAAAAATGAGAAACTTGAATTGCATTATTCTTTCAGGTTTTGAAACATTGGAATTTATTTTTTCCTTTGCAAGCTTTTGTTTGGAAGCCTATAATCAAAATATATCAAAGAAGAAGCAATAATAAAACAGTAATAAAATAGTCTGGTTGAAGAGGCAGAGTCAGTCTTCCTTTTTCATACCTCTAGAATTTCAGATAATGCATCTGTCAATCCCAGGATTTCAGATGATTTCTAAGGTTCTTTAAACCTGAATAGTTGGTGACTTTTCTGGGCTGCTGGGTACTAGGGGCTCGGGGCCTAGGTCTACCTAAGAATGACCAGGACACTTAGGGCCTTTTAAACCCTGCTTTCTTTGAATGATTTTATTTCAACAGATTAATTATGTGTGACTATTTCTTGGTCATTTTGCTCCTTAAATTTTTATTTTACATTTTGCAGATCATTTGCATGGAGGACATTTTGAGATTCATTTTAATCAAGTGCGAGTTCCTGCAACCAATTTAATACTAGGTGAGATAAGTCTGGAAAAATGATTCTCCAGAATGGGGTATTAAAATATTTCCCAGTATAAATATGAAAAAGATGATGCAAATTGCACTAATTTAGATACTTTCCCTTCTTTTTTGCTCCATGTTTCAAGGGGGAAAATTCCAGCTTGTGAATTTTCTTACATGGAATAAAGTAAGGTTTTATTTAAACTTTGAATGTGTTTTTTTGGCACATCACTTAATTGAGAACATAGATAACTACAAAAATCATATGATCCAAAGTAACACACTTTTTCCTAAAATATGACCATCAAGCCTTTTCTGGTTTTAAGAAATTTCGTTACTTTTCTAAGTCATAAAAAAAAGTTAGAGCATAACATAACTGTGAACATTGTGTGCCTGGAATGACTTTACCCTCCTGCCTATTGAATCCTACCCAACCTTCAAAGAGCATCTCAAACATGCCTTTTTAGAGAAGGGTTTTGGGTACCTGCCCCATCTGCTCGGTAAGCGTCTGTCCCTCCAGGCCCTGAGGTTACCGTGGTGAGCAGAAGGCCTCTCCCTCCTTGCCTGCCTTTGTTTCTCAAAGGATAGACCTATAGGGCAGGGGCCCTGTCTCCCGAGCATCCTCCCCTTCTGGATCCTGAACTCCTATGCAGGGACTGTCCTACCCGCCTTTAAGAACTGCACGGTGGCACTAACACAGTGGCTTTTGTATACTAGGTACTCGAGAGGTGGTTCTTGAATTTAACTGAAATATTTATTGATGGTGGCTTAAAAAAATAGAAATAGAAATTCCCACAAAGTGTATAATAGCCTTATGATAGAACTGGCTTGTTTCCTGCCAGAATGCCGTATTTATAGAGGACTATAAATTATAAAGGACTATTTATAGAGGAGTATATTTATAGAGAACTATAATTATAGGACTGTAATTACACAAATCATTTTCTTGGCATTCATGCATTTTTCATGTTCTTTTTCTCACAGGTGAAGGTAGGGGATTTGAAATTGCCCAAGGCCGCCTTGGACCTGGCAGAATCCACCACTGTATGAGAACAGTAGGTGTGGCAGAACGCGCTTTACAGATCATGTGTAAACGCGCAACAGAAAGAGTGGCCTTTAAGAAGAAACTGTATGCACACGTAAGGATGATGAATGCTTTGAATTTAATGTAGCCCGGTGCACTATACTAACCTTGAAACAGAAAAACACTATTTGGTCACAGAGAGGTTTCTTCTACATGAACAAGTACACTTACGTCTGTATTTAAGTTTTGTCTGATGAGAGGTACTTATCTTTCTGAAAGATTTGAATAGTTCCCAAAGTGCTTCAGTACCTCAGCACATGGAATATGGACAGTTCCTTCGACTTTGATCTCAGACTCTAGTTCTCTAGAAAATCTGGTACATTTGCACTATCTGTGGATATGGGGAGGAATGTTGTTTGGAATAGGAATGCGACTTATCCGTTGGCTTTCTGGAATGAATTAAGGCAGATAAGTATAAATGATATAGGAAAACAACCTAAAACTCAATGAAAGGAGGAGCATTCTAATGGAGATCTAAAAATGGCATAGAACGCTTCAGGAGGAAGTCAGTTCCCTTTCTCTGGAGAAATGCAAGTAGAAATGGGGCCAGCATTTGGTGGGGATTCTCATGGCTTTCTAAATTCTTATCGGTAACTATATCCTACTGAGTGTTTACAAAACATAATCAAAATTAGGGGATATTTAGCCAGAGGGAAAAGAAAATATCATTTCAGACTTACTTGAAGAGCATTTTAAGAGAGCTGGGATATCCAAATCAACCTCCAAAAAACCCCTCTAAATATTAAGAAAATGAAAATTATTAAATATTTAATACTATTGCTAACATGTTAGTGTTAGGTCAGACTTATAGTGATAGAATTGTATTTATATTTGTTGAATGTGTATACTTTACTTCATTGGTCCCCTGTAAAAAAATGTGTGACCATTTTATAAAATTTTGAAGTATATTTTTATCTTTAATCCTTATAGGGTTGGTCTTTGCCGTTTGTGAAATATTATTCAGCATAGCTATGATTTATCTGTAACATTTTTTTAATGGAAAAACAGAGCTGTCTTTATGGCACTACACCTAGGAATAATTTATGGGGAGCCCCTTTAATGTGCAGTGAGGGTGTGGATTCAGCTGTTTAGTTGGTACTGGGAAGGAGGGAAGGAGGTGCAACCTTTTGGGGCCATGTAAGCATCCCATGCTGCTGCTGGAGCAAGAGCTAAAGAATTGCTCATGGCAGTGACAATCTCTTCTTACCATTTCCTGTTTTCAAGATCATCATCAAAACCCTGAAGCAAGGTCAAGGTAGGACACAGGGAAGTTGAGGGACAGGAATCTTGACCACATGAAAGTGCTCTGCCTCAGAGCTGCGTTCACGAATGATATTTCAGTATTGTACTGGATGACAGATGTTTTCAGGGAAATTTCCTTTCTGTCTTCTAAAATTAATATATCATGCCGAACAAGCCTGGGCTTTTAAAAAATAAGCTTGTCTTCACTGGAAACTTCTTACATCTGGTATAAAGCAAATGATCTGACAGAAACAGAAGAGATGTGTGAGCGTGTCATAAGCAAAAATCTAGGCCAGCTTCTCTCGCTCTTTTCCTTCAGATTGTGAAAGTAACGTTCCATTGCTCTGAATTTGGAGATTCCTTCCAGCTGTCTCCTAAAATATTCCAGTCTCTAAAACAAAAATTTCTAGATAAACATTTCCATCTTAGTAAATAAATTTGGCAGTTTCCTAGAACATTCAGTTTCTACTCATTTAACACTTTTCAGCAAGTCTAGGGTTTGCAGAAACCCAGTTGAGAACACTGTCCTTTGTTCTAAAGCTGAAAAATAAATGCCTGTTAGTTCTGTTCATGAAATTACCATCACCCAGTTTTACAGCCATCAGAAAGATGTTCAGTGACTGTTGGCAGCTTGTTTAAAATTGTTAATTTAGAAACTTGTTTCAACCTCTAGAGCGGCACTGTCCAAAAGAAATATATTACAAGTCACAAAAGGAATTTTAAATTTTCTAGTAACCATATTAAAAAGGGAAAAAGAAGTAGGTGAAATTAATTTAAATAATAGATTTTATTTAATCCAAAATTTCCAAAATGTTATCATTTCAACATTAAATAAATCTAAAATAATTATTGATGACATATTTTACATTCCTTTTTTCATTAAGATTCTTTAAGTTTGGGTGTGTGTATCTTATAGTACATCTCAATTCAGACTTCAGATTCTCAGTAGCCACATGTGGTTAGTGGCCATCGTATTGAACATTACTGCTCTAGGGAAATTGCGATCAAGCGTCCACCTTTTGAAATGTACTAGAGCAAAATGACCCAGCATAAAAATGGTTGTGGAAGGTTAATGTGGCTTGAATCAGAGTGTTGCAGTTGTCAGCTGGCCAAATCATATTAACAAATATTATTATTCTTTGTAAACCACAGTTCTATGTTTAGAACTGGGAAATGTAAAACATGTTACAGCCAAGTGGAAATATTTGGTCTGTCTCCTGAGTTCCAGTGCTGATTTCTGAATGATTGGTTCCTTGTAGGATTTATGGGGAGGTTTGGTCTCTGTATTCATCCACTTACCTCCCCACTTCTCTTCAGAGTTCTGCAAATGGGAAGCAAGTACCAATTTTTAAAAATTAGACTTTTTAGTTTGAGATAATATTAGGTTTATATGCAGAGGTAAGAAATAATACAAAAATATCCCATATGCCCTTTAGCTAGTTTCCTTCAATGGTAACATGAAAAATTATAGTGCAGTATTACCGCCAGACTACTGTCATCAACAGAGTCAAGATACAGAACGTGACCACAGAGATCCCTCATGTTGCCCTTTTAGAGCCACACCTACTTCCCTCCCAACCCCCCCCCTTCTTTTTAAACTCTGCAACCACTAATCTGTTCTATAATTGTGTTATTTCAAAAATGACATATTCGAACTGGTTTTCGACAAGAGTTCCAATTACATTAAATGGGAAAGAACACTCTTGTCAACAAATGGTGTTGGGAAAAATGGATATCTACATGCAAAATACTGAAAGTGGACCTCTCCTCATACTATATATAAAAATCAATTCAAAATGGGTCAAAGATCTAAACATAAGACATAAAAACCATAAAACTCTTTGAAGAAAACGTAGGGAAAAAACCTTCATAGCCTTGGATTTGGCAATGATTTCTTAGATATGACACCAAAAGCATGAGAAACAAACAAGGAAAAAAAGATAAATTGGAGTTCATCAAAATTAAAAACTTTCATGCATCAAAGTACATTATCAAGAGACTCCCACTCCTCTATTTGAGAACATAGTGGGCCTCCCCAGGATGGGAATCCAGCAACTTCCCACTCATTATGTGGGTCTCCAACCACTGATATTAACACACTATGTCAAGATGACCATTCACACACCCCCTAGAAACCTGCCCCTGGTGCGCCTTGCCAAATACCCCCCACATCCAAAGACCTAAACCAGTAACCCTACCTTGCTCTATGCCAAAAGAGCATTCCCAACATTGTAGTTTCAGCCATGTACCCACCCATCCCCATGTTCACCTGCTTTCTCCCCCAGTCCTCACACCTTACCTCCTGACATACCTGTATTGCCTAACCCAATAGTATCACTGCATCACTGTCATGTCCCTCTGCTATGTAACTACACATTTCCACCTTATCATAGATCTTGCCCATATGGGCATTGGCTCACAGCCTTCTTCTCCCTTTCTATTTCCTGGAAATCAGTCTTCCAGACTCCAGCTCTGTGAGTCTGCTAAACTTACTTAATTCATGTCAGTGAGGTCATGTAGTATTTGTCCTTCAGTGCCTGACTTGCTTCACTCAACATAAAGTCCTCAAGATTTATCCATGTTATCCCATGTTTAATGCTGTATTCCTTCTTATAGCTGAATAATATTCCATTGTATGTATATACCACAATTTTTTTATCCATTCATCTGTTGAAGGGCATTCAGGTTGACTGCAACTTTTGACAATAGTGAATAATGCCACTCTGATCATTGGTGTGCATATATCTGTTTGTGTCATTGCTTTCAATTCTTTTGGGCATATACCCAGCAGTGGAATTGCTGGATCAGATTGGGGAATGAACTGTGGACTAGAGTGGATTTACTGGTATTCTACTATAGACTTATTGTGATTCTAGCAATGGTAGAACTTATATCATTGATGTGGAAGCAGTGGTGGAGGTTCTGAGGTCAGGGAGAGGGATAACAGGTATAATACGGGGGCATTTTCAGGACTAGGGAATTGTCCTGAATGACATTGTAATGACAAATACAGGCCATTAGATATCTTCCCATAACCTACAGAATTGTGTGGAAGATAGTGTAAACTACAAAATAAACTATAATCCATGCTTAATGGAAATGCTCCAAAATGTGTATATCAGTTGCAATGAATGTGCCACCCTAATGAAGACTGTTGTTAATGGGGGTAAATTTGGGTGATGTGGGGAGCAGGGTATATGGGAATCCCCTATATTTTTTAACATTTATGTAATCTAAATATCTTTTTAAAAATATATAAAATTTTTAAAAAAACAAAAAATAAAACAGGACATTATCAAAATAGTAAAAGAAACCTACAGAATGGGAGAAAATAGTTGGAAATCATATATCAGAAAAGAGTTCAATATCCAAAATAAAGAACTGCTACATCTCAACAACAAAAAGATAAACCAATTTTAAAATGGGCAAAAGACTTGAATAGAATTTCTCTAAAGAAGATAGATAAATGGCTATTAAGCACATGAAAAGATGCTCATTAGTCATCAGAGAAATGCAAATGAAAACCACAATGGGATACCATTCCATACCCACTAGAATGGAGTGACAGTTTGAAGTTCTCATATTGATCCCAAAAAGAAAAAGATTATGTTCTTGAACTAAGCTACTCCTGTGGGTGTGGGGCCCTTTTGATTGGCCCATGTCAGTGTGGTATGACTCAGGCTGGGTCCCTGCCCTCTTACTAGAGCTTTATGTAAATGGAGACACAGAGAAAGGAGGCCACCATTTATGACCTGACATGTGAGAGAGGACTCTACAATCCAGGGTTTAAGTATGAAGTTCTCAAGAGTCTGGGTCCATGGAACAGCTCAAGGCTAAAGAGAGGAACCATCTGTCTGATAGCCAGCCCAGCCTGAACTTGGGAAGAAGGCAGAGCAGCCGGGACTGAGAGGCAAGGCATTGAAAGAGAAAAGCCCTGTGCCAGTTGCCCACAGCTGAGCTCCAGGAGACAGTAGCTTCTGGAGGGAAAGGCAAGGACCTGGGCTAAGATTGGCCACCATCTTCACCACATGGTTGGATACCAGGATGACCAGTAGCTAAATTTGGTGAGAAAGCATTTCTGATGGTGCTTTGATTTGGACATTCCATGGCCTCAAAACTGTAAGTTTTTACCCTAAAGAAAATCCCCATTATAAAAGCCAACCCATTTCTGGTACTTTGAATAGGCAGCTCTGTGGCAAACTAAGACAAATGACTATTATTTTAAAAATGGAAAATAGGAAGTACTGGTAGGGATGTGGAGAGATTGGAACCCTTTCACATTGTTGATGTAAAGTGGTTAAGCCACTGTGGAAAATTGTTTGGCATTTCCTCAAAAAGTTAAACATATGACTCAGCAATACCACATCTACATATAAATCCAAATGAATTGAAAACAGAGACTCAAAACAGATGCTTGCCAAGGTTCATAGTAGCCTTTTTTTGCAAATTGCCAAAAAATGGAACCAGCCCTAGTGTCCAGCAGCAGATGAACGGATAAAGAAAATGCGGTATATACATAGAATTAGATAAATTGGACTTCATATAGAATGATGTTATTCTATAGTATAGCTAGATATACCACAGTTTGTCTACCATTCATCTGTTGAGGGAAATCTGGGTTGTTTCTAGTTTGAGGCTATTACAAATAAAACTTCTATAAACATTTAGGTCCAGATTTTTGTGTGAACATAAGTTTTCATTTATCTGGGAGAAATACCCAAGTGTGGAATTGCTGGGTCATAAGATGTTAGCTTTTTTTTAGTTTTTTAAGGAATAACCCAATTGTTTTCCAGAGTGGCTATGCCATATTTCATGCTCACTAGCAATGTATGTGTAATCCAGTTTCTTTGCATTCCTGTCAGCATTTAGTGTTGTCACTATTTTTATCTGAGCCATTCTGATAGATATGTAGTTAGTTATATCTCATTGTGGTTTTAATTTACATTTCACCAATGACTAATGATATCAAACATGTTTTCATGTGCTAATTTCTCATCTAAATACCTTCTTCAGTGAAACATCTGTTATATCTTTTGCCTATTTTCTAGTTGGATTGTTTATTTCATTATGGTTGCGTTTTGAGAATTCTTTATATATTCTGGATACTATTCTTTATTAGATATGTGGTTTGAAAATATTTTTTCACACTGTTTTCATCCTCTTAAACAGGATCTTCCACAAAGCAAAAGTACTTAATTTTATTGAATTCCAATTTATCTGTTTTTTTCGTTTATGGATCATGCTTTTGGTGTGAAATCTAAGAACTCTTTGCCTATTCCTATACCCTCAAGATTTTCTCCTATGACTTTCTTCTAAAAGTATTACAGTTGTACATTTAACATTTAAGGGTCTAGGCAATTTTGATTTGATTATTGTATAAGGTGTGAGACTTAGGTCAAGGTTAAGTCTTTGTCTTTAGATGTCTGATTGCTTCAGCACAGTATCTTTCCTCCATTGAATAGCTTTTGCACCTTTGTCAAAACTCAGTTGGATATTTTGTACAGGTCAATTTCTGGGTTTTCTGTTCTGTTCCATAGATCTATGTCTCTATCCTTCTGTCAAAACCACATGGTCTGTAGCTACATAGTAAGTCTTGAAATCATATCACTTGACTATTCCACTTTATTGTTTGTCAACATAGTTTTAGTTCATCTAGTTCCTTATATGAATTTTAGAATATTTTTTTCATGAGCATAAAATTTATTTATTTATTTATTTATTTTAATGAGGTACATTCATTGCAATTGATGAACACATTTTGGAGCATTGCCACTAAGTGTGGATTAAAGTTTACATTGTAGTTTACACTCTCTCCCACCCAATTCTGTAGGTTATGGCAAGATTTATAATGGCCTGCACCTGTTGTTGCAGTGTCATTCAGAACAAGTCCCAAGTCCCAAAATGCCCCTGTATTACCTGTTTTTTCCTCTCCCTGCCCTCAGAACCTCCAGAGGCCCCTGCCTCCACTTCAATGACATAATTTCTTCCATTGCTAGAGTCACAATAAGTCTATAGTAGAATACCAGTAAGTCTACTTTAGTCCATAGTTCATTCCCCAGTCCTGAGGATTCTGGGATGGTGATGTCCACTCCACCTTTAATTGAGATGGGGATCCCATAGGGCCAGTGAATGGGATTCTCTTGTTTTCATTTGCAGACTCTCTAGATTCCTTAGTATGGTAGTTGTCCATCATCACCTCCATGTTAGTTGTCCTGGGTTATACCAGGGACCTGGAGAGTAGGTGCTACAACTCCATTGAGGTTCAGGGCCCAGCTGGCACATGGACAGCACAAAGATTTAAGTCTCTTGAACATACACCTACCAACTCTAGTACTAATTATAGGTTCAAGTAGAATGACAGCAGAGCCATATGTAGGGAAACCACAACTGACAACTCTGTCACTCTGGGGAGCATAAATTCCAAAATAGGGCCCAATGGCAATGCAGCAAACTCCTGAGCTGTCTGCCCTGACTATAGTGTCTGGATGTCTCCAGAGCCCTCAGGAGCCCATATTTATATGTTGAGTTCAGCTTAGAGAGAGGCCATATTTGAGGCTCCCAGGAGGCAAATCTTAGGCACCCTATCATACTAGGCTAAGTTTCAATTTCAAGAACAAAGGCTTATAAGAATAGTCATAAATATCAAGGGCCTGTCAATGGATCATGCTCCTTCACTAGTCATTGCCCCTGTATTCATGTGATTCTTGGTATTCTGTTAAGAGAATGTGACAGAGCTCCCCAGTATGAGAATTTGATATTCCTTTGATTATTGTGTGAATCTCCACCCACCATGACAATGCACCATAAACATCTGAACACATTTATATGCCTTATATGTATGCCCAGGTGAACTTCCTCCCATGTATCCCCCATCACTGATACCCTAAACCAATGATCCTCCCCTGCCACAGTTGTAACCCTTCTGTGATCCAAAACTTCTTCAAAAATGAAGCCAATAAAATAACCAAATACAATTAATAAGAAAATAAAATAATAATGACAGTTCTAAAAATAAGAAATAAAATACAAAAAAAATTTATAAAATAAAAATTGGGGATAATAAAAAATAATGAAAAAATATTTGTAAAAAATTTTGAGATTTTACCTTTCATTGCTGTAAGAGCTGATGTCCTGTATGTACAGTCACATATTCTTCTATTTATTCCCCAGTTGTCTTTTTTCATTTTGTTCTAAAGTTTTAGGTTACAGAAAAGTTACATACAGAATACAGGGGACTTTCATTTATCCAACATCCTCCCCCTTTTCTCCCTTCCCCTATTAAATAACGTTTTATATGTGGATGGTATGTTTGTTCAACTGATGTACAAATATTGAAACATAGCTACCAACCATGGTAAATGATTTACATTATGGTTTACATTTTAGACCATATGCTTTCATAATCTTTGATATAATTCAACATGGCCTGTGTCCATCATAAGCAAGATCATGTAGAACACTTCCATCTCCCCTGAAATGCCCCCTCTTCCATCTATTCTATTCCTCCCTTCCCCTTCCCACAGGACCTGCAGCAACTACCGGGCTTCAATCCTTGAAGGACAAGATTCATTCTTACTTGCAACAAAACTGAGGACTTGACACACTGGTCTGTCCTCTCCTCCCCTATTAGCACTGCCATGCCCACTCCTCTATCTGAGAACATAGCTGTCCTCCCCTGGATGGGAGTCCAGCAATTCCCACTCATTGTATGAGTCTCCACCCACTGATACAACACACTATATCCAGATGAACACTCACATACTCCCCAGAAGCCTGCCCCAGGTGTGCTCTGTCCAAATGCCCCCCCCATCCAACACCCGAAACCACTAACCCTCACTTGCCATATTGCCAAAAGACCATTCCCAACATTGTAGTTTGAACCATGTATCCACCAATAACCAGTGTTCACTTGCTCCTTCCCCACAACTCTTCCCCCAGTTTTATGGACTTTGGTTGGACTGTCCATAAAATAATCTTTTTTCTATCTAAAAAACAATCTTGCTGGGATTTGGGTAGGAATTGAGTTAAATTCATATATCAGTTTGGGAAGAATGGACATATGTATTATGTTCAGTCTTCCAGTTTATGAACACAGTTATGTCTTTCCATTTATTTAACTCTTCTTTGTTTTCTTTCATCAGCATTGTGTAGTTTTCAGCATACAAGTCCAATACATTTATTGTTAGATTTACTCTAAGTATTTCTTATATTTTAAGTATTATAAATGGTTTCGTATTTTTAATCTTGGTGTCCATGTATTCATTATTGATATACAGAAATAAAATGGATTTTTTTTGGTATATTTATCTTGTATCCTGCGATCTTACTGAAATTACTTATTAGTTCTTTGGAGTTTTCGTAAGTTTCTTGAGACACTTGCCTGTCATCTGAAAATAGGAACAATTTTATTTCTTCCTTTCCAATATGCATGTCTTTTTTTTTCTCTTGCTTTATTACACTGGATAAAACTTCTAGAACTATGTTAAATGAGGGTGGTGAGAATAGGCATCCTTGTTCATTATAGGAACAAGTGTAATGTAAATATGTTACCTCTATATTTTTTGTAGGTGTTCTTTATCAAATTGAGAAAGTTCACCTCATTCCTAATTTCTAGGAGGTATTTTTTAATCATAAATAGGTATTGATTACATCAAATGTTTTTCTGCATTGATTGATATTATCATGATTTTTCTTCTTTAGCCTATTAATATGGTGGAGTACATTGATTGATTTTCTTGTCTTGAGTCAGCTTTGCATCCTTGGAATAAACCCCATTTTGTCAGGGTGTATAATTTTTTGTTGTTAAGGATTTTTGCATCTGTTTTCATGAGAGATATTGGTCTGTGTTTGCTTTTATACTGTCATTTTCTGGTTTTGGTATCAGGGTAATACTGGTTTTACAAAATGAATTGGGAAATGTTCCCTCTTTTTTTTTTTTTAATGTTCTGTAAAATTGGTGTTAATTCTTCTTTAAACATTTAGTAACATTCTCCAGTGAAACTACCTGGGCCTGGAGACTTTGGGGAAGGAGATTTTAAATTATAAATTCAATTTCCTTAATAGTTGTCAAAGTAGTAGTCCATTTCAGCTAATCTATCAAATTTATGTATGTAGAATTTTAAGTAGTATTTCCTTATTATTCTTTTGATGTCTTCAGCTTCTATAGACTGTCTCCTCTTTCATGCCTGTTATTGGTAATTGTGTCATTTCTCTTTCTGGCTTTGTCGTTATTGCTGTAGTTTGTCAATGTTATTTATCTGTTCTAAGAATATATATTGATTATTAAATGTAAAAGTATGTGATATAATAATATATTAATAAGATCTATGTTTCATTGATTTTCTTTATTATTTTTCTGTTCTCAATTATGTTGATTTTTGCTTTTATTTTTATTATTTCCTTCCTTCTGCTTTCTTTGAGTTTATTTTGCTTTTTAGGTGGTAGCACAGATTACTGATGTGAGGATTTTCCTCTTTTCACATGTATGCATTTGATGCTATAAATTTCCATCTCCTAGCTGCTATATATGTCTCACAAAATTTTAGTTGGTGTCTGACAAATTTTTATATAATGTATTTTAATGTACATTCAGTTCATTGTATTATTAAATTCCCCTTGAGAATTCCTCTTTGACCCATGTATTATTTAGAAGACTGTTGTTTACTTTGCAAGTGTTTGGACATTTTCTTGTTGTCTTTCTATTATTGACTTCTAGTTCGATTCCCTCGTGGCTGGCAAATACCCTCTGTGGGATTTCAATTTTTTTAAAGTCACTCAGATTTTGTTTATGGCCCAGGAGATGGTCTCTCTTAGTAAATGTTTTGTGGGCACTTGAAAACATTGTGTATTCTGCTGTGGTTGGGTGAAGTATACTATAAATTTTTATTAGATCCTGTTGGTTGATGATGTTGTCGAGTTCCTTTATGTCCTTGTGGTTTTTCAGTCTGGGTTTTCTATCAATTATAGTTGTGAATTTTTCCACTGTTCCTTTCAGTTCTATCAGTTTTTGCTTCATATATCTATTATCTCTGTTGTCTGGTGCATACACGTTTAGGATTGCTACGGATTCTTGATGGATTGACACCTTTATCATTATATATGTCCCTCTCTGTCTCTGATAATTTTCTTTGCTCTGGTATTAAAATATTAAAATAGCCACTCCTGCTTTCATTTAATTCATATTTGCATGATATACCTTTTCTACCTTATATTTTCAACCGTCCTAGATTGTTATATTTGAAGTAAGTTTCTTCTAGATGATACATAGTTAGATCATCTTTTTAAAATCAACTCCATCAGTCTGTCTTTTAATTGGTATAATTAGATGTCTTACATTTAATGTAATAATTTCTATGTCAGGACTTAAGTCTGCCATTTTATGTTTGTTTTCAATTTGTTTTTGTTGGTTGGTTTTCTTTTTCCTGGCTTCCTGTGGGTTAATTGAATAGTTTTGTAGAATTTCATTTTGATTCGTCTATAGTGTTTTGAATGTATCTCTTTGTGTAGTTTTTTAGTAGTTACTCTAGCTATTACTTATATATATATACATTTATGCATATATGAAGTATATGCGGGAAGCGGACTTGGCCCAGTGCTTAGGGTGTCCGCCTACCACGTTTTCAGACGTTTTCAGACGTTTAATTATGATGTATCTTGGAAAGGATTCTTTGGGTTTATTCAGTTTGGGGTTTGATCAGCTTCTTAAACCTACAGATTTTTATCTCTTGCTAAATTCAGGACTTTTTCAGCCATTGTTTCTTTGAGTACTTTTTTTAGCCCTGCTCTTTCTCTTCTCCTTGCCAGACTCTAATAACATGAATCTTAGATATATTGTCATAGTCTCACAGGTGCCTGAGGCACTGTTCATTTTTCCTTAGTCTGTTTTCTCTTTGTTGTTCAGACTGGGTAATTTCTTTTATCTTTCAGTTTACTGATTCTTTCCTCCTTTTCCTCTTTTGTGCCCATTTATTGAGCTTTTTATTTCAATTATTGTGTTTTTCACTTGTAAATTTTCCAATTGTTTCTTCTTTATGTCTTCTATTTCTTGGCTAAGGCTTTCTGTTTTTTCATTTCTTTCAACTGTGTTTGTAATTGCTAGTTTGTCAGGGTTGCTTCTTTAAAATCTTTGTCAGAAATTCTAACACCTGGTTTTATAGTTTGATATTGTTTATAAATTCCTAAAATAGATATTGGATAATGCTTGTGAACTGGTCTGGGCATATTCAATTGGATTGGATTCAGAGTTTTCACTTTTACTTGATTAAATAATGATTAAGGCTTTGATTGGGTGACATCAGTAGGACATTGAATCCCTGCTTACTAAGTCCCTTTAGTGGGTGGGGACTTACAGAGAAAACAACATGGCAGAGGGGAGAGTTAGAGTTATAATGTTGGAGCCCAGGGAAGTAAACACAAAGAGAAGCAGATACCTGAGGAAGGAGAGAAGGCTCCATTAGACCTGGCAGAGGCCTCAGAAGAGAGACGAGCCATTAGCCCAATAGTCTACAGCTGGCCTTGTGGAGCGAGCAGAGCAGCTGAACACAGAGAGAAACAAGCCCCAGGAGAGAGGTGAAACTTAGTCCAGCCAACAGGTGATATTGGAAGAAGCTGGGACCACAGAGCTGGAAGAGGAAGAGGAAGCCTGAATCCTTGCTGATACTGGCAGCCACCTTGCTCCAACACGTGGCAACAGATTTTGATGAGGGAAGTAACTTACATTTTGTGACCTGGTAACTGTAAGCTCTACCCCGAATAAATAACCTTTGTAAAAACCAACAGAGTTCTGGTACTTTGCATCAGCACCATTTTGGTTGGCTAATACATCTGTCATTTTGAATGACTAATATAGTAAAAATGTCAACTTTCCTGAAATTAATCTATAGATTTAGTGCAATTCTAATCAGAATCCCAGTAGAACATTTTGTAGACATCAGCAAGCTGACTCTAAAATTTATATGGAAATGTGAAGGAACTAAAGTAACCAAAATCATTTTGAAAAAGAAAAATAAACTTGGAAGCATGACATTCCCCAAGTTTAAGTCCTATTGTAAAGTACAGTAATAAAGACATTGTGGAACAATAATCAAGATAGTGAAAGGACAGATACACAGATCATTGGAACAGAATAGAGAGTCCAGAAATATGACCCAATTAATTTTTGGCATAGGTATAAAAGGTTATTCAATAAAGAATGATTAGTCTTTTAAATAAATTGTACCAGAACAGTTGGACATTCATTACAAAACAAAATGAGCCTCAACCTAAATTTCACAGTATACACAAAAATTAACTCAAAGTGGGTCACAGATCTAAATGTATACTGTAAAGCTATAAAACTTTTAGAAGAAAACATAGGAGAATGACTTGTGACCTGGGCTTAGGGATAATGTTCTTCAGTGTACACCAAGAGTATAAGCCATAAAAGAAAAAAATGAAAAATTGAACTGCATCAAAATGAAAAATGTTCTTTATGAAAGCCTATTAATAAAATAAACAAGCTGTGGACTGCGAGAAAATATTTGCAAATCACATATCACATAAAGGGCTCTCTAAACTCAACAGTAAGAAAACAAACATCCCTATTAAAAAGTGGGCAAAAGATTTGAATAGGCATATCACCAAAAAGGATATTCAAATGACAAACATAAAAAGGTGATCAACATAATTTGTCATTAGGGAAATGCAAGTAAAAACCATGGTTTGATACTGTTACACACATTTAGAATGGCTAACATTTTAAAAATAAACTGCTGACAAGAATAGGGAACAACTAAAACTCTGTTGGGGGAAGTGGACTTGGCCCAGTGGTTAGGGCGTCCGTCTACCACATGGCAGGCCCGTGGTTCAAACCGCGGGCCTCCTTGACCTGTGTGAAGCTGGCCTATGCACACTGCTGATGCATACAAGGAGTGCCATGCCACGCAGGGGTGCCTCCCGCGTAGGGGAGCCCCACGTGCAAGGAGTGCGCCCCGTAAGGAGAGCCGCCCAGTGCGAAAGAAAGTGCAGCCTGCCCAAGAATGGCGCCACACACATGGAGAGCTGATGCAGCAAGATGATGCAACAAAAAGAGACACAGATTCCTGTGCCGCTGACAACAACAGAAGCGGACAAAGAAAAACACACACCAAATGAACACAGAGAACAGACAACTGGGGCGGGCGGGGGGGAAGGAGGGAAATAAATAAAATAAATCTTTAGGAAAAAAAAAAACTCTGCTGGTAGAAATACAAAATGTTACAGCCACTCTGGAAGACAGTTGGGCAGTTTCTTTTAAAGTTGAACATACCCTTACCATGTGATCCAGAAATTCCACTCTAGGCATTTGACCTAGAAAAATTTAAAAATTAAGTCCACTAAAAAATCTGTAGTGAATGCTTATAGCGGCTCTACTAATCATCACCCAAAACTGGACATAACCCAAATAGCCTTCAATAGGTGAAGATAAACTTGGGTACATTCCTACACTAGAATACAGTTCAGCAACAAAAAGGAATGGACAATTGATACATGCGACAATTTAGATAGAGCTCAAAGGCATTATGCTGACTGAAAGAAATCAAATTTTAAACTGGAAATGCTATACGATTCCATTTAAGTGAAATTCTGGAAAAGGTAATACTATGCCAGTGCTAGGGAGTGGTGTGACTAGAACAGGGGTGCCTGAGGGAGCTGGGTGGCACGATTCACCTCTTTCGTGTTTGGTTCATGGTGGTGGGTGCTCCAGTCTATACCTGTGTTAAAACTCAGAACTTCTCTCAAAAAGAAGGTCATTTTTACCAAACAAATAGCAACAACAAAAGTCTCCTGGACCACCGCACAGAAATTGTCACAAAACTTTAAATTTAGTTTGTCTATCATCAACCTTCACCACCAAACATCTAACCACATTTTAATAAGAGTAAGAAATTAACATTTCAAGAGAGCCAAAGAAAAGTGCTTTGGCAATAAGACAATTGCTTAATTCACCTCTGTGTCCATAGACTCAAGATATCAAGGCAGATCTAAAAATAAATAATTTTTCTAAACAAATAAAATTTCTTTCTAGAAATTGTCAGTGCTAACTGCAGCATTCCACAGATATGTGGCTGGACTGATGTATATCAAATGAATGAACTCTTCCATGTAAAGATATAGCGGGTTGGTCCTGTGAACAGGCCCTTGGCCTAGACCGTGTCACTGAAATACAAGGCTGTTAGCGTTGAGACGCCGCACGCCAGCTCTCCCCTCCTTCCTCTTGCTGCCTTTTGCTCCCTGCAGGAGGTCGTGGCCCACTGGATTGCTGAAAGCCGCATTGCCATTGAGGAGGTCCGCTTGCTGACCCTGAAGGCTGCCCACAGCATCGACATGCTGGGCAGCGCTGGTGCCAAGAAGGAGGTGAGGCCTTCTCGGACGCTGTCTCCCGAGACTTCTCCAGTTCTCCCACCCATTGGGCAAATCAGTTTTCAAGGTCCTGATGGCACTTGGAATACTGGAAGCCTTATTATTGTTTGGTTTTCTATGTATTTTGCTTATTAGTTTCCTTCCACTAGATTGCTTTGGATTATGATTTTCAGATTGCAGAACATTTTCAGCCTTCTTGAGGTGTGGTAACAAGGAATGGGGAAATCTTAGGTTTTATATAAACGCAGAATTGTACCCTCGTATGCCAGCTCTTAGCCTTGCAGCCTTGGGAAAGTACTAAACCTTTCTGCCTGTGGCCTCAGTAGAATGCATAGCACTGTACTGCCACATTAAGGCCACCTTTTCTTCTCTGCCTTCTTGTGATTCTTACTTATATGGAATAAAGACCTAATTGCTTAATTCTGAAAGCTCATAAAATTGATAAGAAAAAACTGATTAGTGGGGCAAAGACCTTTGAACTCTTTGTATGATCCCTACAGTGATGAACATGAGTTATCAGCTGCCTGAAATCCTTCTGCAAACAAGGCCAGTTATAAATGAATAAAATATGATTTGTAAGAGATACCTCTTTCCAGAAGAGCTGTATTGACTGAAATAGGGCCATTAACTATGTCACAGTGGATCTCTTCGTTAGCTTTCGTTAAAGATCCTGTTTTAGTGGTGATTCGTGTGTGGGAAGGTTCCCTTGTTTCATTTAACAAAGAAAACACAGATTGTATCAAATTCTGCCACACCACTTAGAGTCTAAGAAAGGAGCATTGTTTTCATATCTTGTTCATATAGGTTGCAATGGTCAAAGTTGCTGCCCCACGAGCAGTCAGCAAAATCATTGACCGGGCCATCCAAGTGTGTGGAGGTGCTGGCGTTTCCCAGGATTACCCTCTGGCTAATATGTGAGTAGATGCTATTTAATAACCATCTACATTTGATAAGCTTGGGATTAAAATCTTCAGATGCTCTGTCACTTATTGTTTAAGAAAAAAATAAAGGTACTAACGCACTTTAAAGTACAATTGAAGGTTAAATGAAGTAATATATGTACTTTAGCACAGAACTCAGCACCAATCATTAGTTGCTCTTACGATTACCATTATTATTTCATTCCATTTGTTAGTGGAACATCACTGAGGGTCATTCCACTAAGGGTTCGTGGGCCTCCTGAAGCAGGGAGGTAGGGAAGGAAGAGAGACGCTCAAAGGGCGCTCAGAGCCAGGCTCCGCAGGCACTTGGTGCGGTTCACCACCTCCCTCCAGGAGGCTCCCGCAGACTTGGCAGCAGTGCCCGCCCTGACCACCTGACGTCCGTGTTCTCATTCCTGGGAGTCAAGAAGGAACATTCGGCATTCTCCACTGTCGTTCACTGTCCATGTTCCCAGTGCCCCACTGTCACACTGGAGATAAGAGTCTTGTGCCCGGTTTTTAACCTTAAAAAAGAACTACATTAGCTACAACTTACCTAAGATCTCTTAGTTCTAGCAACTTCTAAGTAACCTGCAGCAAACCAAAAAGGAATTAAACCCACTGCACTGTGCCATTTAAGATTCTCCTTCCCAAGTGGTGAGCTTTAAAATGGCATTTCAGAAGCTCTTTGGTTTGCTTTTTTCTATTATCCTAGTATTTTTTCTTATCTCTGCCCTGCCATGTATTTCAAAATTAATCCGGTCTTGGTTTTTAATCAGAGTGACTCACAAAGTATCATGTTCCCCTTTGATAACTCTCCCTTCCCTGCTCTTTTTTGTATTTTTAGGTATGCCCTTACCCGCACTTTGCGTTTAGCAGATGGGCCCGATGAAGTCCACTTGTCATCAATTGCGAGAATGGAGCTGCGGGACCAAGCTGAAGGGTTGATGGCCAAAATGTAGGGCAATTAACTCTGAGCATTCTGTGGGCAGAAATGCTCTTTTATAGGAACTTAATCAGTTCCAACATTTGATTTTAGTATATTTATGGAGCATTTGGGGCACAGGTTTAATTACCCATGTTTGGTATAGAGTCTAGCATCTGTTTTGATCAATGGATTTTTTTAGGTTTAAGTTAAATAAATTCTGTAGCTGTTGTCACTCAGTCTATGCTAAACTTGCAAAGAGATCATGACATAGAATGGAAATCTATAGTATAGGCATAAAAATATCTTTACTTTTTTTGATTATTAGGAATTGTTCCATCTAAGTAAATACTGAAGGAATCGTTGCTTTATAAAATGTAATAGGATCCCCTTTTTAACACTGGTTTGCAGGGTTGGTTTAACACTAGTTATGTTTGCACTAGAGAATGAAACATGACTGGGTCATTTTGAATTCATATTATAATAAGCTTCAGAACTCAACAGGAAACATGCATAAAATACGAATGCTGTTTAAAATTTACATGGTGTATTGTGAGAATACTTAATTAAGAACTATTTTAATTCCTTATAAAAATGTTACTATTAATGGCCAGTTTAAGCCATAAGAGAGTTATTTAACTTCACAGTGAGTGTGCAGACAGTCTGCGCTGAATGCACTCCTGTTGACAGCAACATCATATGCAAACATCCCTGTGGCTGTTTGCGGACATTTATAAGCAATTCATATAAATTATATGAAATCTAAATAAAGAGGAAGTATTTGCAATGAAAATTTAGCATTCAAATTAAGAAATGCTGCTAATGTAAAATACACATCAGATTTTGAAGACTTTGTATGAAAGAAATAATGTAAGATAGCTCATTTATACTTTTGCTTACATTGATTACATGTTGGAATATTTTTGATATAGCGGGTTAAATAAACTATATTAAGATTAATTTCACTTGTTTTTTTGTTACCTTTTCAATGTAGATGTCATTGGAACAGTAATTGGTAAATTTTGAAATTTTGAAATTATTTTATTCCAAAAACCTTTGTTTCTTTTTTAAATTGAAGTATATCATTTATACATGAACATATATAAACAATATGTATATAGTAGAAGCTGTGAACTTACAAAACAAACACGCATATCATCGTACAGGGCTCCCACACATCACCCCACCACCAACACATTGCACTGCTGTGAAACATTTGTTACAAACTATGACAGACCATCATCAAAGTATTTCTGCTAATTACAGCCTATACTTTATATTTCATGTGTTTTCCCCCAACCCACCCAATTATTAACACCCTGTGTTAGTATTATATATTTGTTAGAGTTCATTAGAGAACTCACACAGTCCATCCTCCACCCCAGGATCCGCTGTCTTACACGGTCCCCTGCTTGGACGGCCCATTAAAGGGCACACTCAGTGGCTCTCAGTTTCATCACAGAGTTGTGCCGCCATCACCTCAGGCAATTTTAGAATGTTTTATTATTCCAAAAGGAAAAATGCCATACCCTCTCCCTGCACTGTTGTCCCTTAGAATTGATAAAATATCTTCTTTGCCATTGCTGCAAAAATATTACAATGTTTTAACTCTCCGTTATTAGAAAGCACTTGCATCAGGTAAGTTTATTGAATTCCTGAGCTTGTTTCCATCATTCTTTTAATTTCTTCCTGGGGTGGGGGCAGGGACAGGGATCTTGACAGAGACCTGGGTTCTGATTCCTTCTGAGTGTGGGGGCCTCGGAGAATTTGTCTTTGAGCCTTAACCTCTGCATCTCATTTTCCTTGCTATTACATTGGAGTTACCTTTTACTAGAATACCTTTATGTCTTAATAGTTTTGTGGGAACCACTGAAGCTTTGTAAAAAAAGAGGTACCTTAAAATTTGTCATACATAATAAAATACTTCATAAGGTACTCTTATTTAAAGTGGAGAAAATCATATAGCCTAAACTATTTAACCATATTACTAGTTTTAAAAGCTGTGACCATGGGAAGCAGATGTGGCTCAAGTGGTTGAATGCCTGCTTCCCACACAGGAGGTCCCGGATTTGATTCCCAGTGCCTGCTAAAAACAAACAAACATAGAAAAAGCAACAAGCAAAACAAACAAATGAAGCGCAAGCTCAGGGGAGCCTGTGTAGCTCAGTGGTTGAGTGCCAGCTTCCCAAACACAAGGCCCCCAGTATCTCAAAAAAAATTTTTTATAGAGTTGTGACCTAGAAGAAATCAAGATTGTTTTCAAACTATGTGAATTAAGGTTATGTCTGGTGCTTGTTTTGCAATAATTATTTTCTCTGGCTTTGAGGAAAGTGGACTATATCGGTTGTCTATGGTTTTCAATTAATCTATTTTTGTCTCTGTCATGAACATAGCCACCCTGAAGGCAAGCCCCTCCATGTGATCCAAAGTCCTTTCCTCGAGTCCCGACAAGGTTCCACACGAGCTTGTCCCCTGCATCTCTTTGACCTTATCCCTCTCCTCACTCCATCACCACCTTTTTGGCAACTCGTACAACACCATGGAACCTTTGTCAGTCATGGCAAGGACTTTAAATTTTATTCTGAGTGAGAGGGTGGTCACTGCAACATTTTGAGAGGGTCACCCTGGCTGATGTCAGAGGCTACTCATGTTGAAGAAGATGCTGGAGAAATGCACGCAGCAGACAAACCTAGATCTGTGGTGCTACCAGGGAGCCTCCCTGACTGATCTGCATCCCCCTTTCCTAGAGCCAGAGAAAGGGAGGAGTCAGGACCAGGGCTACTGGCCCCACTGAAATAGGACGTTTTTCATAGCAGACATTTTCTTAAATATATCTCATCCCTAATACCCTTTATTTAAGAACTTTACTAATATGTTCTGTCTGAAATGATCTCCAGATGTCTATTCAAAATTCACCTTATCAAAGGGTTCTTTGACTACTTGCTCTAAACTAATACCACACACTTTGTCATTCTTTACCTCCTTATCTGCTTTCCTTTTTTCTGTAGCACTTAGCACTTGACATATTTCATATCCATTTATTTATCATCTGTCTTCTCATTAGAATGTAAGCCCAACTCCTGCTATGTCCACTTCTTTCATTTTTTGTGTGTACTGGAGTATCCTAGGGCCCTAGACATCCAGTAGGAACTTAAAAGATTGTGAATCAATGAATAAGTGAATCAGTGCATGGATGCTCTGCTGATCCCTCATCTGCAGCACAGCAATTCATTTACAGCTCTGAAACAGAACAGAGCTGGCGCCCGCAGCCCAGGCCATTCACACGGAGGCTGGACCACAGACCTGGAATGGGCTGTGGTAGCTGGATAGGCTGAGGCTGAGAAAGGACAGCGGTGCCCCAGCAGTGAGAGATGCACAGCAAGTGGAGGGTGGTGCACGGCAGAGAGGGGTGCACGGCAGTGGGGGGTGCGCGGCAGAGAGGGGTGCACAGCAGCGAGGGGTGCACGGCAGTGGGGGCAAAGCAGCCGACTGAATACATGTTTAATGAGTACTTCACAGTCCAGGAGAATATACCTTTAATATTTTTTTCCAATGTCTAGTCCAGGGCTGTGATCAGCTCCAGAGGGAAGTCAAGATACCTAAGGGAAACAAAACACACTTCTGGTGATTGTTAAGAATTTTCCAAATAAGCAGAATTCTGGGATGTGTCCCCCACTTAGTTCAGAGCAAAGAGCACTAAGGGTTTATGATCCTGTCATAATATTTTTCTTTCTCTTTTTCAGCATCTCTTTCTCATTGTGGTGAGAATGCAGTCTATGATAAGTATGTTGTTATGATAAGCTCTGTGAAACAAGGGCTTTTCTCTGCCTTACTGTCACCCAAAAATATGTGAACAAAGGATGATGATTTATCTTGGAGCAGTGCCTCACTCTCAGGATACCTATTGCCACAGGGAGAACGAGTGCACGGACAGTCTCCAGAAGGTGTTTCCACAGCCTTCTTTAGTTCCCCTGAGCTGATGACCAATATGGTCAGTTGTTTCACTTTTTTAAGTGGGCAAGAGTGGAGATTGCAGGTGCCCACCCTGAACTCTCTTGCTTCATCTCCTGCTGCTCTTCTTCCATACCAGCTACACTGCCCTTCTGCTGATCCGCCAATAGCCCAGGTATATTCCTACCTGAGCGTCTTTGCCCTTGCTTTTCTGTTTGCCTAGAAAGCTCCCACCCACCCATGCATGACTCCAAGACTTGCTCCTTTCCTGCAAATCATCTCATAGGTGGATCCTTCTGTGACCACCCATCTAAATTTCTACTCCTTCCCAACACACACAGAGTGACAGTCAATTTCATATGTCAACTTGACTAGGCTATGGTGTCCAGATGTTTGATCAATCAAGCCCTGGCTTGACTGTTACTATGAGGGTATGTATAGATGGGTTTACATCTACAAGCAGCTGGTTGCATTTAAGTCTGACTGCATCTACAATCAATTTTAATAATATACTTTAATTTAACCTTGCAGTTATAATGAAAACCTTGGCTTGTCTTTGTCCCTAGTTCCTGGGGAAGCAACCTTGGAATCTTTGGAATTTCCTGTGTAGGAGTGTCATTTGGTCCTCATGATGGGCCCAGGACCACACCTGATAGTCACCCCTACAGTCTTGGGGTGGGGAGGTGGGCAGCCATACCCTAAAGACCAGCATGTGGTCGAGGGGTTGGGGCTTTGAGCCATGTCATATCCTGGGGGGGAGGGGGGTGCATGTAGATTGAATTCAACCACATGAACACTGATTCTATCAGTCACACCCATGTTGTGAGACCCCATGTAAACGCAGGACACTCAAAGCTCTGATGATCTTCCATGACTGAGAACATACGTTGCTGTGCCAGGAGGGTGACAGGCTCTGACTCCATGCAAAGACAGGGAGGCCCTCCCAGACCTCCCCCAGTGCCTCTCTTCTGGGTTCTCCTAATTGGTATCCCTTTCCAATAATAAAACTATAATCACAGTTACAGTCCTTTCAGTGAATTTCTATGACAATTCTAATGATTCAGCTCCGAGAGCCCCCTGAATTTGTAACCTGCTCGTCAGAAGTAAAGGGGTCTGGGCCCCTTAAATTGCAACTGGTGCCTGAAGGACAGTATTGCTGAGGGTTGCGCTTAACCTATGGGGTACGGCCAGACACAGGGTAGAGTCAGAATTGAATTGGATTGCGTTGCCTGCAGTATTTGCAGTTGGTATCAGAAACAATTGTAGAACTCAAAGAGGTTATTGATAACCCTTACAATTGGTCTCAGAAGCTATGGTGGAAGTTGCTACAGAAGGGTTTTTTTTTCCATTTTTTCCATTTTGCTTTATTTTTTCATTTCCACCCTTGTTTGCGTTCCCTGTCTGCTCTCAACTCTCTGCAGCGGCACAGGGCAGCTTGCCTTCCCTCGGGGGCCCCGGGGATCCAACCTGGGGCCTCCCATATGATAGACGGGAGCCCAATTGCTTGAGCCACATCCACTTCCCAGAAGTTTTTGATACTTAATAAAACACAGTATATCCAATTATTATTTCAAAATATAATCAATACAAACATATAATTTATACTTATTTCCCAAAACCTGGAGTATATTTTACATTTATAGCACATCTCAATTTAAATCTAAATTTCCAATGGAAATTCTTGATCTATATGTAGATTTCATAACATTTACAGTGGAAAAATTAGATCCACATATCCAGGTTGTTCCAAACATAAAGTTTTCCAAAAACTGAATTGAGCATCAGTTTTAAATTTTAAAATTACATGAAAATTCAGTTCTCCAGTCACAGTGTTGTGGAAGCTGAGAGATTCAATAATCTGGAACTCTTGTTGAAAACCCCGAGTCCCAAATAAGATTTTCAGCTTCTTTTTATATAGAGGAAGAGTCAAATGGTGCTTTGTTTGAGTGCCAATAAGCTTGAGTTAACATATATTTCCCGCATTCCAGGTAGGTTGAGTTAACATATAAGTCCATAGAGCCTATATTACTTAATTGGCTTTTTGGGGCTGGCATGGTTGGCATGGTTACGAAGCGTGGGCTGCAGTTCTTATTACGAATAACACAGCTCGGGTTATTCACGAAGAGAGGCACAGCCGCCACCCATAGCCCGTATCAACAGTAGATACATTTCAAATACTCAGTAGTCACACGTGGCCTGTGCTATTTGTTCTGTTAGTTTGCCAATGAGGCTATGACAAAATGCCACAAGCTGGTTGGTTTAAACAACAGGAATTCATTGGCTCACAGTTCGGAGGCTAACAGTCCAAAAACAACAGTGGAAGGCCACGCCTTGTCTGTAGCGTTCTGGTGGTAGCTCGCTGGCAGGCAGTCTCTGCCACCATGACTCATCCGTCTCCTTCAGAATAAATTACCAATTACTTTTGCTGAGAAGGACTCTAGTTAGACCCAAGTCAGGCCGACCTCGATTCAGTTTGACCTTGTCTTAATAGGATCTTGGAGGATCCCATTTACAAATGAGTCCACACCCACAGGACTGAGGGGTAGAACCTGAACAAGTCTTTGTGGGGAAAATAATTCAAGCTACCCAGCTGGGTGGCACAGCTCTAGCTCCTCAGGCTTCCACAGTTTGAGAGATCTCCAGGATATGGTCCCACTCAAACCACAGTCAGACGGGGAAAAGAAATTGGGTCACTATTAGAAACGGGGAGTGAATGCTGCAGTGTTAAAAATAAGTGTTCAGGAGTGATGTAATCATGACGGCAAAATAAGACACCCCCTGAAAAAGCCCCCAGAGATTTAGCAAATAAAAGGACAAATCCCCTTGCTTAGAACTCTGGAGGATGGTAGAGACTAGAGAAGGACTCCACAAATGTTGAAACAAAGAAACGGAAAAATATCAGGTAGGGAAATTCCATCCCAGGCCACTGGTCAGTTGCCAGTCCCCTCCCCTCGCTCAGTCTAGCACGCCTGGGAGTCAGCAGCACAGCCAGGCCCCTCCCGCACAGACAGATTGTAGTGACTACGGAAGGGAGTTAGAGCCCCACAATCCAGGCACAGGGACCTAAGTCCACAGAGACCCGGGAACAGCACCAGCTGCCCAGGGGAGCTGCGTTCCAAAGGACCCTGGGGCCCTGGGCCCTGGGCCCTGGGGGTGGGAAGAGAGACTGCAACAGAAAGACTGGCAAGAACAGTTGTGCCCTCACTCAATCCAGTTTCAGTTGGCTGAACACCCTCAAGGCAAAACGGACTTTTTTGAAGTAACTCACCTTTCTGGATTGACCCCATCTGGCTCTCTGAGGCAGGATATCCTAATGGAGATGAAATTATATGCAGAAAAAGCTCACAGAAAAAAAAGGGGAGTTTAAACTGGACTTCTATAATATAGGATGGGTCCCAGAACTGAAAAGTGTAAGTAAATTGGGGCTCTGAATGAGGGAGAGAATTTAAACAAATCATAGGAGTTGGGAAGAAAGTCCTCACAAAAACAAACAGAAAAAAAGCAAAATAAACACACACACAAACAACAACAGAAGATATCAACATTCCCAGAGAAGGATAAAAGGAAAGGAAACCCTCTCTTGAAGGTGAAACAGTTGTACAAAAATACAATCTTAAAAATTGGACCACATATCCAGGGCAAGAATCAGATGAAGAAGACCTAGGAAAATCTGAAAAGTTAAATATGGGCTATTCTAAAGGTCTAGAATAAGCTAGACCAGGACTTAATACAAAGCCAAACAACACTAAAACCCTAAGGAAGAGGGAGAAACAGGACTTCGGAGTTAACTAATCAAGATAATCAAATACGTAGACATCAGCAACAAATTACAAGTCATACTAAGAAACAGGAAGCTATGGTTCAGTGAAGGAAACAAAACTTCAGAGGAGATCCAGAAGTTGTAACAAATAATCAAAGATGGTCAAACAAATCTCCTAAATCAATTCAAGAAGATCAAGGAAAATACTTGTAAAGAGATAAAAAATATTGTATGAGCATAAAGAAGAATTTGAAAGCATAAAAAGAAACAACAAATTATGGGGATAAAGTCACAATAGTAGAGACTGAAAATACACTAGAGGCATACAACAACAAATTTGAACAGGCACAAGAAAGAAACAAAGTGTGAAGGCATGACAATCAAAGCCATACAGTCAGAAAGACAGAGAAAAGAATAGAAAAAATTGAATAGTGTCAGGGATTTGAATGACAACACAAAGTGCACAACATGCACATCATGGTGTCCCAGAAGAAAAGAAGGGAAAAGGGGCAAAAAGAATATTTGAAGAAATAATGGCTGAAAATTCCCCAACTCATAATAAAGACACACATATTCATGTCCAAAAATTGCAATGTACTTGAAACAGAACAGATACTAACAGACCTACTGTGAGACATATACTGATTAGAATGCCAAATGCCAGAAATAGAGAATTCTGAAAGCCACCAGATAAAAATGATTTGTCACAAACAAGTATTCTTAATAAGCCTAAGTACTGATTCCTCATCAAAAACCATGGAGGCAAGAAGACAGTGGTAAGATACATTTAAGGTGCTGAAAGAGACAAATGGCCAGCCCAAACTTCTTTCTCAGGCAAACCTGTCCTTCAAAGATAAGGGAGAGTTTAAAATATTCACAGATACACAGAAACTCTGAAAGTTTATCAACAAAAGACCTGCCCTACAAGAATTACTAAAGGGAGTTCTGCTGGTAAGAGAAAAGTAAAAACTGGAGAGAGTAGCTCAGAGTAGTGTGAAGAAATGAAGAGCATTAGTAAGGGTAACTAAAAGGGTAAATGCAAAACCCAATAGTACTGTATTCTCAATATACAACTCTACTCTTTAATTCCTATAAGTGTCAGAATACAGTTGAACAGGAAAAAGAATATTTCCTGATAACAGATGTGCAAAATATAAAGTGGTAAAGTGGCACAAAAACAACAAAGAGTAAACAGAGATATGGGATCAGAGAACGTGTATGCTATTGAAGCTGAGTTTGTATCTTTTCAAATTAGTAGGTTATAGATGTAGGTTGTATAATACAAACCCCAGATAACCACTAAAAGTATTTTAAAACTAGCCAGAAACAGAAATGAGGAAGGAATCAGTCATATACATCACAAAAGATTAACTATATATAACTAAATGTGATTGTGGCTGACTTATAAATGTGATTGTGGCTCAAAGGGATAGTTTATGGATGTAATATGTCAATTGAAAGGAATCTAGAGGAAAATCTAGTGACTAAAATATAGTGATTTTGGTGGTGGATGAGGATTGTAGTTAAAAGTATAAGAATGTTCTTAGTTTATGAAGTTTTAAGAATATGGTGAAACACAGTAAAATTATAACGAATGTAATTTATGGATGATAGTTACAATAAAATTTTATGATATTTTCACAGCAATGGCAAAGAAGATATAGCAATTCTAAGGGACAAAAAAAGTGGAGTAAAAGAGGTTATGGGGTTTTTCCTTTTGGAGTAATGAAAACTTCCTAAAATTGACTGAGGTGATGACAGCACAACTCTGTGATGAAGATGAGAGCCACTGAGTATACACTTTAAATTGATTGCCCAAGACATGAAACTATAGAACACAATGAATCCTGTGATAGAAGGTGGACTGTGGTTAACAGAACAAATATGAGAATGTTCTCTTATAAACTATAGCAAGTATATAACACTAATACAAGGTGGGTTGTGGGGGGATAAAAAATTTAAGATACTGCTATAGTTAGTAGTAATATTTTGGCAATACTCTTTGACAACAATGCAAGGTTTTGGTAATGGGGTGATATATGGGAACCTTGTATGATGAAATGCATGTTTGCTTTGTAAGTTCACAATTTTACTATATACTAATTATTCATATATTTTCATGTATGAATGATAAACTTCAAAAAAATTTAAAATAAGTCAACTACACAGAAATGGAGGTTGCAATAAAGGAAAAGAAAGGTGAAAAAAAGATATGATATATAAAAAAACAAAGGACAAAATGGCTGGAGTAAGTACTGCCTTATAGTAATAGCTCTAAATGTTAACAATTAAACTCCCTGATCAAAATATGCAGGTTGACAAAGTGGATTAAAAAGCATGATCCAAATATAAGTTGTTTACAAGAGACATCTTAGACCCAAAGACACAAGTAGGTTGAAACTGAAAGGATAGAAAAAGGTACAGCATGTAAATAGTAACCAAAAAAGAGCTGGATAACTATACAAATATCAGACAAAATGAACTTTAAGTCAACAAATATTATAAGAGACAAAGAAGGACATTATATAGTAATAAAATGGGCAATCCATTAAGCAGAAATAGCAATCATAAATATTTATGCATCTAATCACAGTGCCCCAAAACACATGAGGCAAACACTGACAAAACAGAAGGGAGAAATAGACACCTCTAAAATAATAGAGACTTCAATACACCACTCTAATAAATAGGCAGAATATCCAGACAGAAGATCAACAAGGAAACAGAATTTGAATAATATGATAAATGAACTAGACCTAACAGATATATACAGAACATTGCACCCCAAATGGCAGGATATACATTTGTCTCAAGTGCACAAGGATCATTCTCTACGATAGACCACATATTGGGTCACAAAACAAGTCTCAATAAATTTAAATTTAAAAAGGCTTACATTATACAAAGTACTTTCTCTAACCATAATGGAATGAATCTGGAAATCAATAACAGGCAGAGAACTGGAAAATCCACAAATACATGGAAATTAAATAAAACTCTCAAAAAATAAGTGGATCAAAGAAGAAATTGCAAGGGAATTCAGTAAATATCTTGAGAGGTATAAAAACAAGAGCATGACATACTAAAATGTATGGAATGCAATGAAGGCAGTGCTGAGAGGAACACTTATAACCCTAATGACTTATATTTAAAAAGAAGAAAGGGCCAAAACCAAAGATCTAACTGTACTCTTGGAGGAACTAGAAAAAAAACAGTAACCTAACACCAAAACCAGCAAAAGGAAAGAAATATAAAGAATAGAGCAGAAATAAATGGAATTGAAATAGAATTAGAGAGAATTAATATAAACACAAGTTGGTTCTTTCAGATCAATAAAATTGACAAAATTAGCTAGTCTGAAAAAAATGAAGATACTAATAAATAAGAATTAAAGGAGGAGACATTACTACAACTCCACAGGGATAAAAATAATTCTCATAAGAGGATGCTATGTGAGAAAATTGTATCAAAATATAATTAGGAGGGTTACCTGTTTAGGATGCTCGGAGGGGATGGTCTGACACAGGACGGACTCCTGGGGAATGTCTGAATGCTCATTTTGCCAGGGTGGGTTGTACCATTGGATAGAGACCCAAGAAGTGAGAGTTGGGGTGGACCCACATCCTGGGGAGGACTAATGCCATCAAATAGAGAGAACTGAATCTCTCGAGAGAAAGGGTGGCTCCCAGGGCATTAGGGCAGTTGAGCAAGTCAGGCCCTGAACACTGTTGCAAGTATCTCTGGATGTGGCTCCTCGGGAAATGGAGATTGGCTGTCGCTGTGGGCCCCAAGGGGAGGGGAAAATGGATGTTGAATGGATGGAACCAAGGTAAATGTGGGGGCAAGAGAGGAGTTTCGTGAGAGTACACGAGGATGAATATAAAACATGTAATATTACACCAAAAACATATAGGGGACGACAGACTAATAATGTAAACCATAATGTAAAACATAGGATAACTAAAAAATTTAGAAAACTGTATATCCTAAAGTATGGACCACATTGTAAGCACAGATGCCACCTTGTTTGAAAGCTATTGTTTCGGAGTCTGTACATCAGTTTCAGTAAATATGATATGAATAAGTTAAAAGATTATTGCTGTGGAAGGGAAAAGGTTTTGTGGTGGATGTGTGGGAGTACTGTATATTGTATATATGAATTACTGTGATCTAAGACTCTTGTGAAGAGAAGCTCAATAATTAGGAAAAAAGAAAAGAAAAAGATAGGATGTAGAAATTTTTCCAAATCAATACGTACTCTAGATCTAACCTTTAAACTCATCGCTATATTCCATTTTACTAGTAAGGGAACCTGATATTATATTGGGATTCGCTTTACAGGAAGTTTTGGATCACAGAGTGGTTCAACAATGGCGGCGGAGGAATACTGGTATGGGATGTTATTGACAGGCTATATATGGTTGACAGGGAGTTATACAGGGCATATGTCCAGGGTGAATGGTAATGTTTGGATATACTCATAGTAGAAACAATTAAAAACAACAGCTGGGGGGTACTGGGTTACTGGCCGGGGGGGGCTCTGTCATGGTCCCTAGGGGAGCAGTGGCAGTCCCCCAGATGCAATGGTAAGAACCAGGAAGGAATGAGGGTCCAACAGTGGGTCCCTGATACTAATGACTATGCTTGTGAGCCTATACACCTGAAATAAGAACAAGGCCTAGAGCAGCATTGTGCCTGGGAGTTTCCTCCTGACAGCCTTCATGTTACTCAAATGTGGCCAGGCTCGAAGCCAAACTCAGCATGTAGATGCAGTGCATTCCCCCCAGCGTGGGACATGACACCTGGGGATGAGCCTCCCTGGCACTGAGGGATCACTACCAAATACCAGCTGAAGATGCAACTAGAAAATGACCTTGAATTAAAGGTTCAATGCAGATCAGCAGAATATCCCTGTCTACATATAATAACATGACTTTAAAATGCTGTTTGACCTAATGTAAGGGGGCATTGGAAAGGAGAAATGAGTTTATATGGCTTTGGGTCTCTAAAAAAGAGTCTGGAGGTTGTCAGAAGGATTGCCCTTATACACACCTGAGCAGAGTCTCAGAGACAGATAAAGTAGATACAACCCCAGGTATTGGTTCTTTTGAGGGCTAAAGAGACCCATGGGTTCTCTGGTCATGGCAGATGGGGTTCACTGCCATGTCAGTTGGCCCTTCTTTGGAGCTGGTGTTTCTGCGTGATGGAACTGGACTCAGATGGGATCTCTTTCCACAAGACTTTCATGCTACTTTACTGGAATTGTAGTTGGTGTTGGGGTTTAAAATATATTTAGGGGATTTGAATCTCTGGACTGACAATATGATAGCTATGCCCTGAACCTCAACAGACTTCAACTCCTACACTCTGATTTATTGGACTTACCCCACTCAGCTAACATGGAGTTGAAGAATGTCAACCACCACACCATGGAGCCTAGAGTGCCTACAACTGAAAACAGGAGGATTGCATCCAGTATCCATGGGGAATCTAAGCCCCTTCTTGACATAGATGTGCAATGGACACAACCAATCCAACGTCCACAGAGAAAATGTGGCATTGGTGTGGGAAGGGTGGCCATGGTGGCTGCTGGGTGCAGGGAATGGGAGGAAGAGATGAGATGGGGAGGTGTTTTCGGGACTTGGAATTGTCCTGGGTGGTGCTTCACGGACAATTACAGGACATTGTAGATCCCCCCAGGGCCCACTAGATGGAACATGGGAGAGTGTGGGCTATGATGTGGACCATTGACTATGGGGTGCAGCGGTGTCCAGAGATGTACTTACCAGGTGCAATGGATGTGTCATGATGATGGGAGACAGTGTTGCTGTGGGGGGAGTGGGGGGTGGAGGTGGTGGGGTTGAATGGGACTTCATATTTTTTGAATGTAATATTTTTTAAAAAAAGAATAAAAATTTTAAAAAATTTAAAAAAAAGAGGATGCTATGACCAACTCTATGCCAACAAATTAGACAACCTAGGCACTATAGACAAATTCCCAGGAACACACAAAAGACATGCACTGACTCTATAAGAAATAGAAGACCTCAATTAAAGACCAATTAAAGTAAAGAGATTAAATAGTTCATCAAAAACTACACATCAAAGAAAAGTCCAAGACCAGATGGCTTCACAGGTGAATTCTACCAATCATTCCATGAAGAATTAATATCAATCAAGCTCAAACTTCAAAAAATTGAAGAGAAGTGAACACTACCTAACTCATTCAATAAGGCCAGCATCCCCTAATACCAAAGCCTGATAATGATACTTCAAGAAAGAAAATTACAGACCAATTGCTCTTATGAATATAGATGCAAAAATCCTCAAGAGCACATCAAAAGAACTGGTTTTTATCCTAGATATGCAAGGGTGTATCAACATAAGAAAATCAATGTAATAAATCACATCAACAAAACAAAGGAGGAAGAAAAAGAACACTTGATTACCTCAAGTGATATAGAAAAAGCATTTGACAAAATCCAGCTTGCTTTCTTGATAAAAACATTTAGAGAAATAGGAACAGAAGGAAATGTCCTCAGCATGAGGAAGGGCATATATGAAAAACCCACAACGAACATTATTCACCATGGTGAAAGACTAAAATCTTTCTCTCAAAGATCTGGAGCCGGATAGGGATAGCCACTACCACTACTGTCATTCAACATTGTGCTGGAAGTTCTAGCCAGAACAGTTAAGCAAGAAAAGGAAATAAAAGACATCCTAATTGGAAAGCAAGAAGCAAAAGTTTCACTATTTGCAGATGATATGATCCTATAAATAGAAAGTCCCAAAAAGTTGAAAACAAAGTTACTACAACTAATAAATAAATTCAGCAAAGTGGTAGGGTACAAGATCAACACACAAAAATAAGCAGTTTTTCTAATCACTAGTAATGTAGTGGCCTTATGAAGGGAAAACTACAGAGCATTTCTAAAGGAAATGAAAGAAGACCTAAATATATGGAGAACATTCCATGTTCATGGATGGGAAACTAAATATTGTTAAATGTAAATTCTACCTAAAATGATTTATAGATTTAAGACAATTGCAATAAAATTCCAGCAGCTGAGGGACTGTGGAAGATGGCATCAGATTAGGCAGACAAGGCTCAGCTCTCTCACAAAAACAATGGGGAAAGAGCCAAAATCCACCAGATGGACCTGCTTTGGGGTTTGGCAGACCAGGATAGTGCTTCACAACTGCCAGGAGGGTGAGGGACAGAGAGACAAAGAACTTGAAACAACAAACCATGAGTTACAAAACCTCCCAGTCACTGGGTAGTGCACCCCTCCACCACCCCCGAGATATTAAGCAGGAATAAAACCCCTGCCTCATTGTAGCTGGCTGAGAGGGGAGCAGACATATTCCTCCATGCCAGCTGTTACAAGGGAAAAGATAGGGAGACATGGGGCGCTTTCCTCAGTGAATTCAGTCAGCAGATTCTGCTTTGAATTGCAGCTCCAGCCAGACCAAAACAAAGGAAAACCAAGATATACACCTCCATGGAAAGGTGCTTCAATGAGTGCCACCTGGTGGTCAGTCTGGAAATTGCATGGACAAAAGCTGCATGTGGGTCTCTGTTCCGAAACTTTTGGGAGAAAATCTGCACCCCATTAGTGAGTCCCTGGCATGATTTTGCTAACGTAAGATAGGTGATATTTTTAAATTTTACTTTTATTATTATTTATCTCCCACCCACCCCCAGATCATTCTCTGGTCTGTTTACTCATTGTTTGCTCACCTTCTCCAGGAGGCACCAGGAAACCAACCCAGGACCTCCCAAGTGGGAGGTGAGGGCCCAATGGCCTGAGTCACATGCACTACACACAAGCTTCAGTGTCTGTTGGCTTGTGGCATCTGCTGGTTTAGGTATCTGCCTGTTGCAGCAGTATGGTATCTAGCTCATTGCTGCAGGTGTGAAGTCCAGCTTGTTGTGGCAGGTGCAGCATCTAACTCATTTTGGTGGATGTGGCATCAGTGGGTGTGGCATCTAGTTTGTTGTGGCTGGTGCAGTGTCTAGGTCATTGCAACAAGTATGGCATCTGCTTTTCTTCTTCAGGAGGCACTGGGACCTGAACCCAGACCTCCCATGTGGTAGGCAGGTGCCCAACTGTTTGAGCCATATCCACTTCCCTAAGCTGGATAATTTTAAAGACTGAGAATAAATTGAACCAAATATCAAAGAAGAGCTGCGAAAAAATAACAATAGGCAAGAGAGGAAAAATTGGCCATCCAAGTAAACTCACTAATATATCACATGCCTGAGCATTAGCAAAAAATTACAAGCCACACTAGGAAACAGGAAGGGATAGCCCAGTCAAAGGAACAAACAAAATATTCTGGAAGGATACACGATTTAAACAATGATTATGATACAACTCTCCTTAATCAATTTAAAGAATTGAAAGAAAATATGACTAAAGAGATAAAGGATATTAAGAAAAAACTGGGTGAGCATTAAGAACAATTTGAAAGCCTGCAAAGAAAAGTAAGAGACCTTATGGGAATGAAAGATATGATGGATGAAATTTAAAACACATTAGAGACACATAAGAGCAGATTTGAATTGCTCAAAGACAAAATTAGTGGCTTTGAAGACAGAACACCTGAACTAGAAAAGACAGGAGAATAGGAAAGAGAATGGAAAAATGGAACAAGATCTCAAGGAATGGAATGACAATGTGAGATGCAAAAACATACTCATTATCAGTGTCCCAGAAGGAGAAGAGGATGGAAAAGGGGCAGAAAGAATACTTGAGGAAATAATTATGGAAAAACTTCCCTACCCTTATGAAAGACATAAATATCAATGTCCAAGAAGGACAACACACCCCAAACAGAATAAATATGAATAGACCTACCCTGAGACTCCTACTGTTCAGAATGATAAATATCAGAAAATAAAGAGAAGATTCTGAAAGCAGCATTAGAAGAGCAAAGCATCACATACAAGGGAAACTTGATAAGATTAAGTGCTGACCTCTCATCAGAAACCATGGAGGAGAGAAGAAAATGGCATGATGTATTCAAGATACTGAAAAAGAAAAACTGTCAGTCAAGAAACCTGTATCTGGAAAAGCTGTCCTTCAAAAATTAAGGGGCATTCAAGTCTTCACAGACAAACAAAAACTGATAAAATACATTACAAAAATACTAGAATTACAAGAGATAGTAAAGGGAGTGCTGCAGCCTGAAAGGAAAAAACAAGGGTGAGATGCGGCGGCTTGCTCGGTTGGTAGAGGTGGGGTCTGGCTGCGGACGAGGGGTCGGTCCAGCTTTGGACGAGGGGTTGGTCCCGCTTGGGACGAGGGGTCGGTCCCACTTGGGACGAGGGGTCGGTCCGGCAGCAGACGAGGGGTCGGTCTCACAGGGGTTGCGCGGTTCGGCTGATGGGGTCGCTCGGCGAAGCCAGCGACGAGGGGGTCGCCCGGAGAAGCAGGCGACGAACTGGGGACAAGGGAGGCCAGGCCCTTGTTGGGGGCTCTCAGGATTAGAGGGCGCACGGCAGAAGAACTACCGCGGAGACAAGGTAAACACGCAAGTCCAACTTTATTGAGGGAGAGTCAACAGTTTTATAGGGGCTGGGGAAGGCTGATTGGTCGAAGCCATGCCCTGCTCTGATTGGTTGCCAGAGAAAGGTCAGTGGGAGGTACTGGACAGGGGAGGGGTGGTGGTTGGGGATTGGCTGTTGCTGTTGCTGGGGGAAGTGGCAGGGTTTAGGGATTGGTGGCTGCTGTTGCTGGGGTAGAGGGCAGACTTGAGTTTCCCTCCCACGCCTGGTTGTTGCTGCTGTCGGGGGGAGGGAAAAGGGCAGACTGGAATTTTCCGCCCTGCGCCTGCGCAGGGAGAAAGAAGGCATCGTGTGGTGCTATCTGGGAGGAGGGGCGGCCACGGAAGCATGGCTGCCGAGAAGGGGAGACCCGAGGGCACTCTGCACCCATGCCGAGCTTCCTTCAGGGGTGGCGGTGGGCCCGACCAACCACCCTATTACAGGGGCAGCGGTTTGGAATAGGCCTACCGCGGCCGCCACCCCCCGCCAGGTCAGCAAACCACACTTCAGCCCGAGGGGCAACCGCAGTGAGAGAATTGGAGAAGAGTTTCCAAATGAAGATTTTAGAAAGGGATAATTAAAGGGTAAAAAAATAGACAATAGTATGATATGACAACAGAAAATCAAAGTCAAAATGGATAAAGTAAGTAAAGCCTTTACCATAATAACATTGAATGTTATTGGCTTCACTTTTCACCCAAGCAAAAGACACAGAATGACTGAATGTATAAAAAATATATATGAGCCATCTATATGTTATCTACAAGAGTCTCACCTCAGATGTAAGGACACAACCAGATTAAAAGATAAAGATTGGAAAAAGTTATTCCAAAGACAGTAACCAAAAAGAGCTGGAGTAGCAATATGAATATCAGACATAATAGATTTTAAATGCAAAACTGTTATAATGCATGAAGGTCATTATATATTAATAAAAGGGCAAATCAGCAAGAAGAAATAACTATACTAAATATTTATGCACCTAACCAGAATTCCCCCACATACATGAGGCACACACTGGCAAAGCTGAAGGGAGAAAAAGATGTCTCTACAATACTTGAAGATGTCAATGTATCATTGTCAGTATTGCATAGAACATCTCAACAGAGGATAAATAGCTTGAATACTATGATAAATGAACTAAACCTAACAGACATCTATAGAGCACTGCACCCAAAACAGCAGGATATACATTCTTTTCAAGTTCTCATGGGTCCTTCTCCAAGAGATACATATGATGGGTAACAAGAAAAGCCAATAAGTGTAAAAGATTCAAATTATACAAAGCATTTTCTCTGATCATAACAAATATACCCGGAAATCAATAATGGATGGAAAAGGGAAAATTCATAAATATATGAAGATTAAACACGCTCTTAAATAACCAGTGGATCAAAGAAGGCATTGCAGGAGAATTCAACAAATATCTTAAGATGAATGAAAATGAGAACACAACATATGAAAACCTATGGGACACTGCAAAGGCACTGCTAAGAGGGAAATTTATAGACTTCAATGCTTACATTAAAAAGAAAATTGAGGGCGGTGGACTTGGCCTAGTGGTTAGGGCATCTGTATACCACATGGGAGGTCTGCAATTCAAGCCCCGGGCCTCCTTGACCCGTGTGGAGCTGGCCCATGTGCAGGGCTGATGCACGCAAGGAGTGCCCTGCCATGCGGGGCCCCGCATAGGGGAGCCCCATGTGCAAGGAGTGCACCCCATAAGGAGAGCCACCCAGCGCGAAAGAAAGTGCAGCCTGCCCAAGAATGGTGCCACACACACGGAGAGCTGACACAACAAGTTGATGCAACAAAAAGAAACACAGATTACCATGCCACTGACAACAACAGAAGCAGACAAAGAAGACACAGCAAATAGACACAGAGAACAGACAACCGGGGTGGGGGGGGAGGGGAGAGAAATAAATAAATAAATAAATAAATCTTTTTTAAAAAATTGAAGATCTAACTGTACACCTGGAGGAACAAGAAAAAGAACAGCAAACTAATCCCAAATCAATATGAAGGAAAGAAACAGTAAAGATCAGAGCAGAAATAAATGAAATTGAGAAAAAAAAAAAAGAGAATCGACAAAACCAAAAGTTGGTTCTTCAAGAAGATCAACAAAATCAACAAACCCTTAGCTAGACTGAAAAAGAAAAAATGAGAGATTATGCAAATAAAACCAGAAATTAGAAGAAGGACATTCAAACTGACCCTGTAAAAACAAGAGAGAGGATGCAAAAAACAAAAAAAAACAAAAAAAAAACACTAGAAAATGTAGACAAGATGGACAAATTCCTAGAAACACATGAACCACATACACTGACCCAAGAAGAAATAGAAGACCTCAACAAACCAATCATAAGTGAAGAGATTGAAACAGTCATCAAAAACCTCCCAAGGATAAAAAGCCCAGGACCAGATAGCTTAACAGATGAATTCTACCAATCATTCAAAGAGAACCTAATACTGATCTTGCTTAAGCTCTTCCAAAAAATTTAACAGGAAAGAATGCTACCAAACTCATTTTATGAAGCCAACATTACCGTAATACCAAAACCAGCTAAAGATACTACAGAAAAAGAAATTTATAGACCAATATCACTAATGAATATGGATGCAAAAATCCTCAACAAAATACTTGCAAACAGAATCCAAAAGCACATTAAAAGAATTATACACCATGATCAAGTGGGTTTTATCCCAGGTTTTCACAGGTCATTCCACACAAGAAATTCAATTAGTATAATAAACCACATTGAAAAATTGAAGAAGAAAAATCGTATGATTCTCTCAATTGATGCAGAAAAGTCATTTGATAAAATACAGCACCCTTTTGTGATAAAAACATTCCAAAAGATAGGAATGGAATGAAATTTTCTCAATATGGTAAATGCATATATGAAAAACCTACAGCCAGCACTCTTCTCAACTGTGAAAGAGTGAAGCTTTCCTGCTGAGTTCAGGAACAACACAAGGATACCAACTGTCACCATTATTATTAATATTGTGCTAGAATTTCTAGCTAGAGGAATTTATGCTAGATAAAGAAATAATAGGCACCCAAATAGGAAAGGAAGAAGTAAAACTTTCACTATTCACTGATGACATGATCCTATATCTAGAAAATCCTGAAAAATCCACAACAAAGCTACTAGAATTAATAGATGACTTCAGCAAAGTGTCAGAATACAAAATTAGTATGCAAAATCAATAGGGTTTCTATACACTACTGATGTGCAATCGAAGGAGGAAGTAAAAATTTCATTTATAATAGCATCTAAAACAATCAAATATTTAGGAATAAACATAAATGAAGACATAAAGTACTTATATTCAGAAAACTACAAAGCATTGCTAAAAGAAACTGAAGAAGACTTAAATGGAAGGACATTCACGTTCAAGGATTGAAAGACTAAATATTGTTAAGATGACAATTCTACATACACTGATTTACAGATTCAATGCAATCCCAATAAAAGTCCCAACAACATTGTTTGCAGAAATTGAAATGCCAATATCAAATTTATTTGAAAGAGTAAAGGGCCCTGAATAGCCAAAAATGTCTTTTTTTAAAAAAGAACAAATTTGAAAGACTCTCACTTCCTGGCTTTAAAGCATATTACTTAGGGACAGTGGTAAAGACAGCATGATACTGACATAAGGACAGACAGATTGACCAATGGAACTGAATCAAGAACTGAGAAATCAAACCTCACATCTAGAGTCAAGCGATTTTTAATAAGGCTGTTAAACCCATGCGGCTGAGACAGAACTGTCTATTCAACAAATGATGCTAGGAGAATTGCATAGTCTTATCCAAAAGAAAGAGAGAAGACCCCTATCTCACACCTTACATAAAAAGTTAACTCAAAGTGGATCAAAAACTTAAATATAAAAAGAAGCACCATAAAACTTCTACAAGGAAATATAGGAAAACACCTTCAAGATCTCATGGTAGGTGGTGGTTTCTTAAACCTTACAACTGAAGCATGAGCAACAAAAGAAAAAAATAGGTAAATGGGACCTCCTCAAAATTCAATAGTTTTGCACCTCAAAGGACTTTGTCAAAAGGGTAAAAAGGCAGCTGACTCAGTGGGAGAAAATATTTGGCAATCACATATCTGATAAGGGTTTAATATCCATGATATATACAGAAAACATACAACTCAACAATAAAAAGAGAAAGTATCCAATTTAAAAATGGGCAGAAGACTTCAAAAGAAAAATTTCCAAAGAAGAAATATAAACGCGAAAAATGTTTAACATCACTAGCGATAAGGGAAATGCAAAACTACAATGAGCTCTCATTTCATACCTATTAGAATGGTTGCTATTAAAAAGTCAGAAAACAGTAAATGTTGAAGAGGATGTGTTGAGATAGGAATGCTGATTGACTGTTGGTGGGAATGTAGATTGATACACCCACGTGGAAGACTGTTTGGCAGTTCCTAAGGAAGTTGAAAATATATTTGCCATGGTACCTGTCAATATCATTGCTAGGTATATATCCAGAAGAACTGAGAGCAGTGACATGAAAAGTTATCTGCACATAGATGTTCATAGCAGTATTATTCATGATAGCCAAAAGTTGGAAATGACCCAGGTGTCCATCAACTGATTAATGGATAAACAAATTGTGGAGTATATACATGATGGAATATTATGCAGTAGTAAGAAGAAATGAAGTCATACAACATATAACAACATGGATGAACCTGGAGGACATTATGTTGAGTGAAGGAAGTCAGACATGAAAGGATAAATACTGTATGACTGCGCTACTATGAACTAAATATATTAAGTGAACTATAAATATATTATGTGAAATATGAATATGGGTAGACTTGCATATATGTAACCATTTTTCTTTAAAGCTGAACAAATGTAATAGTACAAAATGTTGATATCAGACAAAAAAACCCACAAAACTTTATATTAAGTGAAAGAGATGAGACACAGAATACTACATATTGTGTGAGTCCATTTATATAAAATGTAAATATAAATCAATGTATAAAGATGAAAGGAAATTAATGGTTATATAGGTCTGAGGAAGGAATGCTAAGGGGTGTAGAGTCTTTTTCTTTGAATAGTGAAATTGTTCTAAAATTTTTGAGATGATGAATGTACAACATTGTGATTATACTAAAAGCCATTGATTATACATTTTGGACAGAATAGCTAGAAACAGCAGCTATATACAGTGGGGGAAACAGAGAGATTGAGAGGTAAGGAATTTTTTGGTTTGTTTTTCTGTTTTTATTATTATTAAATATTATTGTTAATATTAAATAATGAAAATGCTCTAATGATTGAAGTGATGACCACACAACTATGTTAATACCAAATACCATTGCATACACTTTACATAAATTGTATGCTTTATTGATATGTATCAATCAAATTGATTTCTTAGAAAAGAGTATGGCACTTCAGAGCAGGAAAAACTAATATACAGCAATAGAAATAAAATAGAAATAAGAACAATGTTTCTGAGGAATGTAATTGACTAGGAGTCACAAGGGATCTTTTTGGGGTGCTGGAAATGTTCTTTATCTTAATGGAGGTATGCAATTATCAAAGTTGATGGAACTGTATACTGATAATCTGTGCATTTCACTTTATGTAAAATATACCTCAGGAGAATATTTTTTAAAAATAGAGGTGGATTCGAGATTTGTAAGTATCAGTATAAGATAATTCAGTTTTGACTACTCATTTAAGCATTTATTTGTAAAAACACTAGAAGGGATGGAAAATGTTATTTTATTTGAATGTATAGTTGTAGACACACAGAAAAGATGGAACCCTTAGTAAAAATGGGACTTCGGACTTTTTTTGTATACTTATTGGGCATTTTCCTCTATCTCTTGGTGTTTCACAGCAACTCTGTGTGGGATGCCACAGGATTTCTCCCCAAGTTGAGAAAAGGAAAATGAGGTTCTGAGAGATGAGATTTTACCCATGGTCACACAGTACTTGTGGCAGAGCTCATTTTCTAAAGGAAGCTGAGAGCTCATTAGCTCATTTTCCTTTACTTTTACAGAGAAGGAAAAGTTAGCCAGGGAAACATTTAAGAGTTGGATTCCAAGGCCTGATATTCTCAAACATAGGAAATTGTGTCTCTCGAGGGAATTTGTGGATCCCAATGGGGGAAGACAGACCAGTGTATCAAGCCCTCAGCATTGCTGCAAGTGTCTGTGAATCTGGTTCTTCAAACAGTGGAACTTGGTTGTTACTGTGTGCCCTGAGGGGAGTGGAAGAGAAAAATAGAATAGATGGAAGCAGGGTAATTGGAGGGCAATGGAAGCGTTCAAGATCGTGCAATGATGGATATAGGACATTAAATTTCACCAAAAATGTATAAAATCTATAGGCTAAAATGTAAACCATCATGTAAACCATAATATAACTAAAAATTTAGAAAATTGTACAGTCTAAAATATAAACCATAATGTAAACCAAAATGGAACCATGATTGGTAGCTATGTTTCAATATCTATACATCAGCTGCAGCAAATATAATATGAACATGTAAAAAGATCATTGCTAGGGAAAGGGCAAAGGGGTTTGATGTTGGATATGTGGGAGTCCACTATAGTGTATATGAGACTTTACTGTGATCTAAAATGTTTTTGAAGATAAAATTAAATATTTTTTAAAAAAGGATGTGGACACTGAGGAAGGAATGAAAGAAATTTCCTTGCCACTGTACATAGAGGGCAGTACCTATTACAGAGATGAAAAGCAAAATGTCAAAAACAAAGTTTTATGATTATTTTTCATTTTTTAATTCCCCAATTTATTTTTTACTTTTGTTTAGTTTTTCTAAACTAGTATGTATTCTATTTCTAATCTTTAAACCTATCACTACTATTTCATTTTCCTACTAATTGAAATTGGCAGTACATATTTGACTTCGTGTTTGAAGAAGTTTTGGACCACAGAGGAGTTTGATTATGGCAGGGATGGAACGCTGGTGTGGGGTGTTATTGATAGGGGACACATGGTTGGGAGGGAGTTCTCCAGGGCATGTATATAGGGTGTATAAAAATATTTGGATATTCGTTGGGTATTTTTATAATAGGTACAGTTACAAATGACAGTTGAGGGAGTGCTGAGTTCCTAGCAAGGGGATCTCTGTCACATTCCCCAATGGAACAGCAACAATTCCCCCAGTGCAAGGGCAAAGACCAGTGAAGAAGGATGGTCCAATGATGATCCCTTGATGCTGATGACTATGCTTATGAGTCTGTGTGCCTGAAATTTCAATTAGGCCTAGAGCTACAGGATACCTAAGAGTTACTTCCTGAGAGCCTCCATGTTGGTCAAATATGGCCACTCTCTCAGCCAAACTCAGCATGTATATGCATTACCTTCCCTGCAGCATGGGACATGACTCCTGGGGATGAGCCTCTCTGGCACTGAGGGATTACTACCAAGCACCAGCTGTTGATGTAACAGAAAAAGACTTTGAATAAAGGGGGGAAAGACAAATTAGTTTATATGGCTGAAGTCTTCAAAAAAGAGCTGGGAGGTCATCAGAGGGGTCATGCTTACACACATCTCAGCAGGACATCAGAGGCAGCCAAAGTAGATACAAGCCCAGGTACTGGTGCCTCTGAGTGCTGTGGAGACACATAGGTTCTACAGTCATGACAACTAGCTCTGGAGTTCAGTGCCTTTTCAGTGGGCCCTATTTTGGAATAAGTGCTCCTGAGTGTGATGGAGTTGGACTCAGATATGACCTTTCTACACATGCCTCTTCTGTCACTTTTACTGAACCTGTAGTTGGCGCTGGGGTAGGTGTATACCCAGGAGACTTGAATCTCTGGATTGGTCATGTGCCAGCTGGGTCCTGAGACTCAGCAGAGTTGCAAATCCTACTCCCTGGTTTGTTGGACTTATCCAGGTCAGCTAACAGGGAAGTGAAGATGGTTGAACACCACACCAGGGAACCAAGAGTGCCTACAACTGCAAGCAGGAGAATCACATCCATCAACCATGTGGGATCTAAGCCCCCCCTCTCAATTTAGAGATGGAGTGCTCATCACTGTCCCAGGGTCCACAGGATGGAGGAATAAAATAAGGATTAGAGTGGCCTTACTGGTATTCTACTATAGAACTGTTGTGACTAGCAATGGAAGAAATTGTCACATTGATGTGGAGACAGTGACCATGGTAGTTGCTGAGGACAGGGAGGGGAAGAAGAGATGTGATGTGGGGGCATTTTCGGGACTTGGAGTTGTCCTAAATAATATTGCAGGGACACACGCTGGACATTATATATCCTGCCATAACCCACTCAATGGACTGGGGGAGAGTGTACACTACAATGTAAACTATAATCCACGTTGCGCAGCAGTGCTCCAAATGTATTCACCAAATGCAGTGAATGTGCCACAGTGATGAAATAGGTTGTTGATGTGAAAGGAGTGGGGTGGGGTAGGGTGTGGGGTATATGCGAACCTCTTATATTTTTTAATGTAACATTTTTTGTGGTCTATATATCCTTAAAGAAAAAGGCATTCCATTTTTTTAAAAAAATTTAAAGAAAAAAAAAAGAGTTATATTTCAGAATAGAGATATTATTTAGTGAATTAAAAATCCAAAGTATCTGAAGTGCTTTGCTGAGAGCTTCTAGAACTCCTTGTATTTGGGGCTCAATAATAACTCATTCACTGAAAAAGCATGGTTAGAACACACCAGAAGCTCTCTGGATTGAGTTGAATCTGTCAGATCAGGCTCACACAAATCAGAGGTCTTACCAGTCCAGGCTTTACTGGAAATTTCAAGGATACAAGCAATTGAGAAGTGCGGCTGGAGCAGGGAGAGGTCCAGGGCAGGAAGCAGGGACAGGTCCCCAGGTCATAGCTTCCTGCACCAGACATGCACTTGCTGGCCCAGAATAATAGACGAGGTCTCAAAGGAGATAGGTGGATTCCCTCGCTGCTGGATGCTTCAGTTATGAATCACCTCCATTTTATATCCAGATCGTTATATAACTTAAATGAAATTCTCCAGAGAGCCATGCTTCCGAAATTGATAGATTCTAGGCTGATTTTCAGAAGCAATCTTTAACCAGAGTCATTCCGGCTAAAAGTATTCCACAGGTAGGGACTCTCCTCCAGCAAAACCCATCAGTTTATTAATAATCAGCATGTTTATAAGGTGATTACATGGGGCCATGGCTCTCTTTCTCTCCTGGGAGTGTCCTCCTGGGAATAGGAAAGAAATGGATCACAGACCAGCTGCTTACCTCCTTCCTTCCCAGGAGTAAAATGAAGTGAGACAGCAGGGACCACAGTTGAACCCTACCACAGGTTAGTTCTCTGAATCTCCAGCCCTTGGGGGGTTCCTCCTAAGGGCATAGTGCTGGGGCAGCATCTCAGAGCAGAGCCATCCCAAGGACCAGGTGACTGGGCAGTGGAGCTGGGAGTGATTTAGAGCAGATAGGGGAGGAGGAAGTAGTGCTACATAGACAAGGATAGTAATCTAAGTATTAGAGTCCATTTATTGACACTCATTACCGCAAGCTGTTAAGTGACTATTACCCTCTTTTTACTGATGTGCACCCCTAGGCTCAGCAAAAGTAAGTCATTTGCCCAAGGTCATCTGATGAGTGAGGGGTGGGGCCAGGGCTCAAACACAAAATAGCTTGATGCCCGATCTCAGTTCCAAGCCCACCCTCTACACTTTGCTTTGTGAGGCTGGGCCGGGACTCGGAAACCTGCATGTCAGTCTTTCCAGCTGCTCCTGGGGAGGCTGGTCCTGGGAGACTGCAGCGCTGATGGGAGGGTGTCTCCTTCCCTTTGCTTCCTGTTCCTCTAAGCACCACCGCAGCAGCACTTCTGCACCCCAGCAGCAGAACTTCCTTAGAGCAGCTAGATCCAAATTGCAGTTCCTCCAGCCTCATGGTGCCCCTCAGACCTGCCAGCACCAGCTGAGCAGCCTCCTTCACAGGAGCCTGATCCCACCTGCAGGACCATCCTCTATCTTCATACATTGTAATCCTTCCAGCCTCTTCCATCTGTTCCCCAGGGTATTAGCTGAGTCCTGCACTTGCAATCTCAGTGGCTTTGTTTTTGTGGCTTTGTCAATTTCCTACTTAACAATTCTTACATTAAATTTACTTGGTTCAAGCACCTGGTGTAATTTCTGTTTGCTGACCCTGACTGAAATACTCTGCTCTACCATTCTTTTTTTTTTTAAAGATTTATTTATTTATTTCTCTCCCCTCCCCTTCCCCCCCCAGTTGTCTATTTTCTGTGTCTGTTTGCTGCATCTTCTTCTTTGTCTGCTCCTGTTGTTGTCAGCAGCACGGGAATCTGTGTTTCTCTTCTTGTTGTGTCATCTTGCTGTGTCAGCTCTCCATGTGTGCAGCACCATTCCTGGGCAGGCTGTACTTTCTTTCACGCTGGGCGGCTCTCCTTATGGGGTGCACTCCTTGTGCTTGGGGCTCCCCTACACAGGAGACACCCCTGCATGACACGGCACTCCTTATGTGCATCAGCACTGCACCTGGGCCAGCTCCACACGGGTCAAGGAGACCCAGGGTTTGAACCGCGGACCTCCCATATGGTAGACGGACGCCCTAACCACGGGGCCAAGTCCACTTCCCTCTACCATTCATTTTTGCTCTCTTCTCCCACTGATTTAGATTCCTTAGAGGCACAGACAAATGCTATGCTATGGCTTGGCTTAAACAATGGGAATTTAATGTCTCATAGTTTTGAAGTTAGGAAAAATCCAAATCAAGTTAAGTAAAGGCACCATCAAGTTGATGCTTTCTTCCCAAAGGCAGGCGTTCTGGGGCTGGCTGCCAGCAACCCTGGTCCTTAGCTTCCTGTCACAGGGCAGTGCCCATGGTGGTCTCTCCTGGCCTCTCCCTTCTCTTCCGGGTTCCACCGATTCCGCCTCTGCCGGCTCCACTGTGGCTTTCTCTCTCTGTCTGAACTTCCTACTGCTTATAAGGGTCTCCAGCAGTAGGATTAAGACCCACCCTGGTCAGTAGGGTCACAGCTAAACTGAAGTGACCTCACCTAAAGGTCCTATTTGGGGTCACACCCACAGGAATGGACAAAGTTTAAGAAGATGTCTTTCTGGGGTACATAGGTCCAAGCCACCACACTCACTCACCTCCTGATTTGTGCAGCTCCAAGGCAATGTGTGTGGGATTGCCCATGCCCCCTTATCCACTTCCTCCTCAGGGTAGCCTTAATTTAACTTGTAGGATGGGCTCCTAGGAAGGAAACTGAAGCTTAACTGGTGTCCTCTAAGCCTTTTTGGTCAAGCCTAAGATATTGATTATTCTTAATTTGATATATATGATTTCTCGCCAACCTAAGTGAGGTATATGGAATATAAACTGCATCCCATAAAATGTTACAATTCAATGCATTTTGACATATGCATAGACTTGTGAAATCATTGATACAATGAAAACGTAGAACATTCCCATCATCCCTGAAAGTTTCATCATGCCTTTTATAGTCCAACCCTCTCTCCAGCTTGGCCCAGGCAAACAACCACAGCTCTGCCTTCTGTCAGTATAAATTAGCTTGCTTTTTCTGGGATTTTATATAAATGGAATCAGACAGTATGTCTATTAAGTCTGGTTCTTTCACTTAGCATAATGATTTTGATATTCGTTCCAGTTGTTGCTTTTATTAGTAGTTCATTTATTTTTGTTGCTGAGTAATAACCTAAGCTGTATCATAGTTTATCCAGTGTTGATGGACATTGGGTTATTTCCAGTTTGTGGTTATTATGCATAAAGCTATTATGAACAGCTGTATATAAATCTTTGTGTGTTACATACCTAGGAATGAAAATGTTAGTTTTAATTCAGATGTGACATATATATATAGCAAAGTACACGAAGTAGACAAATTGGTGATTTCTTATATTCATATATACCTATACGGTTCCTAACCTGATAAAATTTAGAACATTTCCAACACCCCAGAATGCCCTCTGTCAGCAACCTCCAGCAGATGTAACCACTCTTCTGACTTCTGTTTCCATAGACCAGTTTTCCTTGTTTTTGAACATCATATAGAGGAAATTTTATAAAATGTATGCATGCCTTCTGCCTGGCTTCTGTAGCTCAACGTTGTGCTTGTGAGATTCATCCATGTGTGTAATTGTAATTCCTTCTTCTTTATTGCAGTGTAGTGTCCCATTGTATGGGTATACCATGATTTATTTATCCATTCCTTGTTGTTTTTTTCCTATTTTGAATACAGCTGCTATGAAAATTCTTGTACATGCCTTCTGGTGAGCATATGCTCTCATTTCACTTGGTAAAAACTTGGAATGGAATTGATGAATCATTGGGTAGACTTGCATTTAGCTTCCTGAAGCATTTTTACAATGTACACACCCACTAGCAATGTTTGATAATTCCAGTTATTCCATATCCTCATCAATATTTGGCATTGAAGTAATTTTTAATTCTAGTTGTTCTGGTAGATGGGTAGTAGGATTTCATTGTGGCTTTAATTTATATTTCCCTGATGAAAAATTGTTGAACCTTTTCAAACACTATAGATCATTTGAATATTCTCTTTCACAAAGAGTCTTTTCAAGGTTTTTATACATTTTTAATTGAGTTGCTTTATCTTTTATTGATTTGTAGAGGTGTTCTTTATGTTTGGGATATGAATCCTTCATTATTTAGGATTATATGTTTTCTCCTAGTCTGTTGCTTGCCACACTGCAGTGTTTTCTTTTGTTTTTTGATTAACAAAATTTATTATTTTAATGAAGTCTAATTTATCAATCTTTGTTTTCATGATAAATTCTATTTGTATCCTGTTTACAAATCCATCTCAATATCACTTAACATTCATGTAAGGTGATTTACCCATGTGAAATTTCTGGGGTCAGGGAGCAAGGGTGCACATGCTGAGTCAGGACTTGTGGGTCCTCTGCCCTTCTGGGCAGCCCTGACCTCCATGCAAGGGTGTTAGGGGGAGAGGAAAGTTCCCACAGAATACGGAGCAAGAAGAGCACTTGAGGGAAAGGAGAGAGACAAAGCTCAGGAGAGAAGGACAGAGTGTGTGGGGGAAATGGGAACAGGCAAAAGGCAAGATGGAGAGAAGCTGAAAGAGGAAAAGTGAAGGTGAGGAAGGACAGGAGTTCCTTCTCCTCAGGAGCCCGAGCGCTCAGGTCAGGGAGAGATGAGCTGAGGGGGCAGGACTAGAATCACAGACTCCAAAACCAGATCAAAACTCCATTTCCCAACCATTCTGCTACTTTCCTTCCTCTCCATGCACAGCCAGGAATGCCTGTCCTTGACACACATTTTTTAAAACATTGGTCAATTATGTTACAAGGAATATTTATTTCTCAGGGATGTTCTTACTAAGACATCATTACACAAATGTGTACCTCAAGACACCTAGGTTATGGCCACTATCAGAAACGAACCCTGACAAATGTGTAGTAATTAAAAACCTGGGCTTTGGGGTCATGTAGACCTAAGTGTCATTAGTCACCCATTTCTCTCCTTAAGCAAGTTACTCAACTTCTCTGAGTTTCAGTTTCTTCATCTAGTAGATTAGGATTCATTCCATCATTCACCCCTTCAACAAATATGTGCAGAGTGCCAGGAATTATGTGCCAGGGACTGTTTTAAGCACTGAGGATCAGTATACAAACCAAATAAAAATTCTTGACTCTCATAAAGTTTATCTTCTAATAGGCAAGCCAGACAATAATAAGATAAAATAATGCACTGCATGGCACATTAGATAGTGATAAGTAGGGGGTAGTATAAAAGTGATAGAATTCTGGATGTATTTTGAAGGTAGAACCAAAAGAATTTACTTCTGAATCAGATGTTGAGTGTGGGAGGAAGGGAGAAGACAAGCACGGCACAAAGTTTTGGGGCCTGAGCAACTGGACAATTGGAGTTGTCATTAACTGGGATGGGAAGGCTGTGGGAGGTGCTGGCTGAGGAAAACTATCAGCTCATTTTTTGATACATTACATTTTAGATGGCTAATAGACATCCGGAAAGAGATGCAAAGTACGTAGTTGGATATACACGTTGTTCAAGGAAGAGGTCCAGATTGGAGATATACATTTGGAATTCGTCAGTGAACGAATACTTTTCAGAGTCATGAAACTGGGTTAGATCACACAAGGAGTAATTATAAAGAAAAGATAAAAATACTGCTCCACTTACACAGCTGGTGGTGTTGGCTGTGATGGTGGTGGTGGCAGCATGTGTATGTGTGGTTTAGATTGCATTAATTTAAGATCCTTATTTATTGAGTACTTACTATAGGACAGATGCTGTGTAAGAACTTAATATCTCAACTTGTTTACTTATCTAAGAAGTGGTGATATAGTTTTCTCCATTTTTATGATAATGATACTTGGAAAGTTTGATATTTGCCCAAAGTCATGGAGTAAGTAAGTGATAAAACTGGCTTTGAAACCAGGTACCTGACTAGAGAACCAATGTTCTTAATCCATATAGTACATCTCATTATCTAATATTACGATGTAATGCCCATCGATCATTCTAACAGATGATAAACAATAAATGTCCTCACTCCCACACTACTTATCAGCATTTGGCCTTGGACAAGAATTTACTTGACCATGGTTCTGAATCTTCAGTTTCAATGGGTACATTAATAATAATCACTCTTCTACTCATCCACCAGAGCCTAACGAGGGCCAGAAGAGTAAGCGTCTGAAGATGCTGATCATAGATAGTTCCATACTGGTCAGAGAGCGTTATCACTATCACTTCAAAATGAGTCTGGGTTTTGTAAATCTGATAGGATCAGGTCAAATGAGGTTTTTCATGAACTGAGTGTTCAGGTTGCACAGAAGTGTTCCAATTTAGAAACATACTCTTCTTTCTGTGAAGTGTTTGACTTTGACTAGGGACTAACATTTCAACAAATGATTGCTCATGAACTAGAACATAAACTGAAGTATTTATGTGCAGAAATAAAAATGGTGCCACAAAATCTCCACAATGATAAGAATTTTTTGAAACCAAGATTTTGAATTTTGTTTTGTTTTGTTTTACTGTTAGGTTGTCATACCCTTCAGTTCTCTTTTTAAATTTATGAAATATTATAAAAACATTTTTGTTGGGTGAGATTTTAATGTTAGAAAATGTTCCTATATTCTTTCCCATAGCTGAATGGAATTTGATCCATTTTTCCAACTCCCTGTTTTGAGTTTTTAAAGAAGTAAATAGGTAAACAAAGTATGAGATTTGATATCAGAAGGCTAAGTTCTGACACACTGGCAAATCTTCAAATGGTAAGCTTTTTAAGTGTTTGGCCTAAAACAATTTTTTTTTTTTTTGGTCTTCTCTTCATAGTATCTACACACAGTTAAGTCAGGGCCTGACACACAGCCAGGAAATCTCTTTGGTGTTGTAGTACTTCACTGACCACCAGTCAGTAGGGTTTTGTCAGGAACCTTCCCCTCAAAACAATACAAGACAGCAGGCAAAGAACTACAGTCAACTAAACGTCCCCTGGCCCCTAGTTACATGATCTTGTGCCCCACACACTAAGGAGACATAAAATAAAAAGAAGTCATGGTCCTTGCTCTCTAGCAGTCACAATCTAGTGGTCAAAACTATACATGAGTAAATAATTTTAAACAACTATAAACAAATATTTTAATTATTTTTTAAATGACTGTGACATATTCACACACCATATATGGCAGTTTGATATTGTTTACGAATTCCAAAAATAGATATTGGATTATGTTTTTAAACTGGTCTGCCTCTAGGCATATTACATCGTATTGAATTCAGAGGTTTCGTTTTTACTTGATTAAATTATGACTAGGGGTTTCATTGGGCCACATCGGTAGGCCATCGTCCCCACCCCAGGTGGGCAGGGACTCACCTGCACTGCAGAGAAGGCAGTTTGGAGTTTTGATCCTGGAACTTGGGAAGTAAGCACATGGAGGAGCAGATACGTGAGTGGGAGAGTTCAATTGGACACAGCAGAGCCCCAACCAGAGAGAAGAGCCATTTGCCTGATAGTCCACAGCTGGCCCTGTGGAGCAAGCAGAGCAGCTGAGCCCAGCGAGAAATAGGCCCTGGGATGAGAGGAACCCAGGAAGCTTGAATCCTTGTAGATGTCGGCAGCCATCTTGCTCCAACACGTGGCAACAGACTCGGTGAGGGAAGTGACTTACGCTTTATGGGCTGGTAACTGAAAGCTTCTACCCCAAATATATATCCTTTACAAATGCCAGCAGATTTCTGGTACTTTGTATCAGCACTCCTTTGGCTGACTAATATACCATATAATCTATCCAAAGTGTATACTTAATGGCTTTTAGGATAATCACAGTGTTGTGAATATATCTCAATAAAAATACTTTTTTAAAAAAAGGAATATAAACACACACAAATATATATAAATAAAAGTGACTGCTTTACATTTTTAAAACATATGAAGAAACTGAAGATGGGGAAAATGTATTATAGAATCATTAGGGAAAGGTTCATGGAAGTTTATTGGAGGTTGATGCATTGTTTCATTTCCTACCAAAGAATTTATTAGTTTCTGCAGCCATAGCTATTAGGTGATCTTTGTTAGGTATTTCACTTCTTTAGTTTCCCCATATATCCAAAGGATATCACACTCTTCCTTTCTTATACAATTCACAGGATGATGGTGGAAAACATTAAGAAATATTGTCCAATTTTATCATTGCAGATATATTACAGGTTCTCTTATTAAATTACATAGTAAAGACAATTATATCTCTGATAATTAAAAAATGGTACAGTGAGTTAACTTGTCTCTGCAGCTTGAACTTAAAGCAGACAAAAATTAAAATCTTATAACAAGGTAGATTCTCACAGAATTGTGAATGAAGCTTACATGTTTTTAAACATTTCAGCCAGCCTTTTTTATATACCAAGAGTGGGATGTTGAGAAATAAGTCAGTAAAGTGCTTCTAGCAAAGAAAGAGGCCATTTTTTTAGAATTAAGTTTTTGAAAAATCAGGTCAAAATTAATTAGCTCTAAAAACATTTTTTTATTAAAAAAATTTTTTAATTAAAAAATTTATTGCTGCCTGGAGCTTCTCAACATTCATCTTTTCTTGTGTTAACTAGACAGCAAGGATTTCCTTAACATATTCCTATATGAAAGATGTAGAAAAAATTCTTCCATCTAATTCATTCTATGAGAAGAGATCCAGGAAATGTTTGTCAACTAAATGATAAGTAAATAAATCAATCAATGGTTAAGAAAAGAGATATCTAATACTAAAAATGATCCCCATCTTTTAAGAGGGGATGATCTATAGTTATTACTGTATTTGCCAAGTATTTTCTGTTTTAACTTTGAAGTAATGGGATTCTAGACATTTGCTCTGAGGTAGTTACCTAATGGACAAATTATCTAAAAGAACTTGGAAAGATGAGTGAGCACAAGGCCCGTCAGTATTCTCCTTTCTACACATAAGCTGAAAACTAGAGTATTCCTAAAAGGGAGCAGGAATTTACCTGCTGTTTAACAAGAGGCTCCAGTGGAATAGAAGGAGATGAGGAGACTGTGATTAAGAAACAGGAAGCTAACAGGGCCCTTGGAAGGGCAGGGCTCACCCTTAGGGTCCCTCCAATAGCGACCCCAGCCGACCAGATGGAGAGAAGCAGACCCAGCAGGTTCCTGGTGAACATTGTTCAGATACCCTGGCTTGGGTGGGCAGAGCAGACCAGAGGGGAGGACGGACCTTGAGGACACGTCTCTCCCTGCAGCTCAAGGAAGGGAAGGGAGACCCTGCGCGGTCGGGCTGAAGCTCAAGACAACTGTGTGAGGTGAGCAGAGAGGCCTGTTCCGGCAGGACCCACAGGAACAGGGGAGCTTCCAGGAGGAAGTTTAACACCAGCCAGGGCCAGGTAACTTAGCTCCAGGTTCTGAACCCAAGGTTCCTACTCAAAGTTTGCGAGGGGAATGAAAAGGTCCCCCGAGGGGCCAGGCATGGTGGCCTAGAGTGGGGGAAATCCTAGGTACAACCCAGTCTCCAGAAGCATACTTGACAGTTCCTCGGAGGACCTCAAAGAAACTTCAAACTCAACATATCAGAAGCAAAAACATGGTTTTGTCCTTCACCATTCACTGCTCCCTAACTCAGCAAAAGCCATCCCCACTCCTCATAACCAAAAGCCAGGCTGCATCCCTGGTCCCCTGTCCCCACCCCCCTTAGAAAAATTCTTAAGTTTGACCGTTTCTCTTCATCTCCATCACAACACTAGGTCAAGCCACTCTCAGATTTCCCGTAGATTCAGAGATGCCCTCCTAACTTACCTCCCCAAACACTCTTGCCCTTTACAATCCTCTCTATCCTGCTACCAGAAGGGGAATCGGATCATGTTGGTCTCCTGCTTTAAAGCCTTCTCACGCTCTGGCTACTGCCCCCCGTCCAGCCTCTTCTCTGTCCTGGCACAATCTGTTCTGGTCAGAGTGTCCTTCTTTTAAGTCCTTTCAAAAGGGTTTTTCTTTCCATGGGTGATCTCTTCTCCCTTTCTCTTTTAGCCTAGAAATTCTATGTCATTCTTTCAGAATTTCAGCTCAGGCCATTCCTCCCCAGGAAAGCCTCTCCTGACCTGCCTGACTAGGTGAGGGCTCCCTTTTCCAGGTTCTACTTGTACCAGGAATCTCTCCTGTAGAGCTCTTTCCTCACTTTCAGTTTTACATTGATTCCTATAACTTATTATGAATACTATTACTATTCTTCCTGGATTCTCAGGTCCATTAGTGCAAGGTGAGAGTCTCTTTTGCTCACCATTGGATCCCCAATTCTCAGAAGAGAGCAAACAGGCCAAGCATTGTTGAGAATTCTGTGAATGAAGGGGACAGGGCGAAACAGCCAGAGAGAGAGCTGGGGACGCCGAGAGTGCTCTCCTTCTGCGCCTGGTCTCCCTGACACTGATTAGGAATACTTTTAGAGTTACTTTGTCACAAATCGCTCCCTTGGGCCAGGAACTCCTCTGTGAATGCCCTGAGACTGCAACAGGGTGAGGTTCCTGGTACAGTTCAATCTGAAGTCAAGCCTTTGGGCACTGTAATTATAGCATCTTTGGTCTCATTGATGAAATTGGGATTTTTTTCCTTGTCATATGAGTGCAATTTTAATGGTGTGTCATTTTCGAGGTGTATAGAAAATAAAAATTGTGAAGTCTTGGACAATGGAAAAAAATTCTTATAAAAGTATCGTTTTAGGCTAGAAATGAAAAAGAAAAGATATTTTCAAGGTCCTATTAATGAGATAATCTAATATAATTCATTTTTAGAAAAATAATTTTTAATCAGATGTAATATCTACATGTATTTTGGAGATGATGCATTCAAAGATTTCCATATTAATAACTAATAAAATGAGGAATCATATGTTTTGGTTGCTTTAATTCACCTCTATTTGCATGTTTTAGAACCAAGATCCTCTACTCCTACCCAAATTCTCAGGTTTGATCTATCATTTTCAAATCTATCTTTCAAAATTTATAATGTGCATCTGCACTACTTGAATTCTAAAGCCAGTGCTCATTTGTTTACTTGATGAAGTCTGCTCTTGTTGGGTATTTTAAGAAATTTCAGAATATATTGTTTTAAAGAACCAAAATTTAGTATGGAAAAATAGACAAAATTTTACATGCAAAATACACACACACATACACACTCACATCTTCACAGTTTTACTCTATCACTAATAATGCTAACTTAACTCATTTACTGAGTTTTACTACGCACCACTTCCTGTAATGAGCTCTTCGTGGATATTATCCTCACCACCAGATCCAACTTCATCAAGCAGGTTCTATTTTTCTTCCCATTTTATCACCCTTTTCATAATTCAGATATGGATACTAATACTTTAAGGGTTAAACAAATTGACCAAGGTCATATCCATAAAGGGTAATAACCTTGTCTAAACAAAACATTAGTCTAAATGGAACAATTACTACATGAACAAACCAAATTGTGCATTGTTGATTGATTTTAGTAGAGTTGTTGAGGGTTCAGCTTATCAAACACATATGTGCATGATGACCTAAAATACCAAGGACTGAAAGAAGGAAATAACTACAGAACAACAAGATCCTGATTAGCACATCATCCTTCCATGACAAACAAGGATTTCCTCTTATCACACACATATAATTCCAAAGCTCAAAAATAGCACTGTAGAAAATATTAGTTAATAGTTTGTTGCAAATAAATGGTGATTTTGCCTCTGATAAACAGTCTGGAAATGATTAGAGTTGATTACAGCGGAGCACTCTTTCCTGGTGGCTAAAGTTCAAGGGGTGCAACTCTCAAGTTCAACATGAATAGATGCAATCATCAGACCATTGCTACTTTTGAAAACCTTTGTGTTTCTATTTCTCACAAGAGTTTCAGTTAAGTTCTTAAATGGTCTCATGTTGGGAAATCTGTCTTTCCTGATTTAACAAAAGCTCCTTTTAGGGAAAAATTTGCAAGGTAATTACCACGGAATGGTCACGTTATTTCAATATTTGTCAGAGACCATTTTTTTATCCTGTGGAAAGTACATGTTCTCATTCCACTTTGCTTCTCTGTGCCAGCAAGACCTTGATGCTGCTTTTTTTTTTTACTTCTCTCCCTTTCCCTGTCCACCCCGTCCCCCCCCCCCCCGCCCCTGCCCAATGTCTGCTCTCTGTGTCTACTTACTGGGTGTTCTTCTGTGTCCACTTGTATTCTTGTCAGCGGCACCAGGAATCTCTGTCTCTTTTTGTTGCATCATCTTGCTGCATCAGCTCTCCATGTGTGCAGTGCCATTCCTGGGCAGGCTGAACTTTCTTTCGTGCTGGGCGGCTCTCCTTACAGGGTGCACTCCTTGTACATGAGGCTCCCCTACGCGGGGGACACTCCTGCGTGGCACGGCACTCCTTGCACGCATCAGCACTGCACATGGGCCAGCTCCACACGGGTCAAGAAGGCCTGGAGTTTGAACCCTGGACCTCCCAGGTGGTAGGTGGACGCTTTATCAGTTGAGCCAAATCTGCTTCCCCTTGATGCTGCCTTTTTTTTTTTTAAGATTTATTTATTTATTTATCTCCCCACCCCTCTGCCCCAGTTGTCTGTTCTCTGTGTCTATTTGCTATGTCTTCTTTGTCTGCTTCTGTTGTTGTCAGCAGCACGGGAATCTGTGTTTCTTTTTGTTGCGTCATCTTGCTGTGTCAGCTCTCAGTATGTGCGGCACCATTCCTGGGCAGGCTGCACTTTCTTTCATGCTAGGCGGCTCTCCTTACGTGGCGCACTCCTTGCGCATGGGGCCCCCCTACGTGGGGGACACCCCTGTGTGGTGCGGCATTCCATGCACGCATCAGCACTGCGCATGGGCCAGTGCCACATGGGTCAAGGAGGCCCGGGGTTTGAACCGCTGACCTCCCATGTGGTAGATGGAGGCCCTAACCACTGGGCCAAGTCTGCTTCCCTGATGCTGCTTTTGATGCAGCCAACCTGCTTCTTTCCTTTAAGCATCACAAAGCACTTGGCCAGAAAACAGTTCTGTTAGATCTACCCTACAGAACTAAGTCGCCTTCAAGTTAAGGTCAAAGCTAGATGGACAATGACAAGAATGGTACAATACAGTCTGCATTTCTTCACTCCCATCAGTAAGCAATGCTATTTCTCATTTTACAGTTCTCCTTTGGGGCTTGTTATATGTACTTCAAAACCCCTGAGCAGTATTTGAATGTGTTCCTCTTGACCTAGAAAGAGGAAACTAACCGAGACTTTCTGCAAAATTATTTCCCTGAGAAGAACTGTTTGGGCAAATTTAAGTCTTCAACGACATCTCTATTTCTGTTTTCATTAAGAAAAAGGTGAGAAAATGGAAACACCAGTTTTAGCTTTGGTGCTTGCAGAGCTGGAACTCGTTCCTGGCGTTGGGCTCTGGACACCGCGCGCTCTGCCAGCCACACCACCCCCTCCCGAGGAGCCAGAGGACAGACAGCGCCTCCACGGCTGAGCTCACGCACCTCGGAAACAGCTCATTTCCCACAGCTGCACGGTCACTGCTCCACGCTTTCAAAGAGCAAGAAGTAGACCCTTAAGTTAATAAGATGGAAAAGGTAACTGCCAGTACTGGCTCTGTGGTTTATTCTATGACAAGCTAATTAGAACACCTTGATATTCTATAAAGAGTGGGTGACAAGAAAAAAAAGGCAACTTTTCTATTTGGACTCTCTAAATTAACTATATTGACTGTTGTTTAAAAATCCTATACTACATATCCTGCTTTCTGATCAATTTTCAGAAAAATTCTTAAAAAACTTCAGACTCCCTTTTCTTCCAATATATCTAAAAAGATACTTGTGTGTGAGTGAAGCATATTTTCAGGGAAAGTAACTAAAACAACAGCATTTACTTGGTCCTTTTTTATGGATAACTACTAGAACTATATTTTATTCAAGCAACAGTCCTTCTAACTGAAAATAAAACTAGATAACAAGTTTCCCACACAGGCTACAGAAAGTAGTTTATTCCACAAAGGTCAATGGGATCACCTCCATTTGTCATGCTCTGCAGTAGCTAAGAATGCAGATATCATCGCAGATGGCTCTGGAATCCAGTGCCTTGTAAGTTGACCCTACTTTGGAATTTGTGCTCCTGAGTGTGATGGAGCTGGACTCAGATGTGACCTCTCTACAAATGCTTCTTCTGTCACTTTTACTGAACCTGTGCTGCTGGGCGCTGGAGTTGGTATATACCCAGGGGACTTGAATCTGGACTGTCCATGTACCAGCTGGGCCCTAAGCCTCAGCACAGTTGCAACTCCTACTCTCTGGTTCATTGGACTTACCCAGGTCAGCTAACAGGGAGGTGAAGAAGGTCAACCACCACACCAGGGAACCAAGAGTGCCTACAACTGTGAGCATGAGAATTGCATCCATCATCCATGTGGAATCTAAGCTCCCTCTCGATTTAGACATGGAGTGGTTGTCACCATCAAAGGGTCCTCAGGATGGAGGAACAAAATATGGATTAGAGTGGACTTACTAGTATTCTTCTATAGAATTATTGTGCCTCTAGCAATGGAAGAAATTGTATTATTGGTGTGGAGACAGTGGCCATGAGAGTTGCTGAGGACAGGGAGAGGGAAGAAGAGATGTGTTGTGGAGGCATTTTCGGGACTTGGAGTTGTCCTGAATGATATTACAGGAACATTATATATTCTGCCATAACCTACTGAAGGTACTGGGAGAGTGTTAACTACAATGTAAACTATAATCCATAGTGAGGAGCAGTGTTCCAAAATGTATTTGCCAAATGCAATGAATGTGCCACAATGATGAAAGAGGTTGTTGATGTGGGAGGAGTGGGGTGGGGTGTGGTATACAGTATATGGGAACCTCTTATATATATATTTTTTAAAGATTTATTTATTTATTTAATTTCCCCCCCTCCCCTGGTTGTCTGGTTGTCTGTTCTTGGTGTCTATTTGCTGCGTCTTGTTTCTTTGTCCGCTTCTGTTGTCGTCAGCGGCACGGGAAGTGTGGGTGGCGCCATTCCTGGGCAGGCTGCTCTCTCTTTTCACGCTGGGCGGCTTTCCTCACGGGCGCACTCCTTGCGCGTGGGGCTCCCCCACGCGGGGGACACCCTTGCGTGGCACGGCACTCCTTGCGCGCATCAGCACTGCGCATGGCCAGCTCCACACGGGTCAAGGAGGCCCGGGGTTTGAACCACGGACCTCCCATATGGTAGACGGACGCCCTAACCACTGGGCCAAAGTCTGTTTCCCTTATATTTTTTAATGTAACATTTTTTGTTATCTATGTATCTTTTTTAAAAAGAAAAAAAAAATTTTAAAAATTAAAAAGAGTGTAGATAGCACGTTTCTCACTTTAAACCCTAGAATGTTTTTTGAAATTTATCATTTCAACTACTTAGTTATAACAAAGCACCAGCTTAAAATGCAGCAGTGAGCTTCCCTTCCGATTAAAATGCTCTGTGCTTTGTGACAGTTCTGAGCAATGCTTCAGATGGCTTTGTTTACTTTGCTCTCAAGTGAAGTGACAATTCGTTTTTCATAAATAAGCTGAAGAGTCTTTGCAGCAGATACTTTTCTTTTACATAAATTTAAAAGAAGCTTGGAGTTATATACATATATGTTTTTTTCCTTAAGTAGAAAATACCTCCAAAGGTTTTGCCTTCTGATATCTGGTAGAAACCCTTGCAAAGCAGAATCCATTATGTGAGCAAGGGACAAATAAACTCCTTGAAAGTCATAATTTACCCCTATTTTTAAACACACAGTTTTTTATATGGTAATGTTTGATGGCTTCTTTCCTGTTATATTGGAAACAAAATCAAATCGCTTTACAACAAGAAAGCAAGTTAGCTCATGGGCTAATGGATTTTCTGTTAGAAAGTAAAAACTTTGAAGGGGCCTCTTTTTCGTTTTGAGGTGAATTTACTCACTTACTTCCTGTATTCAGTGTGTGCAGTGGAAAAATTGCAGAGTGGAAGGCAGGAGACTCCAGGTTCTAGCAGAACCTGATGCTAGTTTTTAGAACACAAGCTTTTGAGAACATACCTGAAAATCTCAGTTTTCACAACTATAAATCTAGGTAAGGTGGTCTTCAAATCTTCCAGGGCTACAACCCTGTGAGTCTATAAATTCATAACCCTAAGGAAGCAACTCGATGAAAGTAAAATGCTTCGAATCCATAAGGACCATTTGTGAATTCTGGTATTAACTGCCAAGGGGAGTGGCAGTACGTGGGAAGATTTCGGAAGCATGGTTGTATCTGACGGTAAAGGGTGTGTTTGGAATGTATTCTCTTCATTAATTAAGACTTCCCTTTCCTCTTTAATTGTCCTAGGGTATTCTATACAATGGCAATTGAATCTGTTTTTAATGACATATCTTTTCCTTCAGAAAATTGCTTATCCTAAATGTAATCAATTTATTTCATCATATAAGTGAACTAATACATGCATTTTTGTTACCCTTTTTATCTCCTACAAATACATTAAAGATGGGTTTCTACCTAGCACACAAGATGTAAGATGAAATTACTTACAGGCGAAGTAGGATGCATTTAATTATTCTGTGCTACCGTCCAGGAATGTCGTAAGTTTTAGAATCTCTCCATCATGTAGGTGTGCAGAGTTATCTGTGTTTTATATGTGGGTAAGCAGGCAGAGCATAAACAAGGGACCTACTCATGAATACATATTAATCCCTGATCAGGTTAATGATGAAACTCTTTATCATCCCAGCAAAAGGCCTTATGCTTTCCTCACCACCACTTCCTTCTTCTATTTCTGAAATGTTATGAATAGCATATTTCTAAGTTTCTTTATAACACTGGCAAAAATTTCACATTAACAATATAAAAGTATAAACAAAAATCACAAGCAAAAACTGAGAATAATATGAATATAAAATAAGAAAAAGGACTGATATCTTAATATAATATAAAGTTCTTTAACAAACAGGTAGGAACTAAAAACAGGATCCCTGTAGATAAACAATGGATACATGATCATAGTATCTATTAAAAAAATTAATAAATCTTTTGAAAGTTCAAACATTAATAAGAAAAGAAATTAAATTGACACTGCAAGAAATACCTTATTTCACCTGTCAAAGGAGAAAAGATTATAAAAAGAGAGCATAGCAATGACGATATCATGAGCTAGCCATTCTCATAGGCTGCTGGACGGAATTTAAATCATCACATTCTTGTCTGAAAAGCGATTTTGGGTCATAATGTGTATTAAGTGTCTTAGAGATGTTTCTCACAGTTTGGCCTGTAATTCCCCTTTCAGGAAGGTATCCCCCCAAATTAATCTCAAATCTACAGATGTGACCCTTTGGAGCTTTCTGTGGGTCCAGGAGGGACCGCGCTCCTGCAGCTCACCCTTCCTGAGAGCGCGGACCCTCTGATGGGGCTAGGTTTAGCTGGGGACTTTGGCTGGATGGCCTCAGGGGGGCGGGGCGCAGGGTGGGTGTCTTGCTGGAGCCCTTTATACACAGAGGACTGAAAGCAGAGACACAGGGAAAAGCAGCGGAGGCAGAGAAGCCCCAGAGGCTGCGAGGCCGAGGGCCGGGCCGTGGAGCAGAGGTGGGCAAAGGGGCCCCGGAGGCTGAGAGCCGAGCCCAGAGGAGAGGGGGAGCCACGGGCCTCCTTGACCCGTGTGGAGCTGGCCATGCGCAGCGCTGATGCACGCAAGGAGTGCCGTGCCACGCAAGGGTGTCCCCCGCGTGGGGCCCCCACGCGCAAGGAGTGCGCCCGTGAGGAGAGCCGCCCAGCGTGAAAAGAAAGAGCAGCCTGCCCAGGAATGGCGCCGCCCACACTTCCCGTGCCGCTGACGACAACAGAAGCGGACAAAGAAACAAGACGCAGCAAATAGACACCAAGAACAGACAACCGGGGGAGGGGAGAGGGATTAAATAAATAAAAATAAATCTTTAAAAAAAAAAAAAAAGAAATAGTGTTGAGGGAAACAAGTTACAAAATATATACAGAGTGTGTCTCAAGTATGTTAATATTTGAGTTGGGTTGGAGACATAAACATAAAAGCTAAAACCATAAAGCTTTTCAAAGAAAACATAAGAGTATTTTCAGAAAATGAAGGTAGGCAAAAATTTCTTAGAAAGAAGACAGAACGTGATAATCATAGAAATTATAACTGATAAATTAGACTTCTGTCAAAATTTAAAGCTTATGCTCATCAAAAAAATGGCATTAAGAAAAATAATATGCAAGCTACAGACTTACAGAAAATATTCACAAATCATGAATCTGACAGTGTCTGAGAGTAAGGTCTGAAGGGTATTGGGAGTGAAAACAAAGAGAGAAGGGATCAGGGGATCTGTAAGTAAAGACTCATCAGACAAATTTATTGCTTCAGAGGGGCTTCTATATATATCCCAGCATTCCTGCGAACAAGCCACTACATGTAGCTAAACATTAATATTACCTATAACCTACAGAATTCAATCAACTGTTGTCTCAAGTTACCCATCCATCCTAAGAAACAAAAAGGTTTTATCTTGGAGTACAAAGTCTAGATGTTCTCTGTAACTACCAACTACATATGTTCATGACTCTTGTAGCCCATGACAACTTTGTCCTGCTGGAGTGTTCTTTCCCAACACTCCCAACTGCGGAACTTCTTACAGTGCAAGCGTTACTGCAGAAACAGCATGTCTTTCCACATGAGATCATTATGTCCTTGTTTCCAACAACAAAGGACTTGTATCCAGAACATATAATGAGTTACTGAAATTCAGTAATTCTTAAGAACTGAAACTAGGCAAAGACATGGCAGATACTTGACAAAGTGAAATTTACAAATGGTCAATATGCTCAATTAAATAAAGCATTCCACATCTTTAGCCACCAGTGATACAAATTAAAACCCAATGAGATACCCACTAACATACACTAGAATGGCTAAAACTGAAAAGACTGACAACATCGAATGTTGGTAAGGATATACAGCAACCAAAACTCATACATATCTAGTGGAAAAGTAAAATGATAAACCACTTTGAGGAAAGGTTTGGCAGTTTCTTATGAAGTTAATATGCATGCACTCTTTGACTCAGCAATTTTACTCCTAGGCATTTGACCATGAAAAACAAAAACTTAAGTCCACAAAATGTCTTATACAAGTATATTCATTGTAGCTCTATTCACTGCCGCCAAAAACTGAAATCAACTGAAATGGTCATCAATGTATGTGTATATATTTTTAATGTGATATATTCATACAATGGAATATTATAAAGAAAAGGTATGATTTCTGGTTCATACAACACGTATGAATCTCACTGATATAATAAAATATCAAGTGAAGAAACAAAAAAGAACAAAATTATTTCATTTACATGAACTTCTAGAAAAGGCAAAACTAATATAAGATTTAAAAAATAAAAAGATGGTATCTCAGTGGAGGGGAAAAGAGCATTAGGAGTTTTCTGGAAAGAGATATAAGGAAATTTTCTGTATGACATCTCTATCTACCAAGAATCGCAAACTATCTAGATCTCTAAATTGTACAGATAAAATAAAAATGTAACTCTGTTAGGTTATGGTGATATAATTAAAACCATTTGCCAATATTACACAGTTTTGGTTTTTCAATGTTTGTAAATTGTACCTTGAACATTTTGTAAAAAAAAGTAATAATAATCAGATGATATATGAGAAAAATACACCTAATATAAAGGATGGACTATATCTAATAGTACTATTTTAATATTCTTTTATCATTTGTAACAAACGTACCATACTAATGCAAAGTGTCAACAATATGGGAATATATGGGAATGCTGTTTGTTTTACATGATTCTTCTGTAAACCTACAATGTCTCTAATTTAAAAAATTAATAATAATAGGACGTATTTCATAGGCCTGTATATTAGGTATTTTGTTTTTTTTTTAAAAATATATATATATATTTTATTAAATTGTCTTATTTCTAAAGATACATAAATCCCAAAAAATGTTACATTAAAAAATACAAGAGGTTCCCACATACCCCACCCCCACCCCCGACTCCTCCCACATCAACAACCTCCCTAATGCTCCCACTGCTGAACCACATGGATTAGAGTTTACATTGTAGTTTACACTCTCCCCCAGTCCATTCAGTGGGTTATGGCAGGATATATAACGTCCAGCATGTGTCCCTGCAATATCATTTCGGACAACTCCAAGTCCCAAAAATGCCCTCACATCTCATCTCTACTTCCCTCTCCCTGCCCTCAAAACTACCATGGCCACTTTCTCCAGATCAATGGTACAGTTTCTTCCATTACTAGTCACAATAGTTCTATAGTAGAATCCCAGTAAGTTCACTCTAATCTGTATTTTATTCCTCCATCATGTGGACCCTGGATTGGTGATGTCCCCTCCAACTCCATATTGAGAGGGGGCTTAGATCCTTGGTTAATGGATGCGATTCTCCTGCTTGGAGTTGTAGGCACTCTTGGCTCCCTGGTGTGGTGGTTGACCATCTTCACTTCCCTGTTTGCTGACCTGTGCAAGTCCAAAAAACCGGGGAGTAGGAGTACAACTCTGCTGAAGCTCAGGGCCCAGTTGGTACATGGCAGTCCAGAGATTCAAGTCTCCTGGGTCTACACCAACCCCAGCACCAACCACAGGTTCAGCAAAAGTGATAATAAAAGAGGCATGTGTAAGAAGTTCACTTATGAGTCCAACTCCATCACACTCAGGAACTCAAATTCCCAGGTAGGGCCAGCTGATATGGCACTGAACTCCAGAGCCAACCACCATGAGTGTAGAACTTGTGTGTTTTAAATGAGGAAATCCACATATATTACTTCACACAGTGCCTACAACACACAATCTCTGAATAAATGCTGTCTACAACTGTTAAAAAAATAGTACAAATGTAAAAAAGTGCTATTCATCAATTGTAACAAATATTCCACACCAATTCAAGGTGTTGGTAGTGGGGCAGTGTATGGAAATCCTGTCTTTTATACATGATTGTTCTGTAAAACCACAACTTCTCTAATAAAAACAATTTAAAAAGAAGAAAGCTGCTATAAACATTAAAAAATAAAGAGAGTTGAAGAGTGTTTAGAGGAAAAGATGAAACAAGAATTAGATGAAGTAATATTTGTTGACCAGTTTTGAACTGAATGGTAGATACATAAGGATTCATTAAACAATCTGCTCTGCATATGTAACTCATTCTATTTTGTAAATGTTTGAAATTTTTATAATAAGTTTGAGACAAAGGAAAATGGCATGTGTCTATGGAAGATGCTTCATAGGAATAAAAATCCTGTGTGTCATTCTGCTGAATTGAGCTCCATCATAGCTCTGCTTATATTATGTGTCTTGGGCAAGGCACCTTATGGGCTTGACTTACCCATTTAGAGAGTTCATTCATTACATAGAATTTATTGAGTGCTTACTGGGGCAAGATGCTAGGCACTATGGTGGGTTTAGCTCTCACGAGCACCAAAGTGCAATCCAGCCTTTACATTTTATAACCATTTTTATGTCATAACTGCAAGTCACTCTCTCTTTTGTTACACATTGTAGCAGTTTGATATGGTTATGAATTCCAAAAATAGATATTGGATTGTGTTTGTAATCTGATCTGTACCTGAGCATGATTGAATTATGATTAGGGCTTTAATTGGGCCATGTCATTAGGGCGTTAAGTCCCCACACCTTGGTGGGTGGGGACACATAGATAAAAGGCATGGCAAAGGACAGAGTTGGGGGTTCTTAATATTGAAGTTTTGATGTTGGAGTTTGATCCTGAAGTCTTAAGCTGGAGCCCTGGGGAAAGAGACAGAGCCATTCATCTGACAGTCTACAACTGACCTTGTGGAGAGAGGCAAAGCCTAGAGAGCCTCATAGTCTACAGTTGACCTTGTGGAGAAAACAGGAGCTGAGCCCAGAGGAACCCAGGAAGCCTGAACCCTCGCAGACGTTGGCAGCCATCTTGCTCCAAATAGACTTTGTGAGGGAAGTAACTTATGCTTTATGGCCTGGTATCTGTAGGCTCCTATGTCAAATGTATACTGTTTATAGAAACAAACCTGTTTCTGGTATTTTGCATCAGCACCCCTTTGGCTGACTAATACACACATGATTTCATGACCTTTACATCTTGTGTTTATTGTTTCCACTTACGGAGATGATATCAGTAGGCCTGGGTAGCAGTCATCTTTCAGCAGATTTGTTTTCTACTAAAGTCTTTTGGCAGAAGTGAGATTTCTGGAAGATAAATATGTTCAAGAAAATAGAGAACAATAGAGAATTTTATGAAAGGATTGGGCTGTATTTGAAGGAATTAAATAAAAATTCTAGCATAAGTAACCAAATATGACTAAGTGAATAAATATCATGGAAGAATTCAATAGCTGATTCCAAAAGCAGATTAAATTAACCATAAATTAGGATTAGTGAAATTGAAGACAGTTTGGAATAAAATATCCAGACTGAAGCCAGAAAGAATAAAAGAATGGAAAATGGAGAAAACAGTATCAAAGACATATAAACAGTGTAAATATGATCAAAGAGCTAGAATAAGAAGAATGAGAAAATTGGGTCCCCCAAATTGAAACATTTGGGACTGAGAATTTATAAAAATGATGAAAGACATCAAGTCTTAGATTCAGGAAACTCTAATATCCCAAGCAGGATGCAAAAATTCATACTCAAACTAATGAAAATGAAAGACAAATAGAAAAATCCAAAGCACCAGGGGAAAAAGTGGCACTTCATGTTCAGAGATTCAACTGTGAGTCTGATAGCTGAGTATTCACAAAAGTAATGAAACCGGAAATTAATAGAATGACATGTTTCATTATTTTTGTGAATACTCAGCTATCAGACTCACAGTTGAGCACCCCATAAGGAGAGCCGTGCCCAGTGTGAAAGAAAGCGCTGCCCATATGGAGAGCTAACACAACAAGATGACACAACAAAAAGAAACACAGATTCCCGTGCTGCCAACAACAACAGAAGCGGACAAAGAAGAAGATGCAGCAAATAGAGACAGAGAACAGACAACCGGGGCGGGGGGCGGGAAGAGATAAATAAATAAATAAATCTTCAAAAAATAAAAAAATAAAATGCTAAGAGAAAAGTCAGCCACCCTAGAATTATACACGCAGCAAAGATATCCTTCAAAAAAAAAGTCAAAGAAATATATTTTAAGACAAACAAACATGGAGTAAGTTTGTCACCAGTAGGTTTTCTCTGAAAGAAATACTAAAGGGAGTTTTGCAGGTGAATCAAAATGACCTTAAATGGAGGCAGGAAAATGCAGCAAGGAAAGAAGAGTAGTACATTTATAAAAATGATTAATATTGACTCTATAAAAATAATGTCTTATAGGCTTTAAAATATAAAGAGAACTAAAATGCAAGACAACAAAAGATACAAAAGGTGAAGGAGGATAAAGGAAGTTGAAGTTTTTTAATTCTTGAATTATCTGAGAAGTGTTAAAGTTAATCACGATAAACTTCATAAGCCAAGAATGTGATATGAAAAGTTGAACATAACCACTAGAAGATGAATATGTAAATGTATCACTAGCAAACTAATAAGGACGATGGAATAATAATTTTAAAATACTTGATTAAGGCATATGAAGGAAAGATAAATATTTTTTCTTTTTTCCTTTTAAATGGGAGTATAATTTCAGTATCTCTTGGATATAGGTCTTTCATTTCTTTTGATGAAAAATAGGAGAAGAAAAGATGCAATAAAAATTAAGCCATCAGTATTCTCAACACATATTGTCAATATTTTTGTGGCTACATAACTACTATACTTAAATCCATAAAGACACTTAAGAAAAATTACCCAAGGATAGAAACTTTATAAGACAGTTCAGTGGATAGGGCATCCTCCTACCATATGGGAGGTCTGTGGTTCAACTCAGGGCCTCCTTGACCCGTGTGGAGCTGGCCCATGTGCAGTGCTGATGCGCCCAAGGAGTGCCGTGCCACGCAGGGGTGTCCCCCGCGTGAGGGAGCCCCACACACAGGGAGTGCACCCCGTAGGGAGAGCCACCCAGCGCGAAATAAAGTGCTGCTTGTCCAGGAGTGGTGCCGCACACACAGAGAGCTGACACAGCAAGATGACGCAACAAAAAGAAACACAGATTCCTGATGCCGCTGATAAGGATAGAAGTGGTCAGAGAAGAATACAGTGAATGGACACAGAGAGCAGATGACTGGGGAGTGGGGGGAAGGGGAGAGAAATAAATTTAAAAAAAATAAATCTTTAAAAAAATAATATATGGAAATTATTTCTAAGGAAAGAAAAGTCATTTCAACGATACAGGTAGTTTTGGGGAAGTCTATTTATTCTAAGAAGATGAAACATTCAGGATAAGTTAATGCAAAGAGGAGAATGACAAAATTACTTTTTAGGAGATAAGGGGAAGCCTAAAGTTTTTCTTAAGGTGAAAAAAAAGACTCAATTTACTTAAAGGACATTGCTTTTAATTTAGGGAAATAGTATTGGATAGATGGGGTTTTATCCTCTGATGCCTCACAGTAGAGAGATTCTGTGAAAACAGTAGAATTCTCTTCTTACACCTTAGTAACTGAATCATCCAAAGTAGCATTCAAAGGGGATCTAGTTTTTACTTGAAGATGTTATCTTACAGCAAAATCTATAAGTAACTTGTGAATTTACAAAGCAGACATGCATAACATCATATAGGGTTCCATACATCAACCCACCACCACCACCTTGCACTGATTTTCATAATTTGTTACAAATTATGAAAGAATATTGTCAAAATCTTACTACTAACTATAGTCCTTATCTTATATTTGGTATTTCCCCCCCAACCTACCATATTATTATTTTTAAAATATATTTTTATGACAGAAGTTGTGGAATTACAAAACAATCATGAACATGAGCGTAATTCCCATACAACACCCCTCTGTCAACACAGCATACCATGGTGGCACATTTGTTACAGCATATGAGATAATATTCTCAGATTATTACCAGGTCCATAGCATACATTTGGGCACACTTTTTCCATGCTCCTGCATTATCAACACAGTACACCTTTGGCACAGATGCATGAACATTACATTATTACTGTTAACCACAGTACATAGGTCATTCCAGTTGTATTTTTCTCATGCTTCTCTGTATTCCCACCACCCTGCAATAGTGATGTATATCTGCTCTAGCTCACAGGACACTCTTGCATCTGTACCTCAACCACAATTCTCATCCACCTCTGAGTTTACTATGTTATTCAGTCCCTAGATTATTCTCTAGGTTTTTGTCAATTGGCATTTATATCCCTACACTACTCTTTTCAGCCAAAATCCCATTTATAAACAAGATATTACTCACTATAATGTGCTATCATCAACTCTATACATCTCCACACTTTTACAGTAAAGTTAAATAAAACTTCTATATACATTAAACATCAGTAGTCCATCTCAGTCCTCTTTTTGTCTCCTTTAAGAATCCACCACCTACCACCAGGTCTTGAAGATATTTTCTTAATTTTCTTCTAGAAGCTTTATGGTTCTTGGTTTTGTATTTAGGTTTTTGTCCCATTTTGAGTTAATTTTTGTATGAGGTGTGAAATAGGGGTCCTCTTTCCTTTTTTTGGCTATGGATATCCTGTTCTCCCAGCACCATTTGTTGAATGGACTGTTCTGCCTGAGTTGGGTGAGTTTGACAGTCTTGTCAAAAATCTCTTGACCTTAGATGTGAGGGTCTGTTTCTGAACCATCAATTTGGTGCCATTGGCCTATGTGTCTGTCTTTATGCCAATATCATGCTGTTTTTACCACTGTAGCAAGGTAATATGATCTAAAGTCTGGAAGTGAGAGTCCTCCAACTTTGCTTTTCCTTTTTAAGATGTTTCGGCTATTCTGGATGCCTTACACTTCCAAATAAATTTGATAACCATGCTTTCCACTTATTTTTAAAATGCTAGTGGAATTTTTATCAGGATTACACTGAATCTGTGTATCAATTTGAGTAGAATTGATATCTTAATGATATTTAGTCTTCCAGCCTGTGAGCATGGAATGTTCTTCCAATTTATTAGGTCTTTTTTTTTTTTAATTTCTTTTAACAATGAATTGTATTTTTCTGAGTACAAGTGCTTTACATTGTTGGTTAAGTTTATTCCTAAATATTTGGGTTTTATCCATCATATTTTATTTTCACCACTCTTTTGTTACTTTTAGATACTTTTACTGATATAATCTTCATTTCTAGACTCTCTTCCAAGCCTCTCTTTCCTGTTATTTTCATTTCAGGTTGTAGCATACCTTTTAGTATTTCCTGCAAAGCCAGTCTCTTGGGTATAAATTCTCTCAGTTTCTGTTTATCTGTGAACATTCTAAACTCACCCTCATTGTTGAAAGACAGTCTTGCTAGATAGAAAATTCTTGACTGGAAGTTTTTCTCTTGCAGTATCTTAAATATATCATACCACTGTCTTCTTGCCTCCATGGTTTCTGATGAGAAATTGGCACTTAAATCTTATTGGGTATCCTTATATGTTATGCATTGCTTTTCTCTTGCTGCTTTCAGAATTCTCTCTTTGTCTTTGGCATCTGGCATTCTGATTAATATGTGTCTCAGAGTTGATCTATTCAGATTTTTTCAGATGGGAGTACATTGTGCTTCTTTATTTATTTATTTATTTCTCTCCTCTTCCCCCCACCCCCCAGTTGTCTGTTCTCTGTGTCCATTTGCTGCATGTTCTTTATTATTATTATTTTTGTCCACTTCTGTTGTTGTCAGTGGCACAGGAATCTGTGTCTCTTTTAGTTTGCGTCATCTTGCTGTGTCAGTTCTCCGTGTGTGCAGCGCCATTTCTGGGCAGGCTGAACTTTCTTTTTGCACTGGGCGGCTCTCCTTACAGGGCACACTCCTTGTGCGTGGGGTTCCCCTATGCGGGGGACACCCCTGCGTGGCAGGGCACTCCTTGCACGCATCAGCACTGCGCATGGGCCAGCTCCAAACAGGTCAAGGAGGCCTGGAATTTGAACCGCAACTTCCCATGTGGTAGATGGACACCCTAACCACTGGACCAAGTCTGCTTCCCAAGTTGTGCTTCTTGGACATGGATATCCATGTCCTTCAATAGGGTCGGGCAATTTTCTTCCATTACTTTTCAAATATTTCTTCTGCCCCCTTTATCTTCTCTTCTCCTTTTGGGACACCCATGACATGTATGTTTGCACATCTCTTGCTGTCATTTAGTTCCCTGACACCTTGTCTAATTTTTTCCATTCTTTTCTCCATCTGTTCTTTTGTATGTTCACTTTCAGAGGCCATTTCCTCAAGCTCAACAATCTTTCTTCTGCCTCCTCAAATCTGCTACTATATGATTCCAGTGTACTTTAATTTCATTTTTGTGCCTTTCATTCCCATGAGATCTACTATTTTTCTATGTATGCTTTCAAATTTTTCTTTGTGCTCATCCCATGTCTTCTTTTTTTTTTTTTTCCCAATGTCTTCTTAATACTCTTAATCTCTTTGGGCATCTCATTGAATTTGTTAGTATTTGTTTGAACATCTATGATTAGTTGTCTCAACTCCTTTATGTCATCTGGAGGCTTATCTTGTTCCTTCAACTGGGCCATATCTTCCTGTTTCTTGGTGTTGACTGTAATTTTTTGTTGGTGTTTTGGCATCTAACTTACTAGAGTATTTATTCTGGGCGCAATCTCTAGTTTAGGGTTTTCTTGCACTTTCTCCCTTACTGGTTGTGCAATAGGAGCCAAGATTGTAATTGGTGCTATAAACTGTGGAGGCTCAAGTTTCCCTCATTTGTGCCAGGGACTGATGAAGCTTCTCCCAACTTTCTGCTTTGCCAGGGGTAGGGACAGAGTCACAACTGTGTGGAATAATCCAAGTTGTACAGGCCTAGACTGTAGTTGCCCAGAGAGACTGATGAGGCTTCATATCCCTTCCTCCCCTGCCTGGGATGGGGAAGGAGCTGCAGGTGTGAGGAGCAATCTATGCCATATGGGTCCAAAATGACAGCAGTTGCCCTGGTAGACTTGTGACTATTCAGTCTGCCTGCTGAATGTACCTGCAGCTACCTGGAGAGGCTGTTGCAGGGCCCACCAGCTTCCTCCCTGCTAGAGTTGTGCCTGAAGCCTAGGTTAGGGCTGCAGGCTGATCTGGATGAAAGAAGCTGGTCCCTACAGTCACGGTGATTTTCAGTCTGGCACTTCTTCCCATCGTGCTGGCAGCAGAGTCAAAATGGTGGCTACTGGCCTCTTTCTGACTTGGACAGGTTCAAACTTTAGCTGTTCTTAGGGTTATACTTTAGCCAGCCAAATTTACTAATCAGTAGCTGAGTTTGATGTGCAATTGTCTCTTTCTTTTAAATATATTTTAAAATTTATTTTTAAAGGATACAGAGATCACACAAAACCAATTGTCTCTTCCTTCCCCATTTTTGGGAAGTGGAGCTTCCAATTCCAGGTGCAGAATAGCTCCCGCAGTGACTTGTACCTCCAGTGGAGGACGGGCACTGGCCTCCGGGGCATAGAGTGCTCTACATAAGAATCTCTGCAGATGGGCAGTCTCCTCCTTCCATTCTTTCAAGGATGTTGCAGGATGCCCTTCTGGTTTCCTGGAGCCCCCAAGCAGGTGCTTTACCTATCTCTAGGTGATTACTAACTGCCCTGTAGCAAAGGCTGACTCTAGGAGCTCCTTACTCTGCCACCATCTTGCTGGTTGTCTCCTCTCTAATTTTGCATTTTCCCTGCTTCCTCCCTTAAGTTCAGGCCACAGCTGCTATTTTCACTACTTCCAATATTCCTGCATCTAGCCTGCAGTCTTTTCTAATCTGCTGTCATACTTGGAAGGCAATGTCCGATATCACAGGGCATAGGACCTTCGTGAAGGCTTTCGATCCCCTCCCACGAGTTAGGTGGATGTCAGACCTGAAAAGTGCATGGGCTTTTACAGACGTCACTTTTCTCCTTTTCCACTGAGGATTTTGGGGGGCATTTCACAAAGCTGAAGTTTCCCTGCAAGGGAACTGCATGGAAGTGACAACCATATGTGTTATACACTTTTATTAGTGATGCATATAATATCAGAACCTACTTCTGTATGAATGTCAGCCCTGTAATTCTTTCTGGAAATGGGTTTCAGCTCCCAGATAGAAGGAGGTGGGTGGGAGGCGAGGTAGGAAGGGCTCAGTGACTGAGCACCTGCCGAGGTTCACCCTGGCAAGGCTCAGCCACCACTGTGCTACTTCATTTCATTCTCATAGATGCTCTACGAGGCTCGTATCATCAACTCCATTTTTCAGTTAAGGGAAAAATAACAGAAAAAAGCAAGGCTCAGGGGAATTAAGGAAAGTGTCAAAAGTCACACTGCTGGGAAATGGCAGAGTTGGGATTCAAACCCTGTTGGGGTTCACTCCCTCCTGCCTTCCTTCCACTATATAAAAAACTTTGAAAGTCAGGGGTTAATTGGAAAGGACCAGTGCTGGAGAATGTACTTATGTGAAAAGATAGTCCTAGCATCTTGGACAATTTTTGACATGGCTCTGAAGCCCCCGCAGAGTTGGAAGAGATGGCATCAAAATTTTAAATGCTCAAAAGGAAAAGTGGACAATTCTAAGTAATAGAATAAATAGGAGAAAAAAGCAAGATTAGATTTAGAGTTAATCTGAAGTTTCTTCTTAGGCAGTATTTTCTAACCACCAAGGATCAAAATTAGCCCGTGTAAGGTGCTAAGGTGAGGCAAGGGCGGTGACCTTTAATCTGTGGAGACTCTTCCTACTGACAGGGAATCATGTAGATTTGCATAAACTGCTCTGTGGAGGTTGGCGTGACCCTATTGCTGAGCCACAAATGTGACTTATTGCCTGATTTGAAGATAAAAGTGTGCATGAATAAAGACCGGCTACCCTTCTGTCGGGAAAGATTAGAAGACGGCCCTTCATCAGCTATAAACTGAGTTGAAAATGAGTGTCCAGTGGAAGATGTGTAGGTGACAGAGGACAATACAAAAATGGACAGAGAGGAGAAGATCAAATGTGGGACTGTGGATTCAAATATCCCTTATGCACAGATGGCAATTGACCTCATGGCTGGAGATGAAAACCCATACCTGGAAGAAAAGCAGAGGACATAGTTTTGGGGAGACTTCCTGAATCCAAAAGGAGTGCAAAAACATTAATTATAGAAATAGTCAATAAGAAACCTGCCCTTCAAGAAATAATAAAGGCAGAAGGGGATATGGCTCAATGGCTAGAGCTTCTGCCTACCATATAGGAGGTCCAGGATTTGATACCCAGGGCCTCCAGGCCCATGTGGCAAGCTGGCCCACGTGGAATGCTGCCACATGCAAGGAGTGTTGCCCCACACAGGGGTGCCCCCCATTCAAGGAGTGGCCCCCACGCAAAGGAGTGCAGCCCCATGCAGGAGGGCAGACTGCTCAGGAGTGGTGCAGCCCACATGGAGAGCTGACGCAGCAAGATGAGGCAATGAAAGAGAGACACAGAGAAGAGACAATATGAGATGCAGCAAAATAGGGAGCTGAGTTGGAGCAAGAGAAGGGTCACCTCTCTCCCACTCCGGAAGGTCCCAGGATGGGTTCCTGGAGCCGCCTAATGAGAATACAACAGACATAGAAGAACACACAGCAAGTGGACACAGACAGCAGACAACAGAGGGGGAGGGTAGGGGGAGAAATAAAAAGGAAAAAAAGAAATAATAAAGGGAATTCTGTAGGTTGGAAGGAAAAAACTGGAGAGAGAATCTTGGAGAAGAGTGTAAGAACAACTATAAAGATAAAAAGAGAATAAAACAACAACATATGGCATACATAAACCTAAAGAAAATATGACTAATGTAAGTAATTTCTTGACAGAATAACATTGAATGTTAATATATTAAATTCACCAGTCAAGAGACACAGATTGGCAGAATAAATAAGGAAATATGACCCATCTATATGCTGTCTACAAGAAACACCTCAGACCGAAGAATTCAAGGAGGCAGAAGGCAAATCGTTGGAAAACAATTTTACAAGCAAACCAAAAAAGAGCAGGAGTAGCTATACTAATATCTGACAAAATAGACTTTAAATGCAAATCTCTTGTAAGAGACAAATAAGGACATCGTATATTATTAATAATAAAAGGGGTAATCTATCAAGAAGGAAGAACAGTCATAAACATTTATGCACCTAACCAGGGTGACTCCAAATAGATGAAGCAAACACTGGAAAAGTAAGTGGAGAAATAGATGCCTCTACAATTATAGTGGGGGACTTTAATACACCATTATCACCATTAGACAGAACATCTCAACAAAGAATCAAAAAAGAAACAAAGACTTTGAATAATGCAGTAGAGGGTCTGGACCTAATAGACATATACAGAACATTACATCCAAATACGGTGGGATATACACTCTTCTCAAGTCCACATGGATCATTCTCCAGGGTAGTCCATATGCTAGGCCACAGAAGAACTCTCAATGAATTCAGAAAGATTGAAATTATACAAAGTAATTTCTCTGACCACAATCGAATGAAGCTGGAAATCAGTAAGAGGCAGAGAACTAGTAAGGAGCACAAAGATACGGAGTTCAGCAACACACTCTTAGACAAAGAATGGGTCAAGGAGGAAATTGCAAAAGAAATCAGTAACTACCTTGGTGGGAATGCAGAATGGTGCAGCCATTGTGGAGGACAGTTTGGTGGATCCTCATTAAGTTAACTATAGAACTGCCATATGATCCAGCAATTTCACTGCTGCATATAAGCCCAGAAGAAATGAAAGCAAGGACATAAACAGATACATGGACACCAATGTTCCTAGTGTTATTATTCACAATTGCCAAAAGTTGAAATCAACCCAAATGCCCCTCAACAGATGAATGGATAAACAAATTGTGGTATGTACATACAATGGAATATTATTCAGTTATAAGAAGGAATGCAGTATTAACACAGGGAATAACATGGATGAATTTTTTTTGTCTTTATTTATTTTTTTAATGTTACATTCAAAAATATGAGGTCCCCATATACCCCCCACCCCCCTCACCCCACTACTCCCCGCATAACAACAACCTCCTCCATCATCATGGGACATTCATTGCATTTGGTGAATACATCTCTGAGCACTGCTGCACCTCATGGTCAATGATCCACACCATAGCCCATACTCTCCCACAGTCCACCCAATGGGCCATGGGAGGACATACAATGTCCGGTAACTGTCCCTGCAGCACCACCCAGGACAACGCCAAGTCCTGAAAACACCCCCACATCACATCTTTTCCTCCCACTCCCTACCCCCAGCAGCCACCATGGCCACTTTCTCCACACCAATGCCACATTTTCTTTGATTACTAATCACATTAGTTCATGAATAGAATATCAGTAAGTCCACTCTAATCCATACTCTATTCCTCCATCCTGTGGGCCCTGGAATGGTTGTGTCCACTCCACATCTATATCAAGAGGGGGCTTAGATTCCACATGGATGCTGGATGTAATTCTCCTGCTTTCAGTTGTAGGCAGTCTTGGCTCCCTGGTGTGGTGGTTGACCTTCTTCATCTCCATGTTAGCTGAGTGGGGTAAGTCCAATAAACCAGAGTGTAGGAGTTGCAAGTCTGTTGAAGCTCAGGGCCTGGCTATCACATGGCAGTCCAGAGATTCAGGTCCCCTGGGTATACACTAAACCCCAGGGCCAACTACAGATCTAGTAAAAGTAACAGGAGAGGCTTGTGAACAAAGATCACATCTGAGTCCAGCTCCATCACACAGAAACAAACTCCAAAGTAGGGCCAACTGACATGGCACTGAACTCCATCTGCCATGACCATAGAACCTGTGGGTCACTGTAGCCCTCAGAAGAACCAATACCTGATCTACTTTATCTGTCTCTGGGACTCTGCTGAGGTGTGCATAAGGGTGACCCCTCTGATAACCTCCTGGCTTTTTTTGGAGACTCATAGCCATATAAACTCATTTGTCCTTTCCATTTCCCCCTTTTATTCAGGTCAAAAAGCATTTTTAACTCCTGGTATTATATGTAGACTGAGATATTCTGCTGGTCTGAGTTGATCCTTTTATTCAAGGCCATTTTCTAGTTACATCATCAGCTGGTACTTGGTAGTAATCCCTCAATGCCAGGGAGGCTCATCCCCGGGAGTCATGTCCCACACTGGGGGGAAGGCAACGCATTTACATGCTGAGTTTGGCTTAGAGATGGACACATTTGAGCAACACAGACACTCTCAGGAGGTAACTCTTAGGCACCCTGCAGCTCTAGGCCTTGTTCTTATTTCAGATGCACAGGCTCACAAGCATAGTCGTGAGTATCAAGGGCTCATTGTTGGACCTTCCTTCTTTTTTGGTCTTTGTCATTGCACTTGGGGGATTGTTGCTGTTCCTTTAGGGACTGTGATAGAGCTCCCCTGGCTAGGAACTCAGCACTCCCTCAGTTGTTGTCTTTAATTGTAACCACTATGAAAATATCCAAACATTTTTATGTACCCTAGATATATGCCCTGGAGAACTCCCTGCCAACCATGTGTCCCCTGTCAATAACATCCCATACCAGTATTCCTCCCCTGTCATTGTTGAACCTCTCTGTGATCCAAAACTTCTTCAAAAATGAAGCCCAATATATTGCCAGGTTCCATTAATAATAAAATGGAATATAGTGATGAGTTTAAAGGTTAGATATAGAATACATATTAATTTAGAAAAATTAAGGTAAAAATAAATTGAGGTATCAAAAAATTTAAAAATGCAAAAGCTTTGTTTTTGATGTTTTGTCTTCCATCACTGCAATAAGTGTTGTACACGGATGAATCTTGAGGACCTTATGCTCAGTGAAACAAGTCAGTCACTGAAGGACAAATATTACAAGACCTCATGGATATGAATTAATTAAATTGAGCAGACTCACAGAACTAGAGTCTGGAAGATAAGTTTATAGGAAATAGAAAGGGAGAAGAAAGTTGTGAGCCAATGCTCAAATGTACAAAATCTATGATAAGGTGGAAGTGTATAATTGTGGAGTGGAGGGGCATGACAGTGGTGCAGCAATACTTTTGAATTGAACAGTGCTGGTTAGTCAGGGCGTAGGGTGGGGAGTGTGGATTGGACAGTCCATGGAACCACGGGAAGGTTGGAGAAGGAAGCTGGTGAACACTGGGTATGGCAGATATGTGGTTAAAACTACAACACTCGGAATTTTTTTTGGCAACGTGGCAGGGGAGGGTTACTAGTTCAGGGTGTTGGATGTGCAGGGCTGCGGCGGCTGCTCGGTCGGTAGAGGTGGGGTCTGGCTGCAGACGAGGGGTCGGTCCAACTCAGGATGAGGAGGGGTCGGTCCCGCTTGGGACGAGGGATCGGTCCCACTTGGGACGAGGGGTCGGTCCGGCAGCAGACGAGGGGTCGGTCTCACAGGGGTTGCGCGGTTCGGCTGACGGGGTCGCCCGGCGAAGCCGGCGATGAGGGGGTCGCCCGGAGAAGCAGGCGACGAACTGGGGACAAGGGAGGCCAGGCCCTTGTCGGGGGCTCTCAGGACTGGAGGGCGCATGGCAGAAGAACTACCGCAGAGACAAGGTAAACACGCAAGTCCAATTTTATTGAGGGAGAGGCAACAGTTTTATAGGGGCTGGGGAAGGCTGATTGGTCGAAGCCACACCCTGTTCTGATTGGTTGCCAGAGAAAGGTCAGTGGGAGGTACTGGATGGGGGAGGGGTGGTGGTTAGGGATTGGCTGTTGCTGTTGCTGGGGGAAGTGGCAGGGTTTAGTGATTGGTGGCTGCTGTTGCTGGGGGAAGTGGCAGGGTTTAGGGATTGGTGGCTGCTGTTGCTGGGGTGGAGGGCAGACTGGAGTTTCCCGCCCATGCCTGGCTGTTGCTGCTGTCGGGGGGGGGGAAGGGCAGACTGGAATTTTCCGCCCTGCGCCTGCGCAGGGAGAAAGAAGAAGAAGGCATCGTGTGGCGCTATCCGGGAGGAGGGGCGGCCACGGAAGCATGGCTGCCGAGAAGGGGAGACCCGAGGGCACTCTGCGCCCATGCTGAGCTTCCTTCAGGGGTGGCGGTGGGCCCGACCAACCACCCTATTATGGGGGCAGCGGTTTGGAATAGGCCTACCGTGGCCGCCACCCCCCTCCAGGCCAGCAAACCACACGTCAGCCCGAGGGGTGGCCGCATTTCCCCCTTCTTTTCAAATAAGGGCCAGGATGGCAGCAGCAACAAGTAACCGAGGCCCAAGAGGCAGTAAGCAATGAGGGAAGCGGGGCTGAAGATGGAGGTGAGTATGCCGGGGATATAAATGTACAATTTGGGGGGCGGTATCTTGCTGTTGCAAGCAAGGGTGGCCAATGTCCAATTCTCGTTGATCTCGGCGGCTATAAGGTCCATCTGCTGTTAAAAGTCCAGGATGACAGCGCGTTACAGGTAGTTGATCTCTTCTTGGCGGCGAAGAGCGGCAGAGGCAGACTGTGTGATGGTCTGGAGGATCGCAGCTGTGAGGACAAGTCGTGTCAGGGTGCCAGCAGCAGTGGTGGTGGCAGCGTCGGGAGTGGTGGAGATGTAGGCGAGGACAACAGGAAGGCCAAAGTCTCCATGGGCGCGAGAGAGGCCAATGTTAACGGGGCGGGCCGACATGGGGCGGCCCAATCTGCAACGCAATGGGGGTTCAAGCAAAAAAAGGAGGGGGCGGGGGACGAGAAAGGACGCTTTGGATGGCTGAGAAGAGGAGTGAGGTCGAGACAGGAGGAAGCTCCGCAGAAGTATGGGGAGGCAAAAGCAGAAACTTTATTAGATGCTAGAAAGCAGGCCGCGGGCCGGGGAAAGCGGGTTGTGGGCCGTTTAGTGGGGCTGGAGCTGCTTGAGAGCAATGGCGGCATGGGGGGCCGCGGTTACAGAAGACTTGGGGCACCTGTGGGAAGAGTGAGCAGGAAGAGGTCGGGTAGGAGGAGGCCGAGAAGATGAAGTGGGGGGGGGTGTCCTCGGCGGTGGCGAGGCGCTGATAGCTAAGGAGAGAGACTATGTTAATTGGCTCGCCAGCATGGTGAGGGTTGCGGCGTCTGCACTGACGGTAGAGTGCGAGCAGCGAACGGACTTCCGGGTTGGATGGTTGTCTCTCGGGGTGGAGGGTGAGCTGGCTCAGTTAGTGCTGGATCACTCGCATTTGGCGCCGTTCCCTGCGGGACATCCGCTGCAGAGGTGGTGGGGAGGTAGGTGGAGGTGCCCCGGAGGGGGAGGAATACGGGTCCAAAAATAGGCTAGAGGGGGCCGCGTGTGCAGCAGCTTGCCACGGATTGGATGGAGGGGGCTGCCAGGGGGAGGCGGAGCTGGGGGGGCCGCTGGCGTGGAGGGCGCGAGAGGAGGCATTGCCCATGCGGTGTTACAAAATGGCTGCGGGCTGTCCCCAGCGGTACTACAAAATGGCGGTGGGCCACAAAATGGCTGTGGGCTACAAGATGGCCACGGACCGCCCTGCGCGGAGGGGTAAAATGGCGGGGAGGGAGCTTCCGGCCCACCCAGACAGGAAGTCGTCGGGGGGAGGGAGGGGTAAAGGGACCTCCCCTTTTCGAGCGAGGAAGAAGGCAGAAGTCCGCCATCTTGAGAGTGCCTCCCCTTTTCAGATGGCGAAGAAGGCAGAAGCCCGCTATCTTGGGAGTGCTTCCCCTTTTCGAGCGAGGAAGAAGGCGGAAGTTCGCCATCTTTACAGGCGCTCGGCACTGCAAGATTACACTGTTTAGGGGGACAATTTTCGAGCGCGTTATTAAGGCGCTCGACAAGCGACTCAGAGTCGGAGTCGGAGCCGGCATCAGGATCCCGATCAGGATCCCGGTTAAAGTCGCCGTCGTGACAATCACGGCGGCGGCGGTGGCACGGCCGGGGGGAGTTGATGGTAGGGGCGCCTTGAAGGCAGGAGCGGATGGTAAAAAGCACCGGTAATAAGCCAGGAGGGAATCTTTTACCTTCCTGCTCCACAGCAGAAGTGACCCTATCTATAAGGCGAGTATAGGTATCCGGGTCCCAAAGCTGACACGTGGTAAGCCATGGATTAAAGGGGAGAAGAAGGTCCCAATAAACTTGGAGCTGTTTCAAAGAGATCTTACACTGGTGAGTGTCTAGGAGATCGGCGAGGGCCTGAACTTGCGGGGCTTGCTTAGCAGAAAGGATGTTACCCATTGCTAATGGCCTTTTGGAGCCGATAAGAAAAGGGGCCCTTACCTTGAGAGCGTGGAGATGGGAGCCGAGGTGCGTGGTGAGACGAGGGGTTGGAGCCAACGGGACTCCGACGGTGGTCGCGGGCCAAAGGAAGGCCCTGACGAGGGGAAGGTGGAACGACGAGCAGTGGAGCAAGGCAAAGGGGAGCAAGCGCGGAGGGGAGGAGGCAGAGGTGAAGGCAGGGGTGGAGGTGCTCAGGCACGCGCTCCTGAGAGTTTTATTGGCGCCTCTTAATCATAGCGGGTCGGTATAAGCCGTGGATCATATGAGGTCACCAAGGTTCAGGAGCAGCAATGCAGAGCAAAAAGATAGGGGTGAGAAGAGAGGAGGGCGTAGGGTTGTGGTAGGGTTACTTCAGACGTGCAAACATGCGCTCCCAAGAAATCCAAGGCTCCTCTTAATCATAGCGGGTCAGTATAAGCCCCCAACACGGAAGGAGAAAGCCATCCAGCGATTCTCCCAGACCACCGTGGATCATATGAGGTAGCCAAGGCTCAGGTAGCAGCAATGTTGCACGAGAGAAGCCCCACGGTGAGAAGAGAGGAGGGGGGGGGCCGCCAGGTTATGGAGTGAGGC